>NC_059105.1:70323708-70628708 GCF_020740685.1 Jaculus jaculus
TCTATTTCTGATAAATAAAACCATTTTTTTAGATTTTCAAATTATATTCTACTCATCAGCATTATACATTGAGAATAGAACAATAAAAATGAATTAGATGTTACTCAATATAAAGATGCCTCTTCACATTTTCTCTAATTGAGGACGGTAACAAAGGAAGAAAGATATAGGGAAGCCAACGGTGTTTTGCAAACCTCCAAGAGAAGGGTTCTCCTGTCAAGTCTGCTTGTTTGTGTGGTAACCATGCAAGATCTTTGGCTTTGAAGCATTAATTTTTTTTAAACAGGAAGCAATAGAAGAAGGGTTGAATCAGAAATAGAAATTCTAATCCCAAGGAACAGTGAGCAGTTGTTGCCAAGTATTAATATTTAGAAGTTTTTTAACACAACTGAATTCTGCAGTAAAGCATTGACAAAACTCTTTTCCTCATCTTGATGGTAAAGGTCTCACTGCGCTTCTGTAGATGGGGAGATAGTTTGCTTTGTTGCTAAAGGTTTTCTGCACAAAGCAGTTACCTCCACCTAGTGGTCTCTTGGAGTATTTATGGGTTAGTTAGAAGACCTTTTGTTGCTGTCATTTTGTTTTTGCTTGTTTTAGTTTAGTATGTGGCTCCAAACTCTTCCAGACTTTGGGGTTACTCTCCCAAAAGACTCAGTTAACTGATGATAGATTTAGGCCCATTCCTTGTTGCTCTCCAAGGTTTACCTTTAGCTCCCATAAATGGGGTTGGATATTGTATACAATACTGATAAAATTAAATTTAGGATTAGGGAAACATGCAGAGTAGATTTAAGTCTCTAATATTTAGGGATCTTTATAGGTGAACCTAAAAATGAGGCAGATTTTATATAGGATCAAGTCAGGATTGGATATTAGATAGACAACTATAATTTGATTCTAGCAATAAAATTATAATATAGGATTTAATCACTGATTATGAGAGAGGACAGAAGCAGGAGCCATATAGTGGCTATAAGTATTTGTTTATTTGGAAAACCTCAGTTCCTTTGTCATATTTACCACTTTTTGTTTTGTTCTTTTTTTGAGGTAGGGTCTCACTCTAGCCCAGGCTGATCTGCAATTCACTATGGAGTCTCAGGGTGGCCTCAAATTCACAGCAATCCTCCTACTTCTACCTCCCGAGTGCTGGGATTAAAGGCTTGTGTCACCATGCCTGGCTTCATATTTGCCACTTTTCAAAAGTACTTTTTTTATTTATTTGAGAGAAATAAAGAAAGACAGAGAGAGAGAGAGAGAAGCAGATAAAGACAGAGAGAATGGGAGTGCCAGGACCTCTAGCTGCTGCAAGTGAACTCCAAACATATGCATCACCTTGTGCATCTAGTTTATGTGGGTCCTGTGGGGAATGGAACCTGGATCCTTTGGCTTTGCAGGCAAGTGCCTTAACCACTAAACCATTTCTCCACACCCACATTTACCTTTTTTTTTTTTTTGTGGTTTTCCGAGGTAGGGTCTCACTGTATCCCAGGCTGACCTAGAATTCACTCTGTAGTCTCAGGGTGGCCTCGAACTCACAGCGATCCTCCTACCTCTGCCTCCCAAGTGCTGGAATTAAAGGCATGCACCACCACTCCTGGTTTACATTTACTATTTTTTATCACCAAATTTTAGCATTATTACCAAGGTAGGAAATCATTGTCAGTGAGAATACAGAAACCAGTGTAGCAATGTATAAAAAGTAGTTTTCAATATTTGAGTAGGAACTGTTTTTTTTTTTTTCTCCTGGGCCACATAGGGAATATAAGGAAGGAAACTGGGAAAGACCAGTGGGGAACACCAAACCATCTGCATAGCAGGTGGAAAAACACTATTTTTTAACCACTGTTTTTTAAAAGTATAATTAATTATTTACTTGCAAGCAGAGAGAGATAGAGAGAAAAGAAACCGAGAGAATGGGTGCACCAGGGTTTCCAACTGCCACAAACACACTCCAGGTGCATGTACCACTTTGTGCATCTGGCTTTATGTGGGTACTGGGGAACTGAACTTGGGTCATTAGGTTTTGAAGCCAAGCTCTTTAACCACTAAACTATCTCTCCAACATCCTTAACCACTATTTTTTTTTTCAAGGTCTCACTCTAGCCCAGGCTGACCTGGAATTCACTATGCCATATCACTCACTGTGATCTTCCTACCTCTGCCTCCTGAGTGCTGGGATTAAAGGTGTGTGCCACCACACCCAGCTTAAGCACTATTTTTAAGTAACTCTTCAAGTGTATGTTTCTCCCATGGGCACAGAACATCACTCATTCTTCTATCCAGTAAACATTAGTGGACATTCATAATGTGCTGTGTACCATATTAGGGTTGAAAAGATGATCATAAGATAGTCAGTCTTCCTGCCATGGAAATGTTGACAAGTCCTCTGAATATATTATAGAAGAATGTATCAGCCTTGCGTGTAGATGTACAAGCCCTTCAATGAGGAAGCACACATAAACTTGATCATTATACCTGTCCATGTCAGGAGCTGATCTGCTCTTAGACTTTTATCTCCTTTATAATCAGTTTTTCAAAATCAGAGGTAAATACTTCTTTATGAAATGATTTTGATTACATTTTGCTGTTTTCTTGTATTCCCCTACTACTGTTCATTTATGAAATGAAATTCAGTCAAAAGACTGATTTTCTAGGTATTTTTTTTTTCACTTAGTCTTGGTGGAAGAGCTAGGTACAATCTCCTGTAAGGTGATTTTTTAAAAAAATTTTTATTTATTTATTTATTTGAGAGAGACAGACACAGAGAGAAAGACAGATAGAGGGAGAGAGAGAGAATGGGCGCGCCAGGGCTTCCAGCCTCTGCAAACGAACTCCAGACGCATGCGCCCCCTGTGCATCTGGCTAACGTGGGTCCTGGGGAATCGAGCCTCGAACCGGGGTCCTTAGGCTTCACAGGCAAGCGCTTAACTGCTAAGCCATCTCTCCAGCCCAGGTGATTTTTTTTTAAGTGCAGTAAGACAAGAAGTTATCCAAGTTAACTGTATGTTTCTAATTAGTTTATCTTGAAATAAACTGTGCTGAGTCTGGGAATATGGCTCATTAGGTAGAGTTCTTGCCCAGCATGCACAAAGCCCTGGATTTGAACCCCAACATCACATAAAACTGGGTGTGTTGGGGCACACCAGGACTTCCTACACGCGGGAGGAGGAGATGGCAGGAGACTTAGACGTTCAAGGTTATCCTGAGCTATATAGCAAATCTGAGGCCAGTTTTCACTGCAAATTGTCTCAAAACCGGCCTCAAAACACCTAATATATTTTTTAAGCTACCAGACAAAAAAGTTTTCATAGTGTTCTTAGACACCTTATTGATTTAAGTTAGGAATACCTTTTGGGTATAAGAAAGTCAAGAAAGGTTCCATCTTGTCAGGCTGTGTGGGTAGTGCTGCTTTTCAGTGTCATCAGAGAGAAGGCAGAATTCAGTGTACGCCCCACTCTGTGTACCTGGCTTTATGTGGGTATTAGGGAATCAAACCCAGGCTGTTAGGCTTTGCAAGCAAGAGTTTTAACTGTTAAGCCACCTCACCAGCCTGATTATTTCTTAAAATCGAGATTTACATGTTAGGCCTACTAAAGTAGAAGTGTGATCTGTAAACTATTAATGAGCGTTTCCAGTAACATGGTAATCTACCCTCTAGGTAGCTAAATATAAATTCAGTTAAATGCAAGTCTTGGCAGGAGGATCTTCTGTGTGAGTGAGTACCAGTGACAAAGTGTAAATGCTGAAGGTGGCCGAGAGGAGGTGAAGACAAACTCATTACCAGCTCGAGGTGCCTTCCTTGATCTTTTCTTAACTTGTAGTTATAATAAAATGAACATTGCTCCAGACTTTCATTGAAATGGATTTGGTATTACGGCCTTTGACTTTGTGAGTAAAGTTTAAGCTTTTGAATATCTTTGTTGTTATCTATTCCTGAAAATTCAGCTACCTAGATGGTAAAGTAACACATATTACTAAAAACATTTATTAATAGTTTTATAGAGAATTTCATTTAAATATTTTTGTATATTTAAAACATATTTATTTACTTGTGGAGAGAGAGAGAGAGAGAAAGAGGGAGTCAGAGTGAGTAATGTGCATGCCAGGGCCTCTAACCACTGCAAATGAACTCTAGATGCATGGGCCACTTTGTGCATCTGGATTTATATGGGTACTGAGGAATCAAATCCCAGGCTGGTAGGGTTTGTAAGCAAGCACCTTTGGCCACTGAACCATCTCTTCAGCTCCTATTTTTGTGTATTTTGATACAAAAAGGGCTTATATATATATATATATATATATATATATATATATATATATATATATATATTTATATATACACACACACACACACACACACATATCCCAACTTGAATCCTTTCTCAAAATGGGTAACAAATTTAACTAATTATTTAAAAAATGGACATTGATAGCAGCACTGAGTAATATTTATAGCAAAGAGAAAGATATGGCAATATGGTTCTAAATATAATATTTGCCTTTACTGAATGTCTGATACTTTAAAAATCTTTTTTTTCTTGTTGTTTATTCTTATTTATTTGAGTGCGACAGAGAGAGAAAGAGGCAGAGAGAGAGAGAGAGAGAGAGAGAGAGAGAGAGAGAGAGAGGAGAGAGAGAGAGAATGGATGCGCCAGGGCCTCCAGCCACTGCAAATGAACCCCAGATACGTGCGCCCCCTTTTGCATCTGGCTAACATGGGTGCTGGGGAATCAAGCCTAGAACCCAGGTCCTTAGGCTTCATAGGCAAGCACTTAACCGCTAAGCCATCTCTCCAGCCTGAATGTCTGATACTTTAATGCCAACTAAAAATATCAGAATGGGAAAACACTAATTTGCATTCCTTGTGGAAAAAAATATGTGATTTGAATATTCAAATGTAGAATCACTTGTGGGCACTACCTAAAGAAAACACAAATAAAGAATAAGTGGGTTGGAGAGATGGCTTAGTGGTTAAAGGCGCATGCTTGCAAGGCCTGATGGACTGGGTTCAATTCCCCAGGTACCCATGTCAAGTGGCACATGTATCAGGGCTCCATTTGCAGTGGTAAGAGGCCCTGGTACACACATTCTCTCTCTCTCTTTACAGATAAATAATTTTTAAAAAAACAAAAAAGAATAACTGCCAATTGTTTAAATTGTCTTATTTCGCACATACCTCAGAACTTTAAATGTCAGTTACTAGGTTATACAGTCTTGCTTGTTATATATTTATTAATTTTGCTTTTGGAGGTAGGGTCTCACTCTAGCCCAGGCTGGTCTGGAATTCTCTGTGTAGTCTCAGGCTGGCCTCGAACACCCAGCGATCCTCCTACCTCTGCCTCCCAACTGCTGGGATTAAAGGCGTGTGCCACCATGCCTGGCTTTGCTTGTTATTTATGAAAAGCATATCTTGAAAATATCTTAGATTTTCCCATGCATAAACACATCACAAGGGATTTTAATCAATTTTTACTTCATTTTGAAAATATTTTCATTTATCTATTTGAAAGACAGAGACAGTGAGTATAGGCACTCTACACTCCAAGTGCATGTGTCACTTTGTGCATCTGGCTTTATGTGGGTCCTAGGATATCAAATCTGGGCCATAGGCCTTTGAAAGCAAGTGCCTTTAACCACTGAGCAATCTCTCCAGCCCAGATCTTTTTCTTGTAATGAAACGTTATTATTCTCAAAGATTCAACATACTTACTAGTCCTTGAAAATCAGTAAGAGGGTGTGAAATGAGCACGATGGACTCACCGCCAGATGAGTAGTCCCCTAGGGTCACTTCGCCGCCGCTTCCCCCAGCTACAAAACCATTTCTCAACAAACAGCAAGTCACCACATCTCAGAGACCTCTGAAGGCACCATAGCAGAGCTATGATACTTCAATCCGTGAATGCCAAGGGTCTATGTGCATGTCTGAGTAATGAATGTACCCTCTCTCTCCCCAAGGACGAGGACATTCTTGAGGAAGAAGTTACCCCTGTCCCAGTTAAAAGGATTCTGAAATTCAATGCTCCCGAGTGGCACTACATGTTGGTGGGGGCTTTGTGTGCAGCCATGAATGGGGCAGTCACCCCCATCTATGCCTTTTTATTCAGCCAGCTTCTTGGGGTAAGCAAGCAGCTGGACAACTCTGTTCTGTTCATACTTTGTTTTTGAATCTGTGGCTATTGCCATGTCTGACAAGTCACCAATTTGCTTTAACATGCTTAACTCCCTCTTGTTAGCTCTCCCTGCCCCCCAATTGTAAAGGGATGGAAAATTGAGTCTCCATCACACAGTCGATAAGAAGACGAAGTTGAGCACTCTTGTTTGGTCTGACGGGGCTCATAGTCACCTGTAGAAAGAAAAATGGTATCATAGCTACAGATCAAAGCTTGAAAGGGCACAGTTTGCCTGAATGCAGATCAAACTAGAATGCAAACAGGTTTGTTGAATCATACAAAAGATTTTCAGAGCAACTTTTCATTGTATTGCACAGATGAGGTACAAAACCCGGCTTCTATAGCAGGTGTTAGTAAATCTTTGCTCTGCAACTGATTGCGTTGAAAGGGGGACTGAGCAGGAATTGAGAAAAAGCAAAAGTGGGAAGGCAGCAACTTATTTCTGTTTTTCACTTTCTATAAATCTTGATATTTTACACATGGCTATTGCTATGGCAATAACTACAAGCACTTATTAGGCACTATGCATACAGTTTGTTCATGCTTCCTGAAAACTATTAGAGACAAGCATTCTTTTTTAGATTTTTTTTGTTTTTATTTTTATTTATTTATTTGAGAGTGACAGACAGAAAGAGGCAGAGAAAGAGAGAACAGGTGAGCCAGGGCCTCCAGCCACTGCAAACGAACTCCAGACGCGTGTGCCCCCTTGTGCATCTGGCTAACGTGGGTCCTGGGGTATCGAGCCTCAAACCAGGGTCCTTAGGTTTCACAGGCAAGAGCTTAACTGCTAAGCCATCTCTCCAGCCCAGGAGACAAGCATTCTTCTTATTGTCATTTTATAAGGTAGCAAGCCAAGACCCAAAGAACTAGGATAGAGAGTGCTAAAGTTAGGACTCAATCCAGCCAGGGTGATGATGGTAGAGCCAGGTTCTGACCATACCTCATTATCCCAAAATTAGTTATCAGCACACACACACACACACACAAGTGTGCACACTCTGGTAAATTTCTCCTTTATCACTCTCTGATGAAATCAGGGCCACAAGAAAAAATTTCCCCATAGGCATGAGTTGTATTGAAAGACCTCAATAGTCTACAAATAAAATAGTCTGCATAGAAATGTCACCAGCTTCCTAGTGTAATGTGAGGAAATTGTGGTACTTTCAGTGGGATAAGAAACTGGAAACACAGGGACCCTCAACTCTGGTTTGCTGAATTTCTTATCATGAGGTACCACAATCTACTATGAAATGAAGATGCTGAAAATCTTTAAAAATAATTAATTCATATTCCTTAATTTCCTACTATCTATGATATTCAAATATCAAGAAAATGTTCTTTTATTCACTTAACATTTACTGATTGTCTCCTTTTTTTGTTTATTTTTATTTATTTATGTGAGGGTGACAGAGAGAGAGAGAGAGAGAGAGAGAGAGAGAGAGAGAGAGAGAGAATGGATGTGCCAGGGCCTCCAGCCACTGCAAACAAACTCCAGACGCGTGCGCCCCCTTGTGCATCTGGCTAACGTGGGTTCTAGGGAACCAAGCCTCGAACCAGGGTCCTTAGGCTTCACAGGCAAGCGCTTAACCGCTAAGCCATCGCTCCAGCCCTGATTGTCTCCTTCTGACACCGTGCTAGAGATTCAGGAAGACCATGCCAGTTATGAAACTTTCCCCAGTGGAATTTTCAAGCATTAAGCAAAATCACATTCATTATTCAACAAAAAAACCTACTGTTCCCTGGTCACTTTTGCTGGTGCTGGGGCAGGGCGGAGGACAAGCGCATGCTGCCTGCTCTTCCCTCTCCAAAGGCCGTGCTAGCAGGAAGGAGACCATCGTTGAGCAGGGAGGCATGGGCACAGAGTGGGCATGAAGCAGAGAGATTAAAGCCTACACCCCAGATGTTTATTTATTTTTGAGCCAAGCCCAAAACACTGGCCCTTTTTTTTAAAAAAAAAATATTTATTTACTGGAGAGACAGAGAGAGAGATAGAGTGAGGACCTCTAGCCACTACAAATGAACTCCAGACACATGCGCCTCCATGCATATCTGGTTTATGTGGTTACTGGGGAATCAAACCTGCGTCCTTAGGCTGCACAGGCAAGCGCTTTAAGTGCTAAGCCATCTCTCCAGTCCTTTTTTTTGTTTTGTTTTTTTCCAGGTAGGGTCTTGATCTAGCCCAGGCTAACCTGGAATTCACTCTGAATTCTCAGGATGGCCTTGAACTCATGGTGATCTTCCTACCTCTGCCTCCCAAGTGCTGGGATTAAAAGCATGCGCCACCATGCCCAGCCAGCTTTTTTTTCCCCGAGGTAGAGTCTCACTCTTTTTTTAATTTTTTAAATTTTTTAATGTGAGAGACCATCTGTGGGAGCAAGAAAGAGAGAGAGAGAAAATTGGCACGCCAGGGCCTGCAGCCACTGTAATCGAACTGTAGACCTAGAGCACATGTGCGGCCTTGCACACTTGTGTCAACTTGCGTCTGGCTTGCGTGGGACCTGGAGAGTCGAGCATGGGTCCTTAGGCTTTGTTGGCAGGCACCTTAACCGCTGACCTATCTCTCCAGCCCCAGATGTTTATTTTTTACTTTTTAAATATTTTATTTATTTATTTATTTATTTATTTGACAGAGAAAGAGAGAGGGAGAGAGAAAGAGAATGGGGCACACAAGGGCCTTTAGTCACTGCAAATGAACTCCAGATGCATGTGCCCCTTGTGCATCTGGTTAACATGGGTCTTGGGGAATAGAACCTGGGTCCTTTGGCTTTGCAGGCAAACGCCTTAACCACTGAACCATCCCTTCAGCCCACATGTTGATTTTTTAGATGAAACCCAGAATTACAGCATTTTTGCTGGTTATCTCTTTATCCCTTAACAAAGGCAGAATCATGAATATATTCTCAGGTTCACTCACACAGTCTGTTAGCTGTGATGTAGAAAGAGTCTTTAGTTTCAATAGACCTTTTCCCAGACGCAGCTCTGCCATTCTGTTCCAGGACTTCTGGTTTTTAAATGTATATACAAAGGGAATAGTGGATATTTATAAACTAGTTTACTTGTATACAACTAATAACAGATAAGATATCTCAACATGAATAATATTTTTCTTACATCCATAATTTGAGCAACATAGAAGTTAGTATTTTGTGTTTTGCCCCAGACTTAACATTTCCAAATTTCTGGGTCTCTGTTTATCTGTTCTCTTCTTTCCTTCCCTTCTTTCTTTTCTCCCTACTTTCTTTTTCTGCCTAATTAGTTGATTTTTTTTTTTTTCATGTGTGTCAGGGAAAAGCCAGCACAATTGCTTAAATAAAGTAGAAAAACAACACAAAACTTCTGTAATTGTTACTGCTAGTTTTAATTTGACAGGCATCCTGCCCCATAGGGGATTAAAAATATATCATCATAATGATCATAGTTAGCTTTGGTATAAATACTAGGATATTTAAGTGAAGTCATTTTAGAAGTGTTTTTTTTTAATATATTTGTTTATTTGAGAGAGACAAAGAGGGAGGGAGAGAGAGAGAGAGAGAGAGAGACAGAGACAGAGACAGAGACAGAGGAAGAGGAAGAGGAAGAATGGGCACGTCAGGGCCTTCAGCCACTGCAAACAAACTCCGGATGCATTCACCTCCTTGTGCATCTGGCTTATGTGGGTCCTGGGAAATCAAACCGGGGTCATTTGCCTTTGCAGGAAAATTCCTTAACCACTAAGCCATCTTCTCCAGCCCTTAGAAGTGTTTTTTAAAAGGTAATTTTAGGTTCACAGGGAAAGAGGAACTTACAGAACTTTCATGAATACACCCACCTTTCCCTGTTATCAATGTCTCCTACTATAGTGTCATATGCAGTGCAAAGTCATCACATTGATGACTTTGGCATGTCATGATCCACCGTGTCCTTAGTATACCTTGAAGGTCACTCTAGTGTACTTTCTGTGGGGTTGAACAAATGTGAAATGATGTGGTAAGAAGTTTTATTTGAATATCTTTGAATTTACTAATTTTGTTATTGTTTATAATAATAAAGTTTTTTCTCTGCTTACTATCTTCCATAGACTTTTTCACTTCCTGATAAAGAAAAACAAAGATCAGAGATTTATGGCATGTGCCTATTTTTTGTAGCTATGGGTTGTGTGTCCATGTTGACCCAATTTCTGCAGGTAAGGAGTTTTAATTTTCATTAAGTAATTTGGCTTTTTTTTTTCTCATTTCATGGTAAAGTCTCACTAAAGACTCTTTTATGTTTTTAGGGCTACACTTTTGCTAAATCTGGTGAGCTCCTCACAAAACGGCTGCGTAAATTTGGCTTCATGGCGATGTTAGGGCAAGATATTGGCTGGTTTGATGACCTCAGAAATAACCCTGGAGTACTGACAACAAGGCTTGCTACAGATGCCTCTCAAGTTCAAGGGGTAAGCTATGGACTTGTCTGGGTCCATGTGGTCTGCTATAATAAAATATCTTAGATTAGGAAATTTCCAAATGCTGGAAATTAATTTCTCATAGCTCTGTAGTTCAAGCTCAAGGTATTAGCAGGCTGTGAACAGGTGAAGATCTGTTCTCTTTGGTTTAAAGATGACACTTTTGGGGGGCTGGACAAATGGCTTAATGGTTAAGGTGCTTGCCTGTGAAGCCTAAGGACTCAGGTTCCATTCCCTAGCACCTACATCAACCAGATGCACAAGGTGCCATGTGCATCTGGAGTTTGTTTACAGTGGCTGGAGACCCTGGCTTGCCCATTCTCTCTCTCTGTCTGCCTCTTTCTCCAATAAATACATACATACATAAGTAAAATATTTTAAAGATGACGTTTTCTTGTTCTATCTTCACATGGCAGGAGGGTAATAGGGAGCTGGCTTCTCCCTGTGGTTCCTTTTATGCTACATATATTTTTAATTTTATTTTTTTGCAGTTAAAAGGAGGGAACTATAAGTTTAAGGAAAAACTATTGGTTTACAACATTTTTTCCTCCTCTAACAGAGCTTGTTATATTAAAATATTGTACATACTTGGAGGATTTTGCACTTTAAGCATAGCAGTATACATATGCTTCTTCTTGTAGTTCTGATATATATACAAGGCTAGGAAAGATAAAGGACTAATTAAAGTTCAGCCTTATGGGCTTTTACATTTATGTATGTTAATCAAATAGAAAATATTCATAATAAAAAGTACTCTTTTGGCCCTGGACTAAGTAACATAAAGAAGTTAAGATACAATTGTACTATAATTATTTTAATGGGTACTCATGAAATAAACTTAGATCATTAGATCATTGGATTTAATTGTTAATATTTCTTTATTTTTTTGCCATGCACTTTTGTTAAGGATACATTATTATTAATCCTTAGATATTGATGCTTCCTTATGCATGATACTTAAAAATGCTCAAATAGGGGTGGAGGGATGGCTTAGCAGTTAAGGCATTTGCCTGCAAAGCCAAAGGACCCAGGTTCAATTCCCCAGGACCTATGTTAGCCAGATAAACAAGGGGGAGGAACGGGTGTCTGGACTTTGTTTGCAGTGGCTGAAGGCCCTGAAGTACCCTCTCTCTCTCTCTCTCTCTCTCTCTCTCTTCCTCCCTCTTTCTCTGTCAAATAACTAAACAAATAAAAATAAAATATTAAAAAATACTCAAATAGTGAGATGTCAACTTAAGAGTAATACTAACTGCATTCATGTAAATTATTTTTCTTAAATTTTTATTGATAACCTGCATACATATACACAGCATACAATGATTATAATCCCCTTTCACCGTCCTCCTTTTTCTCTCCTCCTCTATCATCCTTCCATGGGACTCTTTCTTCCAACTAGTCCATCTTCCATTTTGATGTCCTCATCCCCCCTCATATCATGCAGATCTTGTGTAGGTAGCATCCACCATGATGAGGTCATGAATGCTATGGCCACAGTCTGGAAGACAGTATTTCAAAGCACCCCCTTACCTTCCTTTGGCTCTTACATTCTTTATTTCCAAGTTTATATATACGTATATATTTATTTATCTGAGAAAGACAGAAAGGAGAGAGAATTGGCATACCAGGGCCTCCAGCTGCTGCAAACAAACTTCAGATACATCACCACTTTGTGCATCTGGCTTACGTGGGTCCTGGGGAATTAAACTTGGGTGATTTCGCTTTGCAGGCAAGTGCCTTAACCACTAAGCCATCTTTCCAGCTCCTGACTCTTACATTCTTTCTATTACCTCTTTTGCAATAGTTCTTGAGCCTTGGAGGGTATGATAGAGATGTCCCATTTACTGCTGATCACTCTACTGTCTCTTCTACTGAGCACTTTGATGAGTTTTGAGAAGAGAAACTTCTCTAACCAACAGTGAGAATATCACTAATATATGGGCCTAAACATAAGTACTTAGTGGGTAGTTTGGTGGGTATAATATATACATTTACCAAACAGCATTATACTGATTTTGATCTTATTCATGAAGGCAGAGTCTTAATAAGTGCTAAAGATTCTCTCCTGTTAATACCACAATAGAGGGGATTAGGTTTCAATATGAATTTTATAGAACCATTCAGATTATAGTGTTCAGGACTATTACATGGTGTAGATGTTCGTACTACAAAACATTCTGTCAATCACTGGTGTTTTCTCTAGAATAAGAACTAGTGGGATTGGGCCACCCCAAGCCACATGTTCCACCATCTGTAATGTTGACAAATAGCAGCTAATGTACAGTCTCCGCTGGGAAGTCTAGAATCAGTGATGTGATATGTATCATAATTTTTCTCAGCTCTTTTTCATACTAAAGCTTAGGCTCCACCTGAGAGTGGAAGCAACAGGTATGTAGAAGCCTCCTTTCCTAGGTGTCCAGGAGGGATTACTCTCAGTGAGACAAGCTGTTCTAAGCATTGTTGAAAGATCCATCTTACAAAATAGTAACTGAAAGAGGTGTTTGCTGTCCAGACCCCCAAAGACTTTATAGAGCTGTCTTTGTAACTCGGAGACAAGCTATGGCTTCTAAATCCCAGAACCTACAGTCTTTTTCAAGAAACTTAACACATGGATGAAAGATCAGCTTTTATAAAACCAGGGATTTGGATTTTAGAGATAAGAGACAAATTTGCTTTCCAACATCTCTATTCCTTTCCTGAATGAAAAAGGTGTTTTTTTTTTTTTTTTTAAGTGTGATTTATGAAGCTCTTGGGAGAAATAAAACTTCACTGCATTCAATAATGCTGAGCTGTATTCCTGGCCAGCTTAACCAAAATACAGAAAATGGTATGGGAACATATTAATGAACACAAAATCATGTTAGAGGAAGTTCCTATAAGCATATCACTTTTGATACCTGAGCCTCTTCTGTGGACTCATATCTTTTCCAGACTTGGAATCATTCAACATAGGGTTTGACAATCCTTATTCCCCTAAAAAATCATGATGGTATTTTCATACAATAGAATATTTAAACATTTTATTGATGATTTTTTAAAAAATTACCAATATTTTAAAAATCTTATTTTATTTTATTTTTTCTCAATTTTTTAAAACATTTTCCATGATTATAAAATTATCCCATGGTAATACCCTCCCTTCCCCCACCTGTACATGATGTATTTTGATCATAAGTACCTTCCATTGTCTCCTTTTTTACAATAGGAATTTAAAAATAATGCAACACATAATTTTACACTAGTGCTTATTTTGTTATTCTTGTGAAGACAAATTAATTGTACAAATTAATGGGATTCACATGCATATATTGTGTTGATCATATCCTTTACCTTTCATCTATAATTGACCACATCCCACAATAACCTTACCATTCCCTTGTAATGCCTATTAGAGGTCAACTTTTTTGTGTGTCTGCTTTTTCTTATCTTTCACAAACAAGACGGAACATGCAATCCTCATCTTTCAGTGTTTGGCTTATTTTACTTAACACGATGTCTCTGTTTTCATACATTTTGTTACCAATAACATTTCATTGTCTTTGTTGGACTGACATTCCATTTTGTACACACACCACATTTTCTTTATCCATTCATCTTGTTGGTGCACACATAATTGGATTATTTTATCCATTGTCACTAATGCTGCAATAAACATAGGCATGCAGGTATCTCTGTTGTATTATAATCTTATTTCCTTCAGAAATACACATAGGAGTAGAATAGCTAGATAGCATGATAGTTCTATTTTTAGTTGTTTTAAAATATTTTATTTTTATTTATTGATGTGAGAGTGAGAGAGAAAGAGGCAGAGGTGGGGTAGAGACAGAAAGAGAGGGAAAATGGGTGTACCAGGGCCTGCAGATGAACTCTGGCCACTGCAAATGAATTCCAGACACATACGCCACCTTGTGCATCTGGCTTATATGGGTCCTTGGTCCAGGCAAGTGCCTTAACCTCTAAGCAATCTCTCTAGTCCTTATTTCTAGTTTTTTGAAGAACTTCCATTTCTTACCAACATTGTGTAAGGGTTCCTTTTTGTCTGCATCTGAATTGTCATTTTTTCTCTTTATGGTTTTGATTTTTACTTCCCTGACTAACATATATATCTGACAGTTTTTCATATAGTTATTGGTCATTTGTATTTCTTTTAAGATTATATGATCATTTTTATTATATTATTTATTTCTTGTTAATTTTTGGAATTTTTCACATGTTCTGCATATTAGTCCTTTTCATTACAGCATTAATCATTACAATAGTGGTCCTGAATATTCTAGGATAAAATCTATTTTTATCCATCCATATTAACTGTGAGCATGTTTTTTTCCTTTTGCAATGCTAGGAATTTAACTCAAGACAAGGCAAGTGTTTTACCACTGAGTTACATCCATCTGCATTGACCAAATAGCTATGCATGTAATTTTGTACTTATTAACAAGCTATCTTCAATGAAAATCAAAGTACTATTTTATTGTAGTATTTTAATAGTTACAGACTAAGTATTAGTCTTCCCTAAGTACTTAGCACTATTATCACAAACCTAATGTGTGGATATTCTCAGGCAGGCCAAATGCACAGGTACCTGAGATATATGTGGCCCATACTTAGAGTTGCTTTAATCTCTAACAGGCTGCTCTAGTTTTGACACCCACAAAATAATATTAGCCAATAGATGACCTTCTGAGAAGCTATGAATGAACAAAGTAGACATTTATTAATCTGACCTTCAAGTACATTATGAAATCTCACCCTTTAAAATAACCCACTTAAGGCCTAGGGAGATGGCTCAGAGGTTAAGGTACTTGCCTGCAAAGCCTAAAGACCCAGGTTTGATTCCCTAGTACCCAGGAAAAGCTAGATGCATAAGGTGGTGTATGCATCTAGAATTCATTTGCAGTGGCTAGAGGCCCGGGTGTGCCCATTTTCTCTCTCTCTCCCTACAATGAAATGTATAGACTTTCAAAAGGAATGAAATTTTAATATGTACAACAATGTAGGTGAATATTGAAAACCTTATGCTTGAGTATAATAACTCAGACATGGAAGAACAAATACCATATAGTTTTACTTACTTAGGAAATGTAATTCTGTATAGGCAGAGAATAGAATAGAAATTACCAATAGCTTGTGGAGGTTGGAAGAAAAGACCATTATTTAGTGGGTAACAGAATTTTTGTTGGAGATAATGGAAAGGTTTGGGCATAGATGTGGTGATGGCTACACACTATTGTGAATGCTTTTGAGTGGCTAAAATGCTAACTATTGTTAAGTATATTTTATCACAAAATAAAAAGAACCCCATCTCTTGCTGCAAAATAGCCTTCTACATAGTAGCATTTGGTTGAAGAGACTGTGTCTGGCAGCGCTGAATCCTAACCACCAGACCTTCAGGGAAGGTGAAACTGTATTTCTGAGATGGTTTGGTTGCTTTTGATTTGCAGGCTGCCGGCTCTCAAATTGGGATGTTGGTCAATTCCTTCGTTAACATCATTGTGGCCATGATCATTGCCTTCCTCTTTAGCTGGAAGCTCAGCCTGGTTGTCGTGTGTTTCTTCCCTTTCTTGGCTCTATCAGGAGTCCTACAGACAAGAATGCTGACGGGATTTGCGGCTCAAGACAAGAAGGCTCTGGAAAGGGCAGGACAGGTAATCTCATCAGACCTAATTTTCTACTCATGACTGAGTAGGTGTCAGCAAACCATTAAAATGATGAGTGCAAAGAGATGTATGTGTCAGAAGCTTTGATGCATAGGTTTGCCAGGCAAAGAGAAACAGTGAGGCAAACATAGATGCTTACATGTTTGATTTCTTCTCCAAGACTTATTCTGTGTCCCAACTCTCTGTATGCTTATTTGATGGAGTAGACAGTTCATTTTCCTACTGATGCTTTTCAGTCTTGCTATCTACACAGAGAAGAGCTTAGTAACTTTTTAGTGGCATACAATTTTTCATACTTTAGGTTTTCTAGGCTTG
Organism: Jaculus jaculus; assembly: GCF_020740685.1. Taxonomy (NCBI): domain Eukaryota; kingdom Metazoa; phylum Chordata; class Mammalia; order Rodentia; family Dipodidae; genus Jaculus; species Jaculus jaculus. The sequence continues at coordinate 70,340,271 of NC_059105.1, forward strand.
TAACAAATGCCTTTCCTAAGCAGAGTCATGAATTGCATTTTATGATTTAAATACATTTAGGAATTAGTTATCAATTTTAAAAGATGATTCTAATTAATACCTGGACATCAGGGATAAATGAGGGGGTAATGGCATAGAGATTTATCAGGTAAAATAAATTGCATAAGTAAACCCAGTGTGGTGGCACAAGATTGTAATTCTATCATTTGGAAAGGAGAGGCACAAGAATCGGGAGCTCAAGGTTTTTCTCAGCTAAATAGGGAGTTCAAGGCCAACCTGAGCTGCATGAGCCCCTGACTCAAATGAAATGGAAGGAAGGAAGGAAGTTAGGAAAGGAAGAAGGACGGAAGGAAGAAAGAGACAACAAATTACACACAACAGGCACTCTTTTTGATATTATGGATTGAACCTAGGGCCTAAGCATGCTAAGGAATATTCTTTACCACTGCACTATATCCTCAATTTTAAGAATTGTTCATATTTCTAAAATAAACTGAGATAAGTTATTGCCAAGTTGCACAAATGGCCTTGAACTCATTCTGTATGCTAGGCAGGCCTTGAACTTATGATCCTCCTGCCTCAGCCTCCTGAGCATCTATAGCTTACACACTCAATTTTAACAAATTCATTCAAATCTGGGTTTTTAAATCTTTTAAAAAAATATTTATTTGAGAGAAAGAGAGAGAGGAAGAAAATGGGTGTACCAGGGTCTCTTGCCACTGTAAACAAACTCCAGGTGTATGTACCACATTATGCATTTGGCTTTACATGGGTACTGGGGAATTGAGCTGGACTGGCAGGCTTTACAAGCAAGAATGTTTAGCCATTGAAAAATCTCCCCAGACCTAGGTTTTGTCTCTTTTAAGACAGTGAATATGACACTGGCCCAAGTAGCCAAAGCATTTCAGACACTAATATGGAAAGCAGCCCAATTTTGTACCATTGGTAAGATCAGGGCTCTAATTCAACAACATTGATATGGACCTCATGTGGACTATAGATAGACTTTTGTTTGATTTTAAATTAGATTTTTTTTGGTTAGATTATTTGTGAAGTATAAATTATGAAAAAAAATATTTAAGAGAGAGTAATAGTAACAGAGAAGAAAAGCAGAAAAGCTCTCAAGGTAAGAGAAGTTTCCATGCCCAGCTGGGAGAAGTCCCAGGGGGAAAACATGGGGAAATTCATGTGGCAACTTGGATCAGGTCTTTTTACAAATTAGGCATCTACTTAAGCAGAAAGCGCTCACCCATGCAGGGACAAGCCTGGGAACAGTTGAGAAGAAAAGGAGGGGAAGATAGCAGGGGGTGGGCTCAAAGGTGAGGCGTGTGAGATGGAGAACTGGGCAAGTTTCAGGAAAGAAAACCCAGTCTGATCTCTGATAGGAGTTGCAGCTGAACTCTGAAAGAGCTTGTGGTTTCGACTCAAGTTGATGAGTCATAGATGGCAAACAGATAACCCCAGGAGAGCAGGAGCAGAGTGAAGAGACCTGCATGAGTGTGGAATTGGCATTAAAGAAGCCAGCCAGCCTACCTTTCTCCATATCTTTGGAACCTCAAAAATGCTGTGAAATTGAGAGCCTGGGCTCTGGGTGGTCTTAGAATTGCCCAAGCCAGTGCCTCTCAAAGAACTCCCATGCCAGTGACTTTCAAGTTCATGTCTCTTATTAGCAAAGAATCAAAAAAGTAGACACAAAGTGTAAATAATGAAAGGTTTAAGAGAGAGTGAAGTTAAGGAAAGGAAAAGCAGAAAGCCAAGTTAAGAAGGGTTTCTTACTCTCAGTTGGGAGAGGTCCCCAAAGGCAAAAATCCAGAGAAATTCCTAAATTTTATTTCTTTGTTCTTTGTTGTTGTTTTTCAAGATAGGGTTTCACCCTAGTCTAGGCTGATCTGGAATTCACTCTGTATTCTCAGGGTGGCCTCGAACTCATAGTGATCCTCCACCCTCTGAGGACAACCCTGGGACATCTCTTCCTACATTTTCTTTTCCCAGTGAGTAGAGGCAGCGAGGCCATGTTGGAACTAAGTAGAGCACTAGGGAGTTGGCTGTCAAGCATGCAATCCTTAATTTGGGTTCCAAGAACCGTGTCAAAGCTGGGTGTGGTGACACACATTTATAATACCAGCTTGGAGGTGGCAAGACAAGAGCATCTCTGGGGCTTACTAACTCCAGGTTCAGCGAGAGAATGTACAGGTACAGCGGAGAATGATTGAAGACACCTGACACTGACCTATGGCCTCCACAAAGGCATGTGCACATGTATACATGCATATACACATATGTGCCCACATACATGTAAACAGGCTGCTGCAGCAGGCTCTCATTGGTAGCAGAAATCACCCCACCAAGAACAATTTGTGGGAAAGGGGAAACTCCATGATGGCAGGGGAAAATGATGGCATGAGCAGAGGGTGGATATCACCTCCTAGCCAACATGAAGTGGACAATAGCAACAGGAGAGTGTGCTCAACACTGGCAAAGGGACACTAGCTATAACACTCATAAGCCCATCCCAATAGTACACTGCCTCCTGGAGGCATTAATTCCCAAATCTCCATCAGCTGGGAACCTAGCATTCAGAAAACCTAAGTTTATGGGTGGCACCTGAGTCAAACCACCATACAGGTATATGTCTAAATACACACACACGCACACACACACACATGTATACACACACGTACATACCACCTGTTTCAGTTACCTTCTCATTGCTGGGATAAAGTACCCAACCAAAAGCAGCTGATAAGAGGAAAGGTTTGATTTTGGCTTATAGTCTTGAGGGGAAGCTTCATGAGAGTAGGGGGAAGCATGGCATGAGCAGAAGCTAGACATCATCTGTCACACAGATGGTGAAAAACAGCAGCAGGAGAGTGAGCTAACTCTAGCAAGCAGGAGCTGGCTATAACACTCCCAATCCTGCCCCAACAACACACCTCCAGCCAGGCTCCACCTCCCAAATTGCCACCAGCTAGGGACCAAGCATTCAGAACACATGAGTTTGTGGGGACATCTGATTCTAACTACACCATCCACATATACATACATGCAAGAAAGGGGAGCTAAGTAGAGATTGAACTTAAGTGACCAATGGCTTGAATTTATCTCTAGCAACTTCTCTGTTCTCTGATGATCCCCTAGCTCTTATTTTCACCACTTTCTGCCATTCATATATCAGTTGGAATGTCATGAAATGAGTTGTCTATGCTTTTTTATTCTTCATTTTTTCAGATTACCAGTGAAGCCCTGGGTAACATCCGCACAGTTGCTGGAATTGGAATGGAGAAGCGGTTTATAGAAGTATTTGAGGTTGAACTAGAGAAGTCATTCAAGACAGCTATTAAGAAAGCGAATATTTATGGGTTCTGTTTTGCATTTTCCCAAAGCATTGCATTTATTACAAATTCTGCTTCCTATAGATATGGAGGTTACTTAATTCCCCATGAAGGGCTCCATTTCAGCTATGTGTTCAGGTGAGAAAACTGGAAAGGCCATACAAGATCAACCCAAAGGTCACACAAGACCAACCCTCTGTAGAGAATGTCTTGGTTCTCTTGTTTAGCTTTCTTGCTGTCTGACAAACCATCCCACCTTAAAACAGCTGAGTTTTTTTTTATTTCTCAAGATTCTGTGGGTTGGCAGGTGGCTCTTCTGGCCTTAGCTTCCTCACTGAGGCTTTTGCATGTGTGTCTGTGCCCAGGTGGCCTCTCAATCAGGTGAGCTCATTTTCTTCATCAGTGGTCTAAAGGCCCAAGTATAACAAAGGAAGGCCAACCCCACTGTTTAAGAACATCTTACACGTCTCCATTTGCTCATTTTCTGATGCATCTTTGTACTAACAAAAAAAAAAAAGTCATACAACTCAGTCCAGATTTAAGGAATAGAAGAATTGAATGCACCCTTGATGAGAATTGTGAGAACAAGTCAGACCACACTGGGATCATAATGAGATGAATTCATGTGGTTCTTTTTTACCAACTATACACTACACTTGTTAATGCGGAGAAACTTGAAGCCTTGCAGAAGGTGGCTGTGGGGGCTATCAGATTTGAACTCTACTCCTTGCTTGCAGAGGCAGTATAAGACGTACAAAGGCATTTGGCTCCTTTTAGGCAAGTCTGCTTTCCCATGAGATTAGCTGTGAGTTTCAGTTTCTCACATTTCCAGAAGGGAGAACCAAAGGGTGTCAGGGTTCTGAGGGAGGGGTGACAATGAGTGTACATGCATGTGGGTGGTAGCAGTGGGTGATAAGGAAGAGACAGTCTGCTAAAGCTTTGGAAAGCATGGAGAAGTGATTCTGATAGGATTCACTCTCCTGAGTTTTAGTCTCTAGCTGTGAATTTTGCTTCCTCACCTGATATCTTTCTTCTAGTACTTTTTTTTTTGGCCCACTTCACCTACATTGGGAAATAATATCTCTTTTCCATATCTTTTCATATTTAAATCTACTAATCCAGGGCTGGAGAGGTTGCTCAGTGGTTAAGGAACTTGCCTGCAAAGCCTAATCACTTGGTTTGATTCCTCAGTACCCACGTAAAGCCAGACGCAGATGCCACTTTATGCACAAAGTGGCATGTGCATCTGGAGTTATATTAATATATAATATAAATAAAATATTTTAAAAATATTTTATTTATTTATTTAAGAGAGACAGAGAAAGAGGGAGGAGACAGAGAGAATGAGAATGGAAGCACCAGACCTCTAGCCATGGCAAGTGAACTCCAGATGTGCCACCCTGTGTATCTGGCTTATGTGGGTCCTTGGGAATCAAACCTGGGTCCTTAGGCTTTGCAGGCAAGTACCTTAACTGCTAAGCCATCTTTCCAGCCCTAAATACAAATTTCTTTTAAAAATCTACTAACCCAAGCCAGAAAATAAGAACTGTTGACTTACTAGTGTTAGTTTACATAAAGTTTTTGATGAATTATTTCCCAACATGTAAAAATCAAAAGGCTAAAGAAAATTTCCAAGTTTGGCTTTGCTTTAAGAGCTGGAAAGTCATTTTTTTTTTTAAATTTATTTATTTGAGAGTGACAGACACAGAGAGAAAGACAGATAGAGGGAGAGAGAGAATGGGCGCGCCAGGGCTTCCAGCCTCTGCAAACAAACTCCAGACGCATGCGCCCCCTTGTGCATCTGGCTAACGTGGGACCTGGGGAACCGAGCCTCGAACCGGGGTCCTTAGGCTTCACAGGCAAGCGCTTAACCGCTAAGCCATCTCTCCAGCCCTGGAAAGTCATTTTTCATTATTTCTCACTTTACTCTGAAAGCTTTCATTCTCTTGAACTTTAGATAGGACTCCAGGACTCCTGGAGGGTTTGGATTTGCAACTCTGGCCTTAAAATGATCCTTGCTTATAAGCCGAGCAGTAAGACACTCCATAGCACATCCCCTGCTCCTCCCCCCATCTCAGGCAGGCCTCTGGGAATGGCAGCATGGTTGAACAACGTTGAGGGATGCCCCTCACATCATAGACTAAGTGGCAGCAAGGCTATCATTCTTCATGTTTACATTTGTCTTTTCATTTGTTCATTCATTAAACCCACGTCAATAAAATTTGAGGATGAGAAAAGTAGGACACAGGTATTAAAGTATGTCTTACATGCATGCTTGGCATAGAATTGACACACTAGTCACTATCTTTTATATGCCTGTCATTGATTCAAGGAATGTTAAAATTATAAGAAAAGCTGGGCGTGGTGGCTCATGCCTTTAATCTCAGAACTCAGGAGGCAGAGGTAGGAGGATCATCATGAGTTTGAAGCCACCCTGAGACAACATAGTGAATTCCAGGTTAGCCTGGGTTACAGAGTAAGACCCTACCTCGAAAAACAAAAAACAAACAAAGTAAGAAAAATCAACCCCACTGTGATATCTTTTAAATTCTTCTGCTTTAAAAATTATTTACCAAGTCTTTATTTAGCTTTATTATTTTATTACTTAATTATTTATTCTTTTCTCCCTCAACCAAATATTATATATGTATGTGTATTTTAAATAAGGTTTTGTGGTAGAATCAGGGTTTAGAGGTCTGAAATCTACCCTTTGACCCTTTTATGTAGAATACAATTTGAAAAATGCTAATCTCTCTGTTGTAGACAATTCCACGATACTGGGATGAACCTCCAAGCAGACAGTTTTGTAGGAGGAAGGGGGTGATTTCAAGCTTACAGATCTAGGGGAAATTCCATTAATGGTGGGAGAAGCTGGATCACATTCATAAATCCAAGCAGAGAGAGAAACCACCACCAGTCAGCAAATAACAAAAAGCAGCCAGCAGCAGGGACCTTGCCAGAGCCCACACTGTTTTCCACCCATCCCCAGTGACACCTCCTCCAGCCAGGCAGCTGGAGACCCAAGTGACAATAAAAAAAAAAAAAAAAAAAAAAGAAAGAAAGAAAAGAAAAAAAAATCACCCGAGTCTATGTAGGCCATACTTTGAAATTACTAGACTCCTCAAATCCGAAAAAACCCAGACAAGCCTGAAGTGACATCTTCAAGGTTAGTTAGTACCAGAGTCCCAAACTTTTGGCCACCCACCTATCATCTGTACCCCACTCCTTTCTATCTGGGTGTCTGTTTGGTTGCAGGGTGATCTCTGCAGTTGTGTTGAGTGCAACAGCTGTTGGAAAAACCTTCTCTTACACTCCCAATTATGCCAAAGCTAAAATCTCAGCTGCACGCTTATTTCAACTCTTAGACCGAAGACCCCCTATAAGTGTCTACAATGATAGGGGTGAAAAGTGGGTAAGTACTGGGATTGGAGAGTTGTGATTGTGTGTGTGTGTGTATGCACAATAGCAATTGGAGAGGCTCAGATAATACTAGCTTTTAAATATTGGAAGCCTGGGTTCATTCACATGCACCAATGAATTTGTAAATGTAAAGGAATGAAGTAACTAGCTCTAAAAAGCATTCATTAAATTGGCCTTTGAATAAAGCAACAATATGCAATTGTATCAATGTTTGCCTTTTTTCCCCCCTTTTTGAGGTAGGGTCCTACTCTAGCCCAGGCTGATCTGGAACTCACTCTTGTAGCCCAGGCTGGCCTTGAGCTCATGACGCTCTTTCTACCTCAGCCTCCTGAGTGCTGAGATTAAAAGTGAATAATACCACCGTGTCTGGAGTCTCAGTCCTTTTCATTACCATAGTAAAATATTTAAGGTCCACAGGAGAGCTTTGCTGAGTGGTGAGTGGTAGCGCACTACACTCATCCCAGCTCTTGGGCTGAGACAGGGTTGCGAGTTTGAGCCCAGCTGGAGCTTCATAGCAGAAAGAAGTGCTTAAAGCTTTGGAGGCTGCAAGCACAAGCTCAGGTAGCCACCTTGATTCTGCCTCTGTTAAGGACCCCTGAGCTACATCTTGTCATGGTGAGTGGCATCCCGGCAGAAGCACATTCATGAGGGAAAGACCACAAAAGAGACAGAAAGCTAGAGAATGTGGAGGGCAGTCTTGCCTTTTGATAACGTCCCCCTTCAATGCATGGTCTCATTAGGACATTATTGATTCATTCTGAGGGCAATGTCATCAATGACCCAGTTACTTTGCACCAGGCCTTACCTCTTATTTCTTTTTCTTTTTAATTTAAAATGTTTTCTTTTTATTTATTTGTTAGATATTTATTCACTATGCTAGGGCACTGCAAACAAATTCTAGACACATGGGCCACCATGGACATCTGGCTTATGTGGGTTCTGGAGGATTGAACCTGGGTCCTTAGGCTTCTCAAGCAAGTGCCTTAACCGCTAAACCATCTCTCCAGCCCCTTACCTCTTATTTCTTGAATGTCCTATGCCACTTCTCAAGATCCACCTCACTGGAGGCCAAGCTTCCAGCACATGAACCCTTCCGAGATACCATTTCAAGGCTTAGTCTCAACAAATGCTAAGTTCTATGTGATATAGAACACACAGTTCTAGGATGAGTAAAAACACTTGTCTCTTGAGAGCTACCTACTTACTATGTCTCTATAAATGCCTTTGCATGGAATGTAGAAAAGCCAGTTCTTCCTGCCCAACAATACCCATTTGATTCATATTCATTTAGGTTCAAGCTTCAGCTCATATGATAATTAATTCAATCTCAACAAAATATCTTTTCTTTAACTGACTATCTCCAAAGGACCTTTTAATCTTCCCTGCCCATTTTGAAACTCTCCATATGCTGAAGGTAACAAAAAACCAAAGCACCAATGAAGCCAAGATAATCCTGAAATCTTTTTCAAAAAAGGTCAAATGACCCTGTTTCTCCTTCAGCCTGATAAACAGTAGTTTCTGTGAACATCTATTCACATCTAGAGTTCATAAGCTAGTTACATCAATGAATTTTCAGCTTAGTTAGCATGCAAAGTAATGAATTTCATTAAGACATTTTCATACAAGTGCATCATTATACTTGGTTCACATTCATTCCCTTCTTCTACTTTCCCACCTTCTTCCCCTCTGGCTGATTCCCTTCCTTCACCCAGTTAGTCATTCTCCCTCACTCTGCCTGCTCCTTTACCACCTGTATTATTACATTAACCCCCTCCCCCCAATTGCTTAAGACTTTCCTCAACTCTGGTTTAAAGTTTTATGACCTATTCAGGACACACACACATGGACACACACACACACACAATTTCAAATATATGCTCCACAAGATATGTGGCATTTGTCTTTCTGAGTCTGGCTTATTTCACATAACACAGTGATTTCTCATTCCATCCACTTTCCTGAAAAGTCATAATTTCTTTTTCCTCTAGGAGTCCATAAAATTCCATTATGTATATATACCTCATTTTCTTTATCTATTCTACTGTTGATGGATGAATATAAGAATCTAGGTTGAGCCAGGCCTGGTAGCACATGCCTTTAATTCCAGCACTCAGGAGACAGAGGTAGGAGGATTGCCCTGAGACTACATAGTGAATTCCAGTTCAGCCTGGACTAGACCGAAACCTTTCCTCAAAAAACAAAAAACAAAAACAAACAAAAAATCTAGGTTGAAGAGAATCCCAAGAATTGAAAAATGGGATTATATGAAATTAAGAAGCTTCTGTCAGCAAAGGATCCTATCACCAAAGGGAAGAGAGCCTACAGAACAAGAAAAAAAACATTTTAGCTGACTGTACATCAGACAAGGGGTTGACACCTAGGATGTATAAAGGACTGCAGAAATTAAGCACTAAGAACCCAAATCATCCCATTGATAAATGGGCTAATAAACTGAGGAGACTGATCTCAAAAGAAGAAATAAAATAGCTGTAAGTGAGCTGGAGGGATGGCTTAGTGGTTAAGGGCTTGCCTACAAAGACAAGGACCCACGTAAGCAGATGCACAAGGTGGCACATGGGTCTGGAGTTTATTTGTAGTGGCTGAAGTCTCTGGAATGCCCACTCTCTCTCTCTCCCATCTTTCTTTCTCTCTTTCTCAAATAAATAAAAATAAAATAAAATAGACAAAAAATACTTGAAAAGGCATTCAACATCCTTAGCATCAGGAAAATGAAAATTAAAACTACTTTGAGATTTCATCTCATGCCAGTCCGAATGGCTATCATCAAGGAAACAAATGATGGCAAGGATGTGGGGAGAGGGAACCCTTATTCATTGTTGGGGGAAATATAAACTTGTACAACTACTATGGATATTGGTATAAAGCATCCTTGAAAACCTGAAACTACAATTACCATGTGACCCAGTGTTATACTCAAAGGACCACAGAGGTACTTTTATATTCATGTTTATTGCTGTACTATTCACAATAGCCAGAAAGCAAAACAGCCTAGATGTCCATCAGATAGTTTAGTTTAATTTAGTTTAACTTGAGGCACTCTAGTCCAGGCGGACCTAGAACTCTGTAGCTTCAGGTTGGCTTCAAACATGATGGTCCTCCTACCTCTATCTCCCAAGTGCCAAGAGATGATACCTGGCCATCAGATAGTTTTAAACACACCAAGATATTCCCATATGTGGTGTAGTCTTCAAATAACTTTATTACTAAATCAGTCCAAATGTAATGTCATTATTTTAAGAAACAGAATTGTGAGAGCTCAAACTGGTATCTATGATGTAGTATCTTAAAGCCTTTCTCTTCCATCTGAGCATAAAGAAACAGATGATAAGACATTCCTTCAGGTTAGAATGGGATTAAGAGGCCAAATGCCTTTAATTTTATTGTCTCTATCAGAATAAGATAAAATACCAGCTTTTATCATTTGTTTGCTTGTTTTGAGACAGAAGTCTCATGTAGCATAGGCTAGCCTTGGATTCAGGATCATTTTGCTTCAGCTTCCTGATGCTGAGATTACAGGTGTACACCCCTATACTGTGCCTAGCTAGAATGTCTTCATTATATAACTGTTTATGTAATTTGTGCTTCAGCAGCATGGTATAGATGCACTAGAGATGCATTTTCAATATTCTAGAACCCAGTATGAGCATATATAAATCCAGTTCTCCCATCTGCAGGACAACTTCCAAGGGAAGATTGACTTCATTGACTGTAAATTTTCATATCCTTCTCGACCTGATACACAAGTTCTGAATGGTCTCTCAGTGTCTGTCAATCCAGGACAGACACTGGCATTTGTTGGAAGCAGTGGCTGTGGTAAAAGCACCAGTATCCAGTTGTTGGAACGTTTCTATGATCCTGATCAAGGGAAAGTGGTAAACAATGCTTTTGAGAATTTTGCTTTCTGCATATTGTCTCTCTAGAAGTGATCTCCAAGACTCTGCCTTGCCAGGTTCACTCTAAAGTGTCTGCCTTGGATGTGTACTATGGATATTTTCCATTTTCAGTCATTTTCTGGTTGACCTGATTCTCCCTCACAAGTTCTATCATATTCTTTTCAGTTCCAGATGGCCTGCTGACCAGCTAGGCAAAGAAAACTGAACACTCTGCAAAGATAGAGATGGGTGTATTTGACAGAAGCATTCACTTACCTGTAAATGGAGCAGAAAGTGCAGAGTAATCAGGAAACTAATGGATGGGAATGGAAAAAGTGAGGTGACAAAGAATACAATGACAAATGAGCAGGACAAGGGGCTGAACATGAAAAACCCAAGACTACTCTGCTTCAAGAAGCTTAGATCTAAATAATAGAACTCAAATTGATAAAACATGGGGAAGGATATTTTAAAACTTGGCAAATTGCTTTGTTGCTTATTTTTGTAGCACTTCTTTCTTTTTTTCTCTCCTTTTTCTTTCTTTCCAAGTAACATATACATATAATTACAGAGTCAAAAATAAAGGTTTTTAATGAAAAGCTAACATACCAATATTTCTTTTGTTCAAAGGAAACAATTTTAACCATTTAGTGATCGGAGTTCTCTCAATAATGACTTCCATGTCTCTTAATATATTCAAGCATCTGTTTTCATGATTGAATAAACGTAGACACTCTGCTGACTTACTTTTAACAGATGAAAACTTAATGTATTGTCACTACTCCTCTTGTTTACTCCTTTCCCCCTATGGTTACATCATTTGTAACCTATCTATAAATTTAACTAACACACATTTTGTTTTGTTTTGTTTTCATATCACCCTTGAATTCTTGCTTTCTAAGATGGGAATGTTAACAATCTTGCCTTTCTTTTCAATTCTTATTCTTTCCTTTATCTCTCAATTTCTTTTTAAAAATATTTTATTTATTTGAAAGAATAAGGGAGAGAGAAAGAGGCAAATAGAGAATGGGTGCACCAGGGTCTTCAGCCACTGTAAACTAACTCCAGACTCATCCACTGCCTTGTGCATCTGCCTTACATGGGTACTGGGGTATCAAACCTCGGTCTTTAGGCTTCACAGGCAAGTGCCTGAACCACTAAGTAATCTCTCCAGCCCTGATCTCTCAGTTTCTAATTATACATTTCTGTGTATATGTTAATATGTTAAGAAAGAAGAAAGCTGGGGATGTAACTCAGTTGGTAGAGAGCATAAAGCCCTGGGCTTGATTCTCAGCATTGGAAACAGGGTATGATGATGCACACATAATCTGGATCAACCCTGGAGAGGTGGAGGCAGGAGGACCTGAAGTTCAAGATCATCCTTTGCTACATAGCTCAAAGCTAGCTTGGACTACATAAGACCTTATGTCTAATAATAATCAATGATAACGATAATGATAATAAAAAAATTAAGAAGTTGAGTTACAGCTTTTATTATAATTATGTAAAACCATCCATCCCACAATCAAGTACTAACATGCATTAACATAATATTTCATTTTTTTTCTTTTGGTTTTTCAAGGTAGGGTCTCACTGTAGCCCAAGCTGACCTGGAATTCCCTTGATAGTCTCAGGCTGACCTTGAACTCATGGCAATCCTCCTACCTCTGCCTCCCAAATGCTGGGATTAAAGGCATGCACCACCACTCCTGGCTGACATTTCATGTGTTGACCATTTTTTTTGAAAAGCCTTCCTTTTTCTTTCATTCTCTGTCTTCCAGTATCTGTTTTGTCATCATTCTGAGGGGTCTGTTCTTTCCCTGATTGATGTCAAGATCTGAGCTAACTTCAACCTCTATCTGTTGAACAACTAGCATCCTCTAATTTCCCAGCAGAGTTATCTTGGATTAAATCCACTATTTCCTAAATCTTGTATCTTCCTTTCTTGGCTTTTCCCTCTTTTGTTGAAGAACATCTACAAGTAGTTTTCTAAGGAACTGTTCAGAGATGTGGATCTGAAAATGTTTTATTCTATTCTATACTTGATCAATTGTTAAACCCTAATATTTTGAAAGTGGTCTTTTTGATTTTCCTGAATAGTATAACCTTCATTGCAAGAAAGATTATGAAGAGAAATACCGAGAAAAACTTGGAAGAGCCAACTAAAGATTCCCTTGTATAAAGCAAAGCAAGGAAACAGCAAGCAGTTATTGCTGGGATCTAAGAAGTTGATTGCCTGTGATTTATAACCATTTCTATTATTTATTTTAAGTGTAAAGATTTCAATTTATTTGTAATTATTTGGTGACTTATGAGCCTAGGAAACACATTGCATTGGCATCTGATGAGTACAAGGAAAAGGGTTGAGTTTTCCTCAATGTCAGCTCAGCCATGCCCATGGCCCAGGTAGATTGTGAGCAGCTGATCTCCCCAACATAAGCCTGTACACCAAGCATATCTCTCTAAATGTGTATATTAAGTTTTCTGGTCACTGGTCAGAAGCCAGACCCATGAAGAAATAGTTATGATTCCTTGCATTTAATATGATATAATAATAATAATAGATTTTATCTCATTATAAACCATATCTATAAAAATTTTAAGTATAAAAAATGCTACTTTAATTGTTTTAAAATCCTCTGAACTCATAGACAAGCTAAAAAACACAAGTATGCAATATTTTCAAATTTCAGTGGATATGTATTATGTGCCTAGCACATTGTGTGGAAGATTTGTAAGGAACATGAATCATCCCTCTACTTTCCAGAAGCTGACAATACAGAACATTGACCACAATTATCAAATGGCACAGTTGTAAATTGTGTATTAAGGTGTGCTGTGCAGATTATTCCTGTAGAGAGTGAGAATAGCAAGATGAGTGAAAATAACTATTGTTGAGGAGTGCCTTACATTTTTTTCTAATAGTGTTTGCTCTTCCCACTGGTTGAAAATTATCTAAAATATATTCTTTCCACACCATTTTATTTTATTTTTTTGTGTTTTTTTTTTTTTTTTTATTTTCGAGGTAGGGTCTCACCCTAGCCCAGGCTGACCTGGAATTCACTCATATTCTCAGGGTGGCCTTGAACTCATGGTGATCCTCCTACCTCTGTCTCCACAGTACTGGGCTTAAAGGCATGTGCCACCACACCCGAGTTCCATTTTATTATTACTTTTTTCCTCAGAAATCACAAGGCCAAATACTTTGCAGTTGTGTGTTAGACATGCTCTACCTCTAGGACTCTAGGATTTATAAGTAACCAGCTTAAGTGGTACTTGGACTTACCTCTTTTCTGGACCATGTGTTTCTAGGAAATAGACTGTATTTTCTTAGCAGGCAGACTGCTTTGTATATTGACTTCCTGGCAGGCAATTCAATATGTGATTATGGATTAAGTGAATGAACATGTCTTTTCCTTCAGTTTATTATCTCAGTTGCTCAGAGGGGGATTTCAGTAGAATCAAGGATACACATTTGATCTGATCTTTACTTTGCAATAAAAAAACAGAGCAGTCCTTTTGCCCCCTCACAAAGCCTCAGGATAACAATCTGCATATCTGTACTGACTACATGGAAAATGCTTTTTTCTCCCCCTTAACTAACACTGTCATGAGATTCTTTCTCATTTGTACCACTTTTAGGTCGAGAGTGTTGGAAAAATAATAACAAAACGATCAGTGTTCATTTTGATACCACTCCTGACAGAAACCAGCTCCAGTCATCAAAGGCAATGCAATGTATTTCCCCAGAGCTCTGAGAATGTTTTCTCTTAAACAGAACAAATGTACTGTACAATACTTAGTTCCAGAATATGACCTTCCTTCACAGCTGGAATTTTAAAACTTAGTGTTTTTTATTGTCATCTCTGTTGTCAGATGATAGATGGTCACGATAGCAAAAGAGTAAATGTTCAGTTCCTGCGCTCGAACATTGGAATAGTCTCCCAGGAGCCAGTGTTGTTTGCCTGTAGCATACTGGACAACATCAAGTATGGGGACAACACCAAAGAAATCCCCATGGACAGAGTCCTAGCAGCTGCAAAGCAGGCTCAGCTGCATGACTTTGTCATGTCACTCCCAGAGGTAAGTACCATAGTCCCCTTTAGGAAACAGGGATGGGGAGAGGTAGGATGGCCCAAAAGTATTGTTATTTTTATCTTAAGGAGAAGTTCAAACTCAGTACCTTAGTATTATCTTTGGGTTTTTTTATGTGAAATAAATGTCCTCCATCTACATAGCCTTTGATTTTAGAAAGTATCATCTTGTTCAATGACATGGATGCTGTTGTAGTTATCTTTGCATTTCTGGTAAAAAGAAAAAGATACCTGAACATAAGAAAATGGTGGGAGGAAAGGTTTACCTTGGCTTACAGTCTCAAGAGGAAGCCTCATGACATCAGGGGAAAGCATGGCATGAGTAGAAGCTGGACATCACTTCTTGCCACAGCACATGGTAAACAGCAGTAGGAGAGTGAGCTGAGCTCTGGCAAGGGGAACTATGTATAACACCCCTAAGCTCACTACCAGGAAAAATCCTCCAGCACGGTTCTCAAATTGCCACCAACAGGGGACTAAGCATTCAATACACATGTGTTTATGGGGGACATCTGATTCAAACCACTACAGATGGTATAGAGTTTGCTGAGCAGAAAATAACATTACACAGAGTGTTAGCTCAGTGTGGTATAAGTAAGCCTGTGATTCTGAGTGGGCATGGGTTTGAAAGCACGTATTACGTATGTGTGGAACTTTGGGACACCTACTTATCAGATCTTGTGTAGTCCATCTGTAAAATGAAACAACAGAGCATTGAAATGAAGGTACAGTGGGCTGAGGTTTGGTGACATACCTCTTCATAAAGTTCTTTCCTACCAGCATGACGCTCTGGATTTCAAAGAATACACTTAATTGTGTGACAATGAAAGCTACTGCTATTACTATTACTGCCATCACCATCTTCATTTCATCACATGCAGCCTGGGCTGTGTGTGGAGGGGCAAGTCATACCTGTCTTAGTGCCTCTTAATTTTACAGAACCAGGTCTGCATTTAGCACACTCTCTAGTCTGCATTGTTTTGGTGGTTGTTTGATCACAAGGCATAAAATCCAAGATCTAAATTGTACCCAAATATTACCTGTAGCCTCCGCTCCATTTCTCCACTCTATTAAACAAAATAATGCTGAAAATTTCTTTATATTTGAAAGCATCATGGATTTGTAATGTGCTTATTTATTTGTTTGCTCTTTTCACAACATTCCCTATCTTCCTGCCTGTGGCCTGGTTCTAACCTGGTAGCCTAATTGACTAGCATATGGAAATTCCTATTTGCCACATAATCAGCAAAGCCCACATTTCCCCTAGAAGATATATTGATCTACAAGTCTTTATTGAACATACCCTACTTTTATGTGGGACATGGGCCTAGAGCTAGTTTGTTGTGCCTTTATTTTAAGAACTTTCCCATAATATTCTTCATTAAGCACTTGGTCACCACAAGGACAGAGGAGGTTGTCATGGGTCTTGCCTTGCTTAGCTGAGCCTTTGTCAGGAAACAGGGAAGGGAAGGAAGCCTATCTTGATGTGCAGGCAAAGCAGAGCATGGACAAGGATGGGCTTAGAAGCTCTATCTGTGTGTCTTCCATTCCTCTTCTGCTGCTCTTGTCTTTCTATGATGTCTTCTTTCTCTATGCCTCAGTTTCACTGGCTGTAAAATCAGGAGATTATGGTTTATGACAATATCAAGTGAAACTTGGGCTAGAATACTTACCATGATCCATGATGCATACAAATACTGTAAGAATGTTAACTACTTCTTTGGGGGGGGGGGGAGAGAGAGAGGGCACTCTAGGGCCTTTGGCTGCTGCATATGAACTCCAGATATGTGCATCTCCTTGTGCACGTGTACAACATTGTGTGTCTTGCTTATATGGGACCTGGAGATTTGGACATGAGTTCTTAGGCTTTGCAGACATGCACCTTAACTGCTAAGCTTTTTCTCCACCCCAAATGTTAACTATTCTTAAAGTGTTCATAACAGGTATCTAGCTAGACATTTTCCATATGAAATTCATTAAACACAACAAATGTGTGAACTTGGTACTAATACTCTATTTTTCTTTCCTTTCTTCCTTTTTTCTTTTTTGGTTTTTCAAGATCTCACTCTAGCTCACACTGACCTGGAATTCATTATGTGGTCTCAGGGTAGCCTTGAACTCATGGTGATCCTCCTGCCTCTGCCTCCCGAGTGCTAGGATTAAAGGCATGTACCACCATGCCCGGCTTTAATACTGCATTTTTCAAAAACATATACAGCTCAAAGAAAGTTAAGTAAATAATGATCATAGGTCTAGAAAACAGCAGAGTATACATTCAAAGTAGGCTTGTGTCCCAGAATACTGTATCCCCAGAAAAGAAGCCAATAAGAGAGTCTCTATAATAGGCATTTCCATTCCTGAGATTAATTCATCTTGCAAAGATCATTCAAAGAGGAGTCTGGAAATAGAAAATCTCAAATTTTAGACCCCAGGCAAGCTGAATAGCTAGACTAGCCAAACTGGTGAGCTCCAGATTCAGTGAAAAAAAAAACAAAAACAAAAACACAAAACATATCTCAAAAAAGAAAGTGAGCCACATGTGGTGGTGCATGCCTTTAATCCAGTAGTTGGGAGGCTGAAGTAGGAGGATCACTGTGAGTTTGAGGCCATCCTGGGCTGCAGAGTGAGTTCCAGCTCAGCCTAGGCTGCAGTAAGACCTAGCTTAAAACAAAACAAAACAAAAAAGAGGGCCATAGAGGAAGACACACAATGTTTACCTGTGGCTTCCACACACATCCACACATACATGCACCCAGACACATATGAACATGCTTATACACATACTTACATAACACACACACACACACACACACACAGAATGTATATACCTCAAAGAAATGTAAAAATGAAGAATAAAATTCTGTTTTTTACCAGTCCAATCTTTATATAGTTCAATATTCTTAACTGAATTTGATATTTTTCACTGGATTCATTCACTATGCCCAATTTTTTTTTTAATTTTTCTTAACATTTTCCATGATTATAAAATATATCCCATGGTAATTCCCTCCCTCCCCACCCCCACACTTTCCCATTTGAAATTCCATTCTCCATCATATTACCTCCCCATTACAATCATTGTAATTACATATATACAATATCAACCTATTAAGTATCCTCCTCCCTTACTTTCTCTACCCTTTATGTCTCCTTTTTAACTTACTGGCCTCTGATACTAAGTATTTTCATTCTCATGCAGAAGCCCAGTCATCTGTAGCTAGGATCCACATATGAGAGAGAACATGTGGCACTTGGCTTTCTGGGCCTGGGTTACCTCACTTAGTGTAATACTTTCCAGGTCCATCCATTTTTCTGCAAATTTCATAACTTCATTTTTCATTACCGCTGAGTAGAACTCCATTGTATAAATGTGCCACATCTTCATTATCCACTCATCTGTTGAGGGACATCCATTTCCCAGCTATTATAAGTTGAGCAGCAATAAACATGGTTGAGCATGTACTTCTAAGGAAATGAGATGAGTCCTTTGGATATATGCCTAGTAGTGCTATAGCTGGGTCATATGGTAGATCAATCTCTAGCTGTTTTAGGAACCTCCACACTGTTTTCCACAATGGCTGGACCAGATTGCATTCCCACCAGCAGTGCAGAAGGGTTCCTTTTTTTCCACATCCCCACCAACATTTATGATCATTTGTTTTCATGATGGTGGCCAATCTGACAGGAGTGAGATGGAATCTCAATGTAATTTTAATCTGCATTTCCCTGATGACTAGTGACGTAGAACATTATTTTAGATGCTTATATGCCATTCGTATTTCTTCCGTTGAGAACTCTCTATTTAGCTCCATAGCCCATTTTTTGATTGGCTTGTTTGATTCCTTATTATTTAACTTTTTGAGTTCTTTGTATATCCTAGATATTAATCCTCTATCAGATATATAGCTGGCGAAGATCTTTTCCCATTCTGTAGGTTGCCTCTGCTTTTTTCACCATGTCCTTTGCGGTGCAAAATCTTTGTAATTTCATTAGGTCCCAGTGGTTAATCTGTGGTTTAATTGCCTGAGCAATTGGGGTTGTACTCAGAAAGTCTTTGCCAAGACCAATATGTTGAAGGGTTTCCCCTACTTTTTCCTCTAGCAGTTTCAGAGTTTCCGGTCTGATGTTAAGGTCTTTAATCCATTTGGACTTAATTCTTGTGCATGGCGAGAGAGAAGAATCTATTTTCATCTTTCTGCAGATATATATCCAGTTTTCAAAACACCATTTGCTGAAGAGGCTGTCTCTTCTCCAATGAGTATTTTTAGCATTTTTATCGAATATCAGGTGGCTATAGCTACTTGGGCTTACATCTGGGTCCTCTATTCTGTTTCACTGATCTACATGTCTGTTTTTGTGCCAGTACCATGCTGTTTTTGTTACTATGCCTCTGTAGTATAGGTTAAAATAAGGTATGGTGATACCACCAGCCTCTTTTTTGTTGCTCAGTATTATTTTAGATATTCGAGGTTTTTTTGTGATTCCAAATGAATTTTTGGATTGTTTTTTCTATTTCCATGAAGAAAGCCTTTGGAATTTTGATAGGGATTGCATTAAATGTGTAGATTGCTTTAGGTAAGATTGCCATTTTCACAATATTGATTCTTCCAATCCAGGAACAAGGGATGTTTCTCCACTTTCTAGTGTCTTCTGCAATTTCTCGCTAGAGGGTTTTAAAGTTCTCATTGTAGAGATTCTTTACTTCCTTGGTTAGGTTTATTCCAAGGTACTTTATTTTTTTTTGATGCAATTGTGAATGGGAGTGATTCTCTGATTTCATCCTCTATGTGTTTGTTGTTAGCATATATGAAGGCTACTGATTTCTGTGTATTTATTTTGTATCCTGCTACATTGCTGTAGGTTTTGATCAGCTCTAACAGCTTGATAGTAGAGTCTTTAGGGTCCTTTATGTATAGAATCATGTCATCTGCAAATAATGATAACTTGATTTCTTCCTTTCCAATTTGCATCCCTTTTATGTGTGTCTCTTGCCTTATTGCTATGGCTAAGACTTCCAAAATTATATTAAATAAAAGTGGGGACAGTGGACACCCTTGTCTTGTTCCTGATTTTAGTGGAAAAGCTTCTAGTTTTTCCCCATTTAGTAATATGTTGGCTGTAGGCTTGTCATAAATAGCTTTTATTATATTAAGATATGTTCCTTCTATTCCCAGTCTCTGTAGGACTTTTATCATGAAGGGATGTTGGATTTTGTCAAATGCTTTCTCTGTGTCTAATGAGATGATCATGTGATTTTTTTTCCTTCCACCCGTTTATGTAATGTATTACATTTATAGATTTGCGTATGTTGAACCATCCCTGCATCTCTGGGATAAAGCCTACTTGGTCAGGGTGAATGATCTTTTTGATAAACTCTTGTATTCTATTTGCCAATATTTTGTTGAGAATTTTTGCATCTATGTTTATGAGGGAGATTGGTCTGTAATTTTCTTTTTTTGTTCTATCTTTGCCTGGTTTTGGTATCAGGGTGTTTCTGGCCTCATAGAAGGAGTTTGGTAGAATACCTTCTTTTTCTATTTCCTGGAAAAGCTTAAGAAGCAATGGTGTTAGCTCTTCCTTAAAAGTCTGGTAAAATTCAGCAGTGAATCCATCTGGGCCTGGGCTTTTTTTAGTTGGGAGATTATTGATAACTGTTCGGCTCTCCATGTTTGTTATAGGTCTATTTAAGTGATTAATCTCATTTTGATTTAATTTAGGTAGGTCATATAGATCAAGGAAGTCATCCATTTCTTTCAGATTTTCATACTTTGTGGAGTATATGCTTTTATAGTATGTCCCTATGATTTTTTGAATTTCTCTGGAATCTGTTGTGATGTTACCTTGTTCATCTCTGATTTTATTAATTTGTGTCTCTTCTCTCTTTCTTTTGGTCAGATTTGCTAAGGGTTTATCAATCTTGTTTATCCTTTCAAAGAACCAACTCTTTGTTTCATTAATTCTTTGGATTGTTCTTTTTGTTTCTATTTCATTAATTTCTGCCCTAATCTTTATTATTTCTTCCCATCTACTGATTTTTGGTTTGCCTTGTTCTTCTTTTTCCAAGGCTTTAAGGCGAAGCATTAGGTCGTTTACTTGTGACCTTTCTAATTTCTTAATATAGGCACTTAAGGCTATAAATTTACCTCTTAGAACTGCCTTCATTGTGTCCCAGAGATTTTGGTATGTTGTGTTCTCATTATCATTTGACTCTATAAATTTTTTGATTTCCTTCTTGATTTCTTCATTGACCCATTCATCATTTAGTAGTATATTGTTCAGTTTCCATGATTTTGTGTATGCTCTATAGCCTTTCATGCTACTGATTTGTAGTTTAATTCCATTGTGGTCAGATAGAATGCAAGGAATTATTTCAATTTTCCTGAATTTGTTTAGATTTGCTTTGTGTCCTAGTACATGGTCTATTTTAGAGAATGTTCCATGTGCTGCTGAAAAGAATGTATATTCTGCAGCCTTTGGATGAAATATCCTGTATATATCTGTTAAGTCCATTCCTTCTATGACCTCATTTAGTCCAGATGCCTCTCTGTTTATTCTTTCCCGGGATGACCTGTCAATTGATGAGAGTGGGGTGTTAAAGTCACCCACCACCACTGTGTTTGGTGTTATCTGTGACCTTAGTTCTAATAGTATTTGTTTGACGAATTTGGGAGCCCCCATGTTAGGTGCATATATGTTTAGGATTGTAATGTCCTCCTATTGGAGTGTGCCCTTAATCAATATAAAGTGACCTTCCTTATCTTTCTTGACTAACGTCGGACTAAAGTCTACCCTGTCTGATATTAGGACAGCAACTCCTGCTTGTTTTCTAGGCCCATTTGCTTGAAAAACCATTTTCCAACCTTTTACCCTAAGATAATGTCTATCCTTTGTAGAAAGGTGAGTTTCTTGGAGACAACAAATTGTAGGATCCTGCTTTTTAACCCAGTCTGCAAATCTATGTCTTTTCATTGGGGCATTGAGGCCATTGATATTAAGAGATATTATTGAAAGGTGTGTATTTATGTTTGCTATTTTGTGTGTGTGTGTGTGTGTGTGTGTTTCTGGTTCTACCTGCGCTCTCTTCTGTTAACTAGTATTTGAGTATTGCTTGTTTTTTCTAGGTTCCTTATATGTGTGCTTTTCCTTTTCTTCAGCATGGAGGATTCTATCAAGTATTTTCTGTAGAGCTGGTTTTGTCTTCAAATACTCCGTTAACCTGGTTTTGTCATGGAATGTCTTTATTTCTCCATCTATTTGAATGGATAACTTTGCAGGATAAAGTAACCTTGGTTGACAGTTGTTATCTTTCAGAACTTGGAATATATCACTCCAAGCCCTTCTGGCTTTAAAAGTTTGTGTTGAATAATCTGCTATAATCCTGATGGGCTTGCTTTTGTAGGTAACTTGATTTTTCTCTCTAACGGCTTTCAATATTTTTTCTTTGGTGTGTGTGTTTGGAAGTTTGATTATAATATGGTAAGGAGAGGTTCTTTCTGGGTTTTGTCTGGCTGGGGTTCTAAAGGCTTCCTGTATATGCATTGGCACCTTTTTCCCAATTTGGGGGAAATTTTCTTCTATGATTTTGTTGAAGACACCTACTATGCCTTTGGAGTGGAATTCTTCTCCTTCTACTATGCTCTGAATTCTTATATTGGATCTTTTCATAGTGTCCCGAATATCTTGAAATTCCCACTCATACTTTTCTATAAGTTTGTCTTTCTGTTTGTTGGACTGCATTAGGTCTGCCACCTCGTGTTCTAGTTTAGATATTCTGTCCTCTCCCTCATCCATCCTATTGGTGAGATTTTCTACAGAGTTTTTTTATTTCATTAACTGTGTTCTTCATTGCTAGTAATTCTGACTGGTTTTTCTTTATTATTTCTATTTCCTTATTTATGTCTTGTATTGCCTTCTTTATTTCATTAAATTGGTGTCCTGCATCTTCTTTGATTCCTTTGATTTCCTCTTTGATTTCTTCTTTGATTGTTTTGATGTGTTCTTTGACCTCTTTGAACATATTTATAATCATTCTTTTGAACTCTTTCTCAGGCATTTCCTCTAACTCTTTCTCACTGGAGGACATTTCTGATGCATTAATACTTTTAGGATGATTTATATCGTCTTGCTTTTTAGTGTTTCTTGGGTTATAATGTATATATTTTTGCATCTTGGATTAAGTAAATGCTTGGATTTTCTAGCTAGCTGTGTATTCTTAGCTGTATCAATTGATTTGATGTAATGTATTTTCAGGGTAGGACCTTAAGGTGTTAGGTGTGGCTCTTAAGACTCTCAGAGTATCTACAATGATGTTCTTAGGGGTTGAGTTTCCCTGCTATAGGAGTATTCAAGCAGGCTGAGTGGAATAAAATACAGGTAGATTCTAAAATTTAACTAAACACTGTACACATTCAATCAAAACAGCCCTGAGTATGTATGCAAGAGTAGTTATTATAACGACCAGATCCTCTATCAACAAAGAGGTTAAGATTTCTGGTCTGTTGAGGTATCCAAGTCAGCTTGCAACCAAGTGAGACCCTTCCCTGGTGCAATCCCAGTTACCTTGGATGATTTTGGTCTCAGTCAAGTTGCTGCCTGGGTCGTCGGGCTGCTGTTCTGATTTCTGGAGCTGGGCACTTGCTTTTCCTGCGGGGCAAACCGAGCCGCTGCTGCTGCCTCTGCTGCTGCTGTAGTTGCCACTGCTGGAGCCACAACTGCTGCTGAAGCTGCTGCTGCTGTGTCCACTGCCGCTGCTCCCCCTGAAGCTGCTGCTGCCAAGTCTTCCGCTGCTGCCACTCCTGGGTCTGCTGCTGCTGGGGCTGCTGTTACCGGTGCTGGAGCCGCTGATGTTGCTGCCGAACTCTGCTCCTGCTTGGGTCCCGCTGTTGGCGTGGCCGGGTCCTGGGCTGCTGCTCTGTTCGCTGGCGCTGGGCTGAGGCGGCAGGGGAGGGGAGGCAGCCGCAGCTACTCTGGTTCTCTCGCTGCTCCACGTGTTCTTCTACCTCGCGGTCTGCTCCTCTGTTGCTCGCTGCCACTCTCCCCTCACATTTCCCGAGTTGCGGAGAGCGCCGTGTGAGGGGAAAATCCCGCACCTGCCTTTTCCTGCGGCTCGAGCCGAGTCTGGCGGCTTTCTGGTGCGCCTTGGCCGCCGCGGTTGGCCGAGCTGCCGGAGCCGCTTTTCCTGCCTGTGCAGGCTGTGGATGCTCTGGAACTCTACTACTTCAAAGCTGCCGCTTCAATTTCCTATACACCTCACTTTTTAGTAAAAGTGTGTATTTTGCTGAGTTTTTTTTGGTCGTTTTCCCCCCTAGGCTGCTTTGGCGTGGTACCTATGCCGCCATCTTAACCGGAAGTCCCCAATTTTTTTTTAAGGCAAGAAATAATTTAACTTCAGAGAGAAGTCATTGATGGGGGTTCTACATAGCATAGGAACCATGAATATTGCTATTTCTCAGGTTTGCTATGCTTTTTCCAGAAATATGAAACCAATGTTGGGACTCAGGGCTCTCAACTTTCTCGAGGGGAAAAACAACGCATTGCTATTGCTCGGGCCATTGTGCGAGATCCTAAAATCTTGCTACTAGATGAAGCTACTTCTGCCCTAGACACAGAAAGTGAAAAGGTATGTATCGCTTTTCTGAAGTCTTAGATCATTATAGATGGATCTTTTCTATAAAATTTTGTTCATATAAAAGGCATTATTGGGCTGGAGAGATGGTTTAGCAGTTAAGACACTTAACTGTGAAGCCCAAGGACAAAGGTTTGATTCTCTACTACCTAAGTAAGCCAGATGCAAATGATGGCACATGCATCTGGAGTTTGTTTGCAGTGGTCAGAGGCTCTGGTGTGTCCATTCTCTCTTTCTCTCTCTCTGTCTCTTAACTAAATAAGTAAGATGGTATTATTTTAAGTTTTATTATTCATAGTAGAAACTGGAAATACTTAGTGATACAAAAGCCTGATTTTCACAAAACAGTTTTACGGAATGACATCAAATAAAATTTATCTCTAAAATTGTTTCCAAGATTACTTTGGCTGTCAGTTTTCCAAAGGCAAATAATTAGCTTTCATAAATAAATCAAAATACTGCTCTGGGTGTGTGTGTGTGTGTGTGTGTGTGTGTGTGTGTGTGTGTGTGTGTGTAGACTATGTGTGCAGTGTGGTGTATATAATATGTGGTGTATGTATATGTGTATTCAGATGTGAGAGTCCTATATGCAGGTATGTGAAGGCCAGGGGATAATATTGAATGCCCTTCTCTTATTGCTCACCCACATATTTTCTTCAGATAGAGTGTCTCCCTGAACTCGAAGGGAGCTGCTGTTGGTCAGCTAGCCCAAGATATTCTCTGGCCTATGGCCCCTTGGACTAGGGTTACAGATGTGTATGGCCATGCCCAGCTTTTTATGTGACTCCTGGGAAATCAGTCTTGGTGGTCTTGCGTCCAGAGGCCCTCATGCTTAAGTGGCAAATGCTCTTAACCATTGAGCTATCTCCCCAGCCCCCAAATAATTCTTAAATAAATCAAAATAATTTAGGTCATCTGTAAAACATAATATACTTTGTAGTTCTCAAGTTTCATGATAGAGCAGGTGGCCACACACAACACCAAAGAGGAGGTGTTTTCCATGTGGTATTTGCACAAAAGGAGATGCTATTGACAGAAACACAAATATAGCTTTCAAAATGTATGACTAACACCTTTGAAACTTGGATTCCACTTTGCATAGAACTACAGTGTACTCAGAGAAGGAAAGTATCAGAAATGGTCCCTTAACCACTAGCTTACATTTCTTCTTTGGCTCGCTTCAGTGAACTTGACCATTGAATCTCATAAAATTACATCATCTCATAGCCCATTCCTTTTAAATTTAAATTTTATTTTTTGACAATTTCATACATATATAGTGCATTGTGATTAGATTCTCCCCTATTACCCTCTCTTATCCTCTCCATTCCTGCTAAGCCCCTTCTTCTTAGTCACTGAAATTTCTCAGCCCTTGAGCTACAATGTAAATCATTGATGTATTACTTCAGCAAATACTGGCTTAACCCTCTCATATTCAATGCCTTTGGATTTACCCCTAAGCATGGAACTGTTACTCAGGTGGCATTTGAAATGACCACTCACAATGGTGGACTGGGAACAATCATGCCTGGCTACATTAACTTTCCATCTTCTTTTGTAGACAGTGCAGATTGCTCTGGACAAAGCCAGGGAGGGGCGGACCTGTATTGTCATCGCCCATCGCTTGTCCACCATCCAAAACTCAGACATCATCGCTGTCATGTCACAAGGGGTAGTCATTGAGAAGGGAACCCATGAAGAACTGATGGCCCAGAAGGGAGCCTACTACAAGCTGGTCAGCACTGGAGCCCCCATCAGTTGACGTGACTCAAGACCTTCACCCAGGCACAGATGAAGTTACCAGGGGCACCAAGGGTTGTCCAGGTGGTCATCACGTCTCACTTTCACAGACATATACATGTTGGGATCAAAGCTAATTTCTAGCAAACTTGAGTATGATTTAGTTTGAAAAATCTGCACGGGAAATGAAAGAAACTAGGGTCAGTGTGAGCGAAACATCCAAGGTCATGCAGCTACTTGGCTAACACCAAGGGCTTCTCTAGGTAGAAGTTGGTTGCATGTGAGAGATAGTGAGGCGTCATGGAGCAAATGGCTTTGAACTCCAGAGCAGAGGAGTGTTTGCATTATTGAAAGCTTCTTGTACAGCGACCTGCTCTGTAAAGAGGCACTGACAAACGTGTATGGAGCTACAGCAAGAAGAAACGTGAAAAGGAGCAAAAGGTCCAAAGGCTAATAATTATATTTCTTAATTAAGTTTCCTGTGTTTGTTGTTTTTTCCCACATGAAGTCAGGTTCATTTATCTCTAAGTCTGTGAGTAGGGAACAGAGTGCTTTCGTGCCCTGGAAGCCGGCAGGGTGAGGGAGGGCGAAAGGGGGGTAGGGACCAGCAGAAGGTTACCAGTTAGGTAGGCTGATGTCGGTTGAAGAGTCAGAGCGCTGAAGTCGTGATTCATCCCACTGAGATCTGCCTGTGCTGAGCAGGACTTCCTACCCGGCCTTTCACTTCTCACCCCCGCCTCATAGCACATGCCACCCAGTATTTCTATGAAGTCCTGCTCGTGGAATAAAAATAAGGCATTTTACTTTGCTTTTTGTTTTTTAAGTTATTGCGAGAAAAAAAAAGGACCAGTTAAATAGGACAGAAAAACATTCATGTTTGTCTCTGTTCCCTCAGAGTGCCACTTAATGATATTAAAGAAAAGCTAAAGCTATAGGAATAAAGAAAAGAATATGGCGCCAGTGACAAAATTTGTGATCCAAGAGGCAAATGGGTAACTAACAAGAGATTTAAAATATGAGATAAGGTGAAGATGTAATCTATTAGGTAGGGAAAGCCTGTGGACATTCCATCCTGTACCACATCACCCTTGAAAGGCTTGGGATGTCAGAGTTTTTGGAACCAAAGGTGGAGGGACAGATGGGACTGAAGATGAAAGAATTGACTGAAAGCCTGTCCTCTCCTATAGCAGGCTGACTGCCTTCCAATCCCAACAGAACACTGGCTAACCTCTCTGTGGGAATGCCCTGAGGCAGGCTTGAATATAGGGGCACAAGTTGCAGTTGAATGGATAAGTAACATATAGGAGACAATAGATGGGGGTAAGGTAGCTTGGAACAAAAAATCTGTCAGCCCACTCTCCTCTGGTGACAGATCAAAGAATGAATTTTGGGGGCAACTGGTCAATACAAGAAAAGAGACCAGGCTGGAGAAATAGCTTAGCTGTTAAGGTGCTTGCCTGCAAAGCCAAAGGACTCCGGTTCAATTCCCCAGGGCCCAACATAAGCCAGATGCACAAGATGGCACATGCATCTGGGGTTCGTTTGCAGTGGCTGGATGTCCTGCTGTGCCCATTCTCTCTCTCTCCCCCTCTGTCTCCCCTTCTCTCTCCCTCTCTCTGCCTCTTTTTCTCTTTCAAATAAATAAAAATAAAAAGTAAAATAAAATATTTTTAAAGAGCAAAGAGACCTGTGGTCCAAATGTTAGGAATCTTTCAAAGAAAAATTCCTAGCCACATGGCCCTGCTGTGTAGCTCACTGCAAACAGCATGCGCTCACTCACTCCGAGTTTCGCTGGCCTTGCAGTGCCTCCTTCTTGCATGGAAATGGACTGGCAAATGCATTGGGAAACATTTTGCTATGTAAAGCAAAAGCAGTAACAATTACAGGTAACATCAATGTAAACATGAGGAAAACATAGAGTAATAGTAATGACACAAGATATTTTCATCTATTCCAATAAAAATTAGAAAATAAACACACACACCATGTAGCAAAGAGCTAATGACAGGAGAAATGAAAAATTCAGTAGCAGAAGAGCCCAGTTCCACCCCGCTGTTCTGTCACCTCAGTTTCCTTCTTCCTCCAACTTCCACCCAAGTCCATTTGGTTTGTAACACTTTCTTTGCATGACCAACAAACAACGGTCTGTCTACAGAAGAGTGTTGAGCTGGCATATCCTGAACTTTTTTATTTTCTATCATCCAGTGCTTCTTGGTAAACAATTGCAAAGATGGGTTAGCAGGTTAACAGGTCAGGTCAGAGTGGGTGGTTGTCAAGTCAGGGAGGCAGAGGGTAGAGGAATATATTCTAATTATGAAAAGGGACAGGGACAGGAAAGCTGCATAAGATGGCTACTAGAAGGCATTAAGCTTTACTATAAACACATGCCCATTCTCTATTCTTTTTTAAAAAAAAATTATTTGAGAGAAAGTGGTACAGAGAGTAAGAGAAAGGGAATAGGCACACCAGGGCCTCCAGCCACTATAAATGAACTCCAGATGTGCATCTGGCTTATGTGGGTCTTAGGGAATCAAACCTTGGTCCTTTGGTTTTGCAGGCAAGTACCTTAACCACTAAGCAATCTCTCAGACCCAATTCTCTATTCTCGAAGAAAGAAAAGTACAATCTACTTGTTTAGTTTTGTATTTAAAAGTTGGAAGGTTGCCTATTTCCTAGACTGAAACTTTGTGGAAATTACATAAGGAGTGAATAAAAGTTATCTTTTCCAATAAGGCACTTGAAAGTTAGTGATGAGAGAGAAAGACTGACTGGGCCAATTGCTCTTTTCCTTTCCTTCCTTTCTTCTGTGTGCAGCACGGGGATAGCAGCAGGTTTGCCCATGCTTGTCAAGGACTGTACCACTGAGCAACATCTCCAGCAACAACTGCTTTTTGTGAACCGGTGACAGGGAGATTAGAACTTTATTTTTTAAAAAAATTTTTCTGTTTATTTATTTATTTATTTGAAAGCAACAGAGAGAGAAAGTGGGAGAGAGAGAGAGAGAGAAAGAGAGAGAGAGAGAATGGGAGCACCAGGGCCTCCAGCCACTGCAAACAAACTCCAGACACATGTGCCCCCTTGGGCATCTGGCTAACGTGGGTCCTGGGGAATCGAGCCTCGAACCGGGGTCCTTAGGCTTCACAGGCAAGCGCTTAACCACTAAGCCATCTCTCCAGCCCGAGAACTTTAACATAAATAAGTAAATGAATAAAGTTGCAAGTTCATTTTATAATGCCAGGGAGAGTCAGAATCTTCATTTTCATCCTATGTCCCTATGTACATTCTCCTATATTTACATGCATATTCTATACTTCACTGACGAAAGCACAGTCTGCAATTTTACATTATTGAGGTTTTAACAAAAAGATTCTTTAATCTATTTTGTTGATACCTATCATAAGCCTTTTTTCATGTTCCTAATAATTTCATTGTTTTTGTTCTGGTTCCAACTCTCTCCAGTAACTACAGTTAATAAAGTTTACAAGAGGAGGAGGAAAAGGTGGGGAGGATTGGAAGATAAGGCTGAGGAAACTTCTCTGAAGGTAAAGGAAATCTAGAGATGAAAAGTAGAAAAAGGCAAAAGAAAAAAATGACAATCCAGGAGGTTCAATAATTAGCTAGTAGCATATCTAAAGACTTAAAAGAAAACCAAGAGCTAGAGAGATGGCTCAGCAGTAAAGAAAATTTACGTGGGCTGGAGAGATGGCTTAATGGTTAAGGCACTTGCCTATGAAGCTTAAGGACCCAGGCTCACTGGTACATAAGTCAGATGCTCTAGGTGGTACATGCATCTGGACTTTGTTTGCAGTGGTGGAATGCCCTGACATGCCCATTCTCTTTCTCTCTGGCTGCCTCTCTCTTAAATGAATGAATGAATGAATCAAAAGTTTTTTAAAAGAAAAAAGAGAGTCAGAGAAAGAGAGAGCTTACCACTTAAGCATGAGGGCCTCTCAGCCACAGCCTGGAAAATTTGACCTTCCAGGACTCACATAAAAAGCTAGGCATAGTCATGCAAGTCTTAACTCAGTCTGTGGAGGTGGGGGGGGGGGGGTCAGCGGCATGGTAGGGTTTGCTGGAATACAAAAGCTTCCAGTAGAGGGAGATGCCCCATTTCAAGGAAATATCCAGTTCAGTCCTAACAGTTCACTTGAATTCACCTCTGGCTTCCACATGCACAGGCAGGAGGTATCTGCGTCTTCACATACAGTTGCATATAACACACACAAAGGAAAAAAAAAAAAAAAACTGAAGAAAAATTTTAATTGTCAAAAAATATTTCCTATAATTGAAGCTTAGGAATTTCTAAGCTTAAAGCATTCATCAGAATTGACCATAATAAATAGGTAAATGCTACTTGAGACATTATTATGAAATTCTAGGAAAGTGGGTTGGGGGAAGACTTGGGATACAGTTCTGTGGTTGAGTGCTTGCCAACATGTGCATTATCCTGCATTTGATCCCCAGCACTGCAAGAACTGAAACATAAACGAGAAGAGAGGGATGGAAGCGCCCAGTGAGGCAGGAGAGGGCTCTGTGGGGCTAGAACTCCCATGCCAGCAGCCGTCACGTCGGGCTGTCATCCGTGTTAGCAGAGAATTGAGAATGCAGACTCCAAGGAGGGTAAATTGTGAGACACGAGCTTCAGTTCAGGGAGAGTTAGGACTGAGAAGGAAAGCAAAGCAGGAAAGCATCCAAGCCAAAAACATTCTCCTGCTTCCCAGCCAGGTTGGGGAGGAAGAGAAGAAACCAGGAAAAGTCCCCCTCAGCTAAGGAAGGTGAGAGGAGGCTGGCAAGGGTAAGAGGCAAAAAGACTGCTCACACTGCGGTACAGGCTGGCATCCAATTAGAATGAACCTGATCCCCAGACTCAGGTACTACATAAGGGAGGGACCTGACTGGTTAGTGGGCTCAAGAACAGAATGAGGAAAAACTGGCCTGCAGGGCTGCTAAGCCTGAGGAAAGTTGAGAAAGAAGCAGGGAGATGATGGTGGAGTTGTTGCTTGCAGCCATGGTGGATGAGACTGAGCCAGATACAAGTTCTAGTCCTCCCAGGGCAGGCAAGGGGGCGTCTATGTTTCCACGAGCCTGTTCCTAGGTCATGACCTACTAGGAGAAAGTGATATCACTCCCAGTCTATATCAGAGAAAACGAAAGAAAGCAAGCAAGAAAGAAAGAGAAGGGCAGAAGAGAGAGAAGGAGGGAGAGAAGAAGGAAAGGAGTTAGCAGAGAGCTTGCCTAGGGTCGTGAGGCCTAGGTTAGGCCTCCAGCACTGAATAAACTGGGTATGGAGGCACACATCTCTCAGCATTTGAGAGTTCGAGGCAGGAGGATCAGGAGTTCAAAGTCATTCTCAGCTATTCAGGGAGTTTAAGGATGGGAAACATGAGATCCTAGGTACAGATTGGAATACATGAGACCTTGTCAAAACAGTCAAACAAAGCAAAGTATATTCATTACCTTTCTCATTGCTGTGACAAAACTACTTGACAAAAGCAATTTGGAGGAGAGGTTTATTCTGGTTCACAGTCTGAGGGTACATTCCATCATGGCAGGGAAGGTGTGATGATCAGAACCTGGAGGGGCTGTTCGGATCACATCCACAGTCGGGAAGCAGAGCAGTGGAACTCAGCTAGCTTTCTACTGTTCATTCAGCCCAGGGCCCCAAACCCATGGGGTGGTGCCACCCGCAGTTAGGATGGGTCTTCTGCCTGAACTAATCTAATCAGGACAGCCCTTCACAGACAAGCCCAGAGATTCTTGGTGATTCCAAATCCCATCAAATTGACAATAAAGATTAACTATGACCAAAAGGAAGGGAAGACGAAGGGGAAGGAAAAAAAAGGAAGAAAGAAAACTGGGGGAAAGAAGCTACTAAAATTTCCCAGGAGATGGAGGTATATGTTACACTGAATAGAAAAAGAATCCTAATGACATAGATGTAGAGCATCTTGACAATAAAACTAAAAATTAGAGAATGGGGAGATGGCTTGGTTGTTAAAGGCATTTGCTTGCAAAGCCTGCTGGCCCCCTTTCAGTTCCCTGACACCCATATAAAGCCAGATGTAAAAAATGGTGCAAGCATCTGGCATTCATTTGCAGTGGCAAGACACCCTGGAATACACATACACACACACACACACACACACACACACACACACACACACACACACACACAAATAAACTATTTATTTATTTATTTATTTATTTATTTATTTATTTATTTATTTGAAAGTAGAGAGGCTGGGGAGAGAGAGAGATAGAGAAGGAGAGAGAATAGAAGCATTAAGGCTCTGCAAACAAACTCCAGACGCATGCACCACTTTGTGCATCTGGCTTTACATGGGCATACTGGTGAATCAAACCTAGGCCATCAGTCTTTGCAAGCTAGCACTTTAACTGCTGAGCCATCTTGTCAGCCCCAATCAAAATATTTTTAGACAACTAAAAATTAGATTACATAAAGATTTGTCTTCAGAATGCTTTGGTCTGTAAAATAGGGGGAGTCTCATTCTATGAAAATGTCTCAAAAATTTATTCTCAAAGACTGGTCATTTCTCTAAAATAAAACAAAAGGCAATGAATTTTTTTTCTGACTTTTTATCTAAAAAATTTCTTAGGACACTTTCCAACTTTTCTGGGAAGGTACTCTCCATGGAAGCTGATGTTCATCAACTGGAAGAGCAACTATTTGCAAAAAGATAGAAAAGTTAGCAAAAAACTAAACTAAACAAGTTAGGGTTTTGCTTATAAATTCTTATTATAATCATTATTATAGGTCTACTCTCCATGTACTCTGAAGACATTATTTCAGTGAGAAGACACCTTGAATTTAGAACTGCACTCAAGCATGTAAATTTTGAATTTATTCACTTAAAAATGTATAAATGTAATACTATGTCCTAGCAGAGGAAAATATATACAATTCTAATGAGGAATAATTTTCCACATATTTATTTATTCAAGAGTTAAATTTAAATTTCCTATCCTAAGAAATTGTCAGAAAGTTCTCACCAGTTTGATTTAGAACCCACCTTATATTTCTAAGGGTTTTATTTATTAATCATCTCGTAGGTATGAAAAATCCCTCTATAATCAGGTCACATCAGGATTAATAGAGATAAAAATAACTGCAAGTTTAGTTACTGCTTTCAAACACATTTTAAGTAATTTACCTATATGCATGTGCCGTTGTAACATAAGCATCATGTCCATTCGTATTTTCTTTGAATTTCCATTTCAAGGTATAATCTCACCTACCTATGAGATGGCAGGTAAAAGTAACTTTAATAAGCCTCTAAACCCAAGTCCAATTTCCTTCACACTGTGTTCAATTAAATAGCCAATTAATTTAAATGGATAGACTGTAAATACAATGATGTATGTGATTATCGTCTAATTAGCAGTGGCCAGTATTATAATAGGCTCATTAGTGAGTTGTATGGTGTCCCAAGGCTCATAATGAGTAATCAGGCACACGTGATCAGCATGGGTAGCCGCCTGGATGCAGCTACTTAACCCAATAAATCAGAGCTAGGACAAAATGTAGCATGTTAACAGCAGGAAGGATTCATAGCCAGCTGGTGAGTTGATAGCTTTCTTTTTTCTCTAATTCAGGCACAACTCCTACCCTCAGACACAAAGACAAAAATGTAAGAACGAAACGAAAGAGTAACTGCAGACAAAGAGAAATGTTCACTCAAGGTGACTCAGAAGAGTGTGCATAATTACCGTGAAAGCACACACCACAGAACAGAATCTTGATGCTGTCTTTGTGACTGAGTATGCATTTCTAGCATGCAAAGTGTAGAATCAAAGTGAAGATGAACAAAATCTTAATA
The DNA here is from genome assembly GCF_020740685.1 of Jaculus jaculus. NCBI lineage: Eukaryota > Metazoa > Chordata > Mammalia > Rodentia > Dipodidae > Jaculus > Jaculus jaculus. The sequence goes on from NC_059105.1 coordinate 70,374,213, forward strand.
TTTCCTGAGAGCTAAAAGCGCAGATAATCATTTCATTATAACTATAAGGCATTTTATAATATAGAAAGCATTTTGCCTTCAGAATTTTAGCGTGTTATTGGGAAGTCCACAGGCTGAAGGGGAGGAAAGCAATGTAAGTTGCTTTCTTTGTCATGTGTATAAGAAGCCACTATGGCAGGTGCTACTGGTTAGGGCACATGGACCTAGTCTTGTACTGTTTGTCCTTCGTCTTCCTCTGTTACAAGGGATGGAAAGTAGAGTGATTATATTTCTAGAATCTGTTGCAGCTAAAGGGGGATTATGACCTTGTCAACCTGTGAAACATATGCTCAAGGCTCTACATGGACTGTCCCTTCCTGAATAAGACTTGGGTAGAAAAAACTTGGTTCCTTTCCTACCTTCCTCTGGCCTGGACGAAGCCATGCTGTGATCATTTGGACAAATGATGGGAGAGTAAGAAGACACCCTGATTCCTGGATGCTCCACAGCTGTCAACCCCTGCTACCTTGTTACAGGAGAAAAAGACACCTTTCACTTGTATAAGCCACTGGAATAGTGGTAGTGGTTGCTTATTGGAGATTTACACACTCTTAAAAGATGGAGTTATGTTTTTATTAGTAAGAATGATGAAATATAAGTATATAGAAAACAAAGCAATATTGAAGTGGTACTGTGCTTAAATGACTTTCAGATATGACCTTTATATCTAGAGATGTTCTTATTTTATCTTTATTTTAAGGTGTTATTTATTTATTTGAGAAAGTCAGAGAAGGAGAGAAAGAGACAGACAGACAGACAAAGAGAATGGGTGTTCCAGGGCCTCCTGCCACTGCAAACGAACTCCAGATGCATGTGCCATCTTGGTCATCTGGCTAACTTGGGTCCCAGGAAATTAAACCCGGGTCCTTTGGCTTTGCAGACAAATGCCTTAACCACTAAGCCATCCCTCCAGCCCTTTATTTTTATTTATTACAGTCAGAGAGAAAGGGAGAGAGAGACAGAGAGAGTGCGAATAGACACAACAGGGCCTCTCGCCACTGCAAATGAACTCCAGATGCATGTGCCACCATGTATAAGCATCTGGCTTATGTGGGCCATGGAGAATTGAACCTGGGTCCTTAGGCTTCATAGGCAAGTGCCTTAACCACTAAGCCATTTCCCCAGCCCCTAGAGATGTTCTAAAGTAGCCTTTTGTTTTGTTTTTCAAGGGTTTTCTTGCATATGTATGTGGTGTACATGCATATACATATGAATGTTCATAGATGTGTGATGCACATGTGTGCATTTGTGCATGTGCACATGCATGTGGAGGATAGAGGCTGACATAGGGTGTCTTCCTCAACCTCTCTTCGCCTTATTTTTATGTTTATTTACTTATTAGAGAGAGAGAAAGAGAGAGAGAGAAGGAAGGAGAGCATGGGTGAGTCAGGGCCTCTAGCCACTGAAAATGAACACTGGAAGCATGTGCCACCATGTGCATCTGGCTTATGTGGGTACTGGGGAATCGAAACTGGATCCTTGGGCTTCTCGCGCAAGTGCCTTAGCTGCTAAGCCATCTCTCCAGCCCTCTACCTCATTTTCTGAGACAAGATCTCTCACTGAATCTTCAACTCACTGATTTGGCTAGACAGGTTATCCAGCAAGCCTCAGGAATTCTCCTGTCTCTGCCTCTCCAACTCTGGGATTACAGGTATATGCCACCACACCCAGCCCTTACATGGATGGAAGGATCTGAACTCAGAGCCCCGTGTATATGCGGCAAGCACTTTACTGATGAGAAATCTCCCCAGCCCTGTGTGTGCATGTACACACACACACACACACACACACACACACAGCTGGCAGGCTGATCTACAATTTATAATCCTCTTGCCTCAAGGTCCCAAGTGCTAGAATTGCAGATATATGCTCGCAGGCTTAGCTTTTAGGGTCATCTCCAATTTGTTTAAAGGAAGAATTAATGTGTGTTTTCAGATATCAGTGCTATGGAAAAGATGATAGAAGCCTCTATAACTCATCCTGGTAGATATTCAGGAATATTTCACATCCTCTGCTTTAAATAAAGGAAGTGGCTACACGTTAAGGCTGCATTGGGAACAATCTGGATTCTATTGGAAGGATAGAAACAGTTGAAAAAGAAAGTGTATGAAACAGCCAACAGATTTGAGAAGGGATCGTTTAGAAAAGATGGAGACTCATGTTACCTGTTAATTTATAGCCAGGGTGAACCCAATTCAATTCTTTCTTTATTTTTTTTCTCTCTATTTTTAATATACTTCATGTATTTGAGAAAGAGACAGAGAGACACAGAGAGAGAATGGATGTACCAGGACCTCCAGTCACTGCAAATGAACTCTAGACACATGTGCCACCGTGTACATCTGACTTACAAGGGTCCTGGAGAATCGAACCAGGATCCTTTGGCTTTGCAGGCAAATGCCTTAACCACTTAGCCATCTCTCCAGCCCCCAATTCAATTCTTTCAAGCCATGGGCCTAGGAAGCTACCCAGGGCTACATTTTTAATTAGATAGCCTGGAACCAATGGGATGTCCTTACTAGGACAAATCCCTCAAGTTCATCTTTGCATCGCTAGCACCTAGATGCACTTGATAAATGTCAAGTGGGTTGGGAAGTTGGGAAAGCAAAACCCAACTTGAACCTGAGGAGATCTTAGAGAAGATGTTCTTGAAACTGTTTTTCTAATTTTAATTTTTCATGGGCACCTTCAAATATCTTGGTATCATATAATTTATTGGTATAGATGAACTGCATTTAAGAAGCCCATTTCAATACCATGAAAAATAAAAACTGACAACTTTATAACTCAGGGAGATCTATAATTAGTATACAACAAACTTACTAAAATATTATTTCAAGCTTGTAGTCACTTTCATGCATAGCATAGTCAAACATCTCCAACCCCATCTCCCACAAAAGAGTTCCACTCTTCTCGTTCAACCTGTTATTTTCTATATCTGCTTAGTAACTCTTTCAGCAAAGATTTCCATTTTAGGACGTTGAGGAAGAGAAAATGGAACTGTGAATTTTATTATAAAATTCCTTTTTCACAACAGGTAGCCAGGAACTCTGCATATTCCCATTAATAACTTTGCCTTGTTACATCAGTTAAATTACTTTATATCTCTATGTGTCTCCTTTCAAAGCCATAAAATTTGAATTCTAATTAGCATGGAATGTTCTCAGATTAACATGTACTACACAGATCCAAACTAATTTAAACGGAGCAAATTTCAAATTAAAATACAATTCGTTTTAGAATTTTTACCTCTGTTCAAGTCATGTCAGTAAAATTAAAACAATATCTATGGAATACATTTGTCACACTCTACCTTATCAACTTTCATATATATATATATAAAAGTGGACAAGAATAGTTCTGAAGAATATTCCTGGAAGTGTTCCCGCAGGACAGTGCTTCATTAGAGCACTCACAATTAAGGAAGAATGCTATGATTTGTATTTAAGATACCGCCCTCACCAAAACAGGCTCATGCATTTCAACATTTGAACACTCCAGCTTGTGGTGCTCTTTGGGGAAGTTGTGGGACCCTTAAGAAGAAGAAGATGTGACTAGCTGGAAGAAGTGTGTTGCTGGAGTATTGGGGACGTGCCTCACATCCTGTTACCTGCTTGCTTCCTGATCCACTGAGATGTGATCAGGCATTTGGCCAGAGCTTCCGCCAGCATGGAGCAGCTGCTGTTATGCCTCCCCACCGCAATGGATGGTATCCACTCAAGCTGTTAGCCAAAAGTCTTTCATAGCTGGCAGGATTGCTCAGTGGATAAAGTGCTTGCTGTGCAAGTGTGAGTACCTGCGTTTGCATCACCAGAACCCGGGTAAAAACCATATGCACTGGTGGTGTCTGTAATCCCAACACTCCTATGGGGAGAAGGGAAGCAGAGACAGAATTTCCCAGAAGCTCATGAGCCAGCTAGCTTAGCTAATGAAGCAACAAACAAGAGACCTTGCCTCAAGCAAGGTGGACAGTGAGGACAGGCACCTGAATGTGTGCTCTGACCTCCACATGCGTGCAGTATGGCATGCACATAGCGCTCTCTCTCTCTCTCTCTCTCTCTCTCTCTCTCTCTGTCTCTCTCTCTCACACACACATACACACACACACACAATAAATAAATATGAATGAGACCCTCAGAGTTATAGTGAGAATGGACTTTCCATTCTTAGCCTATGCTATGTGCCTCAATTAAGAATTTATTAAACTGAGGCCACCAATTAAATAGCTCCCCAGAAAGACAAGGTAGAACCAAGCTAGAATGTTAGACCGATCAGGCTGCTGGGTGCTAAATATAACATCCTTTGCACATTTATTGCTTTTATTACCTGCCTCCCTGCAGTATTTTGACTTTTTTTGCATTTTCAAATTTTTACTTTTATACATTTTTATATTCAAAAGACAAACATAATTACCACAAATTACAAAGGCAAAAGCAGGACTACAATAATGAACGAGTCAATTCAGCCTGAAAAATCAGATACTCTCAATTTATTAATGTGATTTTTAATTATTGATTTATTTTCAAGTAGAGAGAGAGAGAGAGGGGAGGGAGAGAATGGGCGCCAGGGCCTCTAGCTGTGGCAAATGGTCACTTTGTGCATCTGGCTTTATGTGGGTACTGGGGAAGGGAACCCTGGTTGTTAGGCTTTGTAGGCAAGTGCCTTAACTGTGTAGCCATCTCTCCGGTCCTTATTAATACTAGCTAATTTCAGTATTTTACATTATTTTGTCTTTTTAAATGTGATATCTCAGAAGGTGAAATCTTCACAAAGCAGATCACAAGTTTCTTCTTCAATGAATCACCAGGGTGGGAGCAGAGGATGCGCTGTAGAGAACCCAGGAACCTTCCACATGAGAGCTGTACTTTGGGTCTCCCACCCAGAGGGCACCAGTTGATCAGACCATTCTGCCCAGGTCTTTGGCAAACCCTTGTCCTCCCAGCGTTTGCCTTGTCTTCTCCCCTCTTTCTTCATCATTTCCAAACTTTCTGGACAGCTTATTTTTATGTTTTTTTTTTTTTTTTTTTTTTGGTAACTTAGCAGCAACTGAGCAGGGTGGAGGGAGAGCTACAAAGGGACAAAACAAAATCGTGAAACAACTTTGACTTGTGAGCCCTGGGATCCAAACTGGAGCAGGGCCAGACAACCTTCTCTTCTGTTAGTGCCTTAGCTCCCAGACTCACAGGGGTGAAAACAACTTGCCCCTCCCCAGGCCCATGATGCAAGGAGCAGCCCTGCCAAGGCAGAGGTGAGGGAAGCCAGGGTGGGCTTTCACTCTTTGTCTCAGGTATGTGGTCCTGTGGGAAGATGGTGGATGGGGAAGCAGCTTGCTGTGAAGGCCCCGACACTCCCGAAATGATTGCCACAGATATATTGGTCCTAAATTCAAGTATCTTCAGAAAATGGAGTACATTACTCTTTGCAGCATTAACACCTCCCACAGTGCAAAGTAAAGAGGAAGGAAAGAGAGAGAGAGAGAGAGAGAGAGAGAGAGAGAGAGAGAGAGAGAGAAAGAGGGAAGGAAGGAAGAAGGGAAGAAGAGAGGGAGAAAGGAAGGAAGGAAGGAAGGGAGGGAGGGAGGGAGGGAGGGAGGAAGGAAGGAAGGAAGGAAGGAAGGAAGGAAGGAAGGAAGGAAGGAAGGAAGGAAGGAAGGAAAGAAAGACATTTAAAAAAAAAAAAGAAGGGGCGGGCTGGAGAGATGGCTTAGCAGTTAAGCGCTTGCCTTTGAAGCCTAAGGACCCCGGTTGGAGGCTCGGTTCCCCAGGTCCCACGTTAGCCAGATGCACAAGGGGGCGCATGCGTCTGGAGTTTGTTTGCAGAGGCTGGAAGCCCTGGCGCGCCCATTCCCTCTCTCTCCCTCTATCTGTCTTTCTCTCTGTGTCTGTCACTTTCAAATAAATAAATAAATAATGAACAAAAAATATTAAAAAAAAAAAAGTAGGGGCTAGGGAAATGGCTTAGTGGTTAAGGTGTTTGCCTGCAAAGCCTAAGGAACCTGGTTTCAATTCCCCATAACCCACGTAAGCCAGATGCACAAGGAGGTGCATGCATCTGGAGTTTGTTTGCAGTGGCTAGAGGCTCTGGTGTGCCCATTCTCTCTCTCAAGTAAGTAAATAAATTAAAATTTGTTTTAAGAAAAGAAGGAACCCCACCTCCCCCTCCACTGTGTTAACATGAGATCCTCACCATTCTGCCCCAAAAGTCCTTCCTCCTTCAAAAGTCTGAGAGGATCAGAACAAGGACAGACAAGCTAGCATGTATAAGGTGTAGATGGGAACTGCCTTGTGCCCCAAAACTTGAGGTTCTGTGGTGGTTGGTATAGTATGGGGCTGACTGAGCCAAGGAAAGGGAAAAGGAAGGGAAGGGAAGGAGAATGGAGTCCCGGAGCCCAGGGTCTGGTGCAACATGAGCAGGCAGAAAACCCAGGAAGACCTCAAATCCATCATCAGCACACTCCCTTACCCTTGACCAAGATGAGTAATTGCAAGAATGGAGACGCACTTCCATATGCTCATCACAGAGAGGGCAGAATGGAGAGAGTCTGAGCTAGAAGAAACCAGACCTCCAAAGACAGAAGGCAGTCTCTCCTAGTCGGGAGGTTGTCCTTAAGCCCTAGCCTTTGCGATAACACAGGAACCTGGTGACAAGGATTAGCCAACTGAACAAGAAGACAACAAACTTCTTGAGTGGTGCAAGTCCCGCTGGGAGGTAAGCACACAGTCGGCCTATACTGACCCCTACATTCTGATGCCTTTTGGGTTCTGCAAGTTGAGCTGTGTCAGAGCCTTTAGATTGACCAGGATGGAAAGGGAATCTACATTCCCAAGCTAAGAGAGTAGCATACACAGTAACATCTTGACTGACAGAGCATTTACTTCTCCTTTGGTAAGTCAATAGTCTTCAAATGGGAAAGATAGCAAGGACTCCACCATTTCTTTCATCCAGAAATTGTGAAAAGGCAGAGTTTGGAATGGTTATGAAAACAGAGACCCTGAGGACTAGATTCTTTTAATTCAGAATTACAAAATTGGAGAGTAAGGCAGTGAGTGGTTCTGAAAGGCAGCGATGGGTGAATGTGATGTCTCCTTTAGGAAACGCCATCCAGTAAATGGACATGGAGGGCAGGCTGGAATCAAACCTTGGGCTCTGGGAAGTCAATTTATGGAACAGGAGTTAAGAGGGTGATTATCCAATACTGTGCTGGGCTAGGTGAGAGCTTGGGAAGGGAAGCTCTTCACTGGGGTTTCTTTCTCTTTCAGGTACAGATTTCACTTGCTCTGTTGGGGATTTAACTCCATGGAAGATGCTTGTCTGGAAAGCACAAGGTTTGGTTCCCAACACTGAGCAAAAAAGTTACATGAATACAGATTTCATCGGCTCTGCCTGTGTGTGTGCCCAGATGACCCCAGTGGAGGAGCTCTCTAGGTCAGCACTGGAAACAGCATGTGTGGCCAGAACCAGCACGGCCCCTGGGGCATGCCACAAAAACAGCCCGGCAGAACCATAGCTGCTGTCACTCCTCCATCCTTCTCCTGGATGCTTCTTTGAAAAACATCAGTTTTTGAATTGAAGACAGATTCGGCTTAGAATTACATACTGGAATGTCAGAGAAAAGGAAAAGATTCTAAGAAATGAAAAATTTAAAACAGAAGACAATTAATTAGTTTCATGCTAACCTTTACAACCTCCTACTTGGAATTCTCTTCTCCCTTTACAACAATCACTTCAATGCTGCCTAAAGAAGTGAGATGTGATTTTTTTCTTTCTACATCATTACTGTGATCTTCATCAAAGGCTAGCAAAGACAGCAATTAGTACTCCACACCAAACCAGCCTAAATTTGACATAAGCTGCATTTGTCTTTTTGTAGAGCTGAAAATGAAGCACTTTGGATTCTTAGAATTTTTTTCATGTGCTTGCCATTGGCTTGCCATTTCTGAAGTTGCTGCTTACAAATCCTTTCCACTGTTAATTTTCTTTGCAAAAAAAGAAACATTTTTATTTATTTATTTGAGAAAGAGGAGCATGAGAAGGGGAATATGGGCATTCCAGGGCCTCTTGCCACTGCAAAAGAACTCCAGATGCCTGTGCCACTTTTTGTATCTGGCTTATGTGGATGGCTGGGGAATTGAACCCAGACAGGCAAGCTTTGCAAGCAAGCACTTTTAATGGCTGAGCCATCCTCTCAGCCCCTACTCTTATTTTTTTCCTGAAAAACAAAGTGAAGACCTAAAACAATCAACAGGTGTCATCATCCCACCTTCAGGATGGAAGCATCAGATGGAGCATTAACAAAGGAGGGTTAGTAACGTCACCTGTTTCTTGGCCACACTGGGTCCAGGCATCCACCCAAGAGGCCGCTTACAATTTGCAAGGTGACTGAGACAGACCATCATTGAGGGCAGAAGCTGCAGACCAACTGGAAGCTAGAAATGCTTTTGTGAATAGTTTCTGAATACCCACAGAAGTACTGGCGTCAATCCTATGTGCATGCTAAATGAAGAACTAGCTGGACTAGTTGGTTAAAATGTCATCTAGCCTTCCAGAATGTGATCACGAATACGGGGTAAGGCCACACCCAGTTTTGTAGCCATTAGGTTTCCAGGGCGTGGTGTAAGGAGGTTGAATCAAGACCCCCAGATGTGAGGCAGCACAGCAGTGTTCAGTGAGACCAAGGTGGCCAAAGCTCAGAGAGAAGGGAGTTGTGCCCAGAGAGAGACTGTGTCCCACACCTGCAGAGGTTCCTCTGCAAGTGTGACAGAATCCACTGTTCACCTGTTATAACAGACTCATGATCTTGCAGGAATGTAAGATAGACAACAGTATAGGAAGTATCTTTGCCTTGTTTTCAAGGAAAATCACTGTGCACTTGAATTGTGATGCCACATAAACAGTACTCATTAGATACGCAGGAGGATTGCTGTGAGTTTGAGGCCAACCTGAGTTCCAGGTCAGCCTGGGCTATTGTGAGATGCTACCTTGAAAAAAAAAATAATTAAAAACAAACAAACAAAAAAAAACAAATTTAAAAAGTTGTCATCTACCAAGGGTTTTTTGTTTATGTATGTGCCCATTTGATTTCACATGTGAATATATAATATTTAGTGCTATATCTGAATTTCAAGAATAAGTTATGACATTTTAAGCCCAGTGTGTTGTAGAGAAATATATGTAGAGAGGGCACTGGATTGACCTTCTTTAAGATGTCCAATAAATAAACTGTCCAAAGAAAGTGACTCAGCATTCCTCTTGATTGCTGGTTTCAGCGATCATGAATTCCTCAGCATTTCTTTTCAAACGCAAGTCTGATTGGACAGTTTCTCAACCCAGTTGTCTAGATTTTGTCATCCTGACAGCTCATGATACTGACATTTTTCTCTTGAATATGTAGATGTGAAGACATTTTGAATAGATAGATATAGTAACCATACATCACATGAGCTCAGTTCCATTTACTTCTGGAAATAAATTGGAAGCAGAAGAGTCTTGTTCATCACCATTAAAAGCAGGCATCTTGTCAAGGCTGTGTGCAGAGTTGCTCCTCTTGCTGCTTAAGCAGTTTCACTCACCAAAGTAATTCGCAGCCTTGCGAATCCCTCCAGGGAATGGCAACTAGAGTACAAAGAAGACTCTCCTCACCGGGGACTCTGAGGTTTTACGGTAGACAGTGGTAGAGTTGTTGGAGATTAATTATAGCAAATGAGCCCTTGCTTCCTTCTATTTCCCATCTCAGGATCACATGCCATCCAACAGTCAGCTGTACTTGTAGCTGAAGGGAACTCTTCTACAGGACCAAGAAGGGATTCATGGTAGAGGATTGCAGCAAATTCCCTAACTGCAAAGGCCTCAGCTTCCTCAGGCCTTGGTGAGGGCAGACTCTAGTTATATTGGGGCAAAAGAATCTACAAGATGACCATTACTTTACAGGGAGACTTGAAAAGTGGCTCTGTCAGGAGGGGGCAGCTCCAGGGGAATTCGTGGAGAGGGTGAACCCAGCCAGAAGGTACGTGGAGTTGACATTCACAGACACTGGTTGCAATGCAAGGCAGAGCTGGGCTGAACTATTATTCCAACCACAGGGTGCTTATATAGGGAGTGTGCACACAGGCACTGTCCACACAATGATCTCATCTACATGAGGGGTGCTGAATCATACTACAATAAGCTTCAGCTATCTTGTATGCTTGGCCAGAAGTCAAGCTTATTAAAGGTGCATGCCCCTACAGGCTTTCAGAGAGATAGCAGTCTTCAAACATGTACAGGAGATGTGATAGGCAGATGCACCACAGCATCTTAAAGGACTGAAATGACCTTCAGGTGCAACAGAAAGGGGCACTGAAGAAAGGAAATAAGCATCATTGTCTTTTACTTCTCTCACTCCAATTGACCAATAATATCAGAAAAATTCATTATTTTAAATATTTTATTTCATTTACTTTTTGATTTTTTAAAATTTATTTGAACATGCATACCATGTGGACACCAGGATCTCTTGCCACTGCAAGTGGAACACCAGATGTTAGTTCCACTTTTTGTGTCCAGCTTTATGTGGGTGGCCAGGGACTTGAACCCAGGTGAGCAGCCTTTATAACAAGTGCCTTTGACCACTGGGCAGTCTCCCCAGTCCTAGTACATTTACTCTTAACAAAACATCTTTCTTCATGCCCTAGTCTGTTTTGCTTAGGTGTCAATTGCTGTTTAAAAAGAAAGCTATTATGACTTCACTCTCCGTTGGAGAATCTGCTTCTCTTTTTTCGGTGGGAGTGGGATCCGAGCAGATAAATGACCCAGTGCACTGCGGAAACCACAGAGGACTTGGGGACATGAGCAAGAGTGCTGCTTTCTCTGTGTACCTGGTACCAGCACAAGGGTGAAGGGGCAGACACTGAGGACACGCCACACCTACTGAAGCAGAGATCCAGAGGTTCCTCACAGCCCATCACTGAAGTAGACTTAAAACACATCCAACATGGCTCAGGGAATTTGGTGGAAGAGGGGGCGGAAAGATTGTTAGAGCCACAAGTTGGGACATTTTGCACAGAGACATTGGCGCTCCCCCATAACTGACTGTTGCTCCCATAATGCATGCCCCTCTATCCCCATGGGGTTGACCTCCATCCCCAATGAGGAAGGCCTCTTCAGAAGAAGGGGCAGGGAGGAGGGAAAGGATGGTACCAACTTGTGTTGTTTACATACTAAATATGCCCATATCTAATAAAAATAAATTAAAAGAAAAGAAAGCTATTAAATGTGTTTTGTAAAAGCAATAGCACATTCTCTATAAATATATTTGGGAAGAACCCAATAATGACTTTAAGTTTTAGAGATGCTATTTCCCACAATTAATAACTTGTCAAATATCTCTCCCTTCAGCTGCTGTATGCTCATAAACATTTATGGGACATTTAATATATCACCACCTAAAACAATTCATGTATTGATATTCTTGAGAAGATTTACATAAAACATTATGGTGGATCACAGGCCATCAATGTATAGCAAAACCGGACTCAAAATCTTTGAGTTTGATTTAAATGACACAGTTCTCAAAGTCCAGAATTCCGAGGAGGAAACAAAACAAAACCACCCTTACTGAGGAATTATATAATTATATAATTAATTGGTATAATAGTAACATCTTATAATTAATAATATCTGAAGTAAAGCTTTAGATTTTCATCACAGTTTAGTGTACATTGAGATTAGTCTTCCCAGCCAACGCACAGGCATTACATTGTTTTTCTGGGTTAGAGTAACTTGACTTTCCTGGTTTTGAAATACTGATTCTTTAAAATAAAAAATGATGTCTTTTCTGGTAAATAATATTCTGGAAGATCCTGTTCGGCAGGATTTATTGAAATATTGACAAGTATTACTCTGAAACAGACCAAGAGATCAGAGGTTCAAGTCCAGACAGGAGCCTGGACATTTCATTTCTACTGGGTAACTGTGTGCTTTCATATCTGTCGCCATTGCTGGTCCTGAAAAGGTGCTGTATTTAGTACAGAAATCAAACTGCATGTGGCATTTCAGTGCCATTTCTAGAAAAAAAAATAGCTGTCTTATATATAATCATAGAATTTAAATATAAGCATTTACCATTACTGATTTTTACTTCTTAAAAATGAAGAAACAAATCATAGTGTCATGGAAGTATCTAACAGAAGACTTTGGTTCAAATTCCTGCTCTAAAATAACGCGGCAAGTTGTGTGACCCGAAGGGACCTCCATTTCCTCGCCTGAAAACTGAAAAGGCTTCGATTTGACTGTGGCCACCAGTGAAATGCCCACAGGCAGGAGAAGTAGCCAGGCCTTAAGCTGATAAAACATCGCACCCCGAGGCTCTGCGGAGGGAGGCGCTGCAGCCTGGAGAACGCAGAAAGCCCTCGCCTCTGACGGGACCAATGGGCACCGAGCTCCGGTCAATTGTCTCTAAGTGGGTAATGCAAACCCTGCATTGCCACATAGTCAGGTTTTTCAAGAAACTATAGAAGTTAATATTTTTAGTAAAAAAAAAAAAAGTAATGCTTATAACTAATTAAAAGAAACAAAAAGATCTTTGGGAAGACCCAACTAAACCTATGTGTGTGATGGCTGGGGCTTGTGGGCCACTGTGCTGCGTGCGACCTGACTGAAAGGTGGTCCCCAGTGTCTTCCTGTTCTGGGGTTCAACGGAACAAACGCAGGCGGAGGAGGGGGATGCTGGGACCACAGGGCCCCCGCCCTCTGCCGAACTCTAGTTGATCTTCTTTCCCCTGGGTTGCATCGCCGTGTGGACGCAGTAGGGAATCAGAGCCACCACGGTCAGAGGGATGGACGCGCTCTTGCAGAACGACAGCACGTAAAACAGGTGCTCGGTGTGCGTGGGGACGTGGACGAGGCGGTAGAGCTGCAGGGCGGTCACCGAGGTCGCGGCGCAGAGAAGGCGGAAGCGCGGCTTGTAGCCGTTCTCCCCTCGGCAGCTCAGGAGGAACATGTCCGAGTTGATTGCAAAGCCCAGGCCAAAGAGGACCCCGAGGTTTCTCACCAGCCCGGCAAAAGGCGTGGTGTCCATGTGGATCCAGTCTGGGTTGGCACACCACTTCTTGGCGATGGGGACGGACCACAGCAGGTCAATGTCGAGCATTCTGAGAAGCAGGTAAAAGCCAAGTGCAAACAGGAAGAGGAAGAGGTTGGTCTTCAGGTACAGGCTCAGGCTGGCTGTGAGGATTCCCGGCGTGTATTCAAAGGCCTCCGCCACCAGCATCCCTGGAGATCGGGAAGAGACACCGGCGTGATTGTGTGTGCCCCTGAGTCCCTTGGGAGTCCTCTGCACTACAGAGGGCTTTATACACCCAGCTTTTAGCAATTCCCTAAAGTTTTTTTTATTTTTTATTTTTTGTAGGTATTAACTGATACATATTTGGCCCACAGGCTTTTAACTATCCATATTGGCCCAGAAGGGCCGGTCAAGAATTAATGCCAAGGCTGGAGAGATGGCCCAGCGGTTAAGGCACTTGACTACAATGCCTAACAATTTGGGTTCGATTCCCTAGTACCTGTAAAACCAGATGCACAGTGTGGCGTGTGCATCTGGAGTTTATTTGCAGCGGCTACAAGTCCTGGCATGCTCATATTCTCTCTCTCACTTTCCTGCTTTCTCCTTGCAAATAAAATATTGAAAAAAGAATCAGGGCTAGAGAGATGGCTTAGTGGTTAAGGCTGTGAAGCCTAAGGACTCAGGTTCGATTCCCCAGTGCCCACGTAAGCCAAATGCACAAGGGGGAGTATGTGTCTGGCATTTGTTTACAATGGCTGGATGTCCTGGTATGCCCAATTTCCCCCCCCTCTTTCTTACAAAAACACCCACTTTCCCCCTCAATGTGGACAAATAAAATAAAAATAAGGAATCAGTGGCGTTGAGTAACAGCCCATTTTGTAGGCAGAACACTAATCTAGGTGTTTGCAATTGATATTTGCTTTGCCTTAGCTTAAACAACCTCTGAAAGGTGCATAGGGTCAAAAGCGCATGCATGGTAAGCACAGGTTCAGGGGTACATGGCAGCTACTAAGTGAAGTCCAGACAGAAGTAATTGCTTTAAATGATTCAGACTGTATCTTAGAAACAAATCTCAGGGTCATTATTAAGTCCCCCAAAACAAGACAGAAACATATTGTCTGGAGTGATAAATTGGGAGATGGACTTCACTCTAGTCACACCTCAGGCAAAGAAAATAATAATAACACCATCCAGTTACTCATTTTCATCACTGAATGAGTGCCACTGTCTACAAAGACTTATGATAAGTGTTTTGAACTACTAACACTCCTATGGTAGCATTTTATAATAGTGGCTTGACAGAACTACCTCTGAAATTGGAAAACTGGTTACCAGGGAGAATCTGACACCATTAGACAAATGAAGCAAAGCTTTAAAATACAACCAAAGATAAGAGACCAGATTTACCACCAATCACTCCAAGAATAACTTGATGGGGGAAATGTGTTGCTATGAAGACTCTGGAGATGCAGACACTGATTTGAATTAACCAAAAAAGACTCCAAAGACATGACCAGGTCAGTCTACAATGGAAGAACAGATACATGTGTAAAAAAAAAAAAGCATACATATTGGATCATAAAATTAGGCAGGGCACCAGATATTACTTCTTTTTTGGTGGGGCGGGATTGAGTTAGGTGGGGTCTGGCTGTCACCCAGGCTGACCTGGAATTTACTCTCTAGTCTCAGGCTGGCCTCAAACTCACAGCAAACATTCTACATCCTACTCCTGAGTGCTGGGATTAAAGGTGTGTGCTACCACACCAGACCAGATATTCCTTCTTATTGGAATCTTCCAGGTGTAACATAATATGATTCTCTAAGGTCTTTAACTGTTCAAAATATTTTCACATGTTCTAAATGATTTAAAAACTTTAACAAAGATTCTCACATTTCTCATTGCATTAAATTTACCAGTGGAAAAGTTCACTGCTCGGAAAGAAGGTATTTTGACAACCTTGAATAAGAAAAAAGATTGTTTTAGTGGAGAAACAGGAAATACAAGGTCAGGGCAATTTCTAATGTCTGAAATAATTAAGAATAGGCCATATATATTTTTGTTCCCTGTTATTGTGCTTCCTCTTTTCCCTTTCTCTCTCAGCCTGACTTCATTTGAAGAAAACACACTAAATAGGCAGCTGCCACCCAGACAGAAAGCTCATGAGCACTTCAGCCTGCAGCACAGCTCTCACTGGACAGAATCGCAGGCTCAGGAGTCCTGACTCTTTGATTTATTAGATACAGAAAGTAAGATGTGAAGGAATATTCAATTAGAAGCATAAGCCTGTAAAAATTCTTATAAAATATTAAACTTAAGCAATGCTTGTCAGTCTTATTTTAAGTCACATTAAGTGCCAAAATTCAGGATCCTTGAATGGTTTGTTCTTCACTACCAGACCAACATTTGGTAATTTTCTAATACCAGAAAACTTTCTATCCCAGAAAAGGATTTAAGAGCAATAGAACTTTCAAAGAGGAAGTAAGTAGAGTTTATCCATATGGAATAAGGATTAAAAGGGATTTGGTAATATCAAGGTAAAAATAGATGAAGAAAATATTGCTGTTATAAAAGTAAAAAAAGAACATAAAAATTTTTTAGAAGAACTGTATCTTTTCTAGGTTTGTCAGTTGGGAGGAGGAGTGAATTCTTAGATTATCCCACACTACTCTGCAGAATGAAATACATGGCATACCTCACATTTTGTTTTTTATTTTAGAAGAAGTTTTCTATAATGGCATATGTTATATACCCTATTCTTTAAAAAGTTGGCACATTGCATTGTGTAGCCTGATAGATGATTCAAAGTGGTGTTGGGGATTATTTTAATGGCAGACCCTTTCAGGACAGAAAAGAATCACTCCAATTCCTACAAAGTATTAGTGATTTTAAAGTTCTGTGACTTTCTAAACATTAATAAATCTGCTATATTACGTTCACTAACATCCAAGTTTAAGCTGACCTATTGGGTAGTCTTGCTTTTAAAGATGAGTAGACAGACAATAAAGCTATTATATTAGTGATCTCAAAAACATTAGCTATTCCAAGTAGGAAACAAAATTTTCTAAAATAAATCGATGCATTCAAGAGCAATGATTATTCTTTTTTTTTTTTTTTTTTTGGTTTTTCGAGGTAGGGCCTCACTCTGGCTCAGGCTGACCTGGAATTCACTATAGTCTCAGAGCAATGATTATTCTTAAAACTTCCAGTTAAACTTAAGGAAAGGGAATGTGCATATGGAAATATTTCCTTATATAATTTTTGATGACTTATTTATGAGCTACCAAAATAATAATTGAATTTTGGAAACCCAAAGGCACATTTAGCAAGTCATTAATCAGATAAACATTTCAAAGTTAATTATGAAAGTGTCAATAGCTGCGAGCTAATTAGAACATTATCCTAAAGCAAAATATTAATTTCCTATTTATTCTGCTACTCTGGTTATGATAGAATAAGCACATGTAATTGAACAACTAAACGATATTAAAATGATTTTATTTTATTTTTTGACATAGGGTTTTGCTCTAGCTCAGGCTGACCTGGAACTCATTTTGTAGAACCAAGGTAGCCTCAAACTAAACAATTTTCCTACTTCTGCCTACCGAGAGCTGGGATTAAAAGCATGCACCACCACACCTAGCACCAAAACGAATTTTGAGAGATGACTTTATGTGTTCAAAACTGTCATGCCAATGGTAGAGAAACTGGAGCCAGGCTGACCTGTGCAGAGTGACTGAGAATTTATCCATCCAGCTGACAGTGTGGCTGAGGGCAGCTGTTACCATGACATACCAGACGCAGGATGAGCCCATTGCATGGCCAGATGGACTTCCTGCAACAAGGATAATTCATTCAAAAGGTGATTAATTAAGTATCAAGATCAGAAATGGGACACTAGGGCTGTTGAGATTGCTCAGTGGCTAAGGCATTTGCCTGCAAAGTCTAATGACTCAGGTTCAATTCCCCAGTATCCATATAATGCCATATGTACAAAGTGGCACATGCATCTTGAGTTTGTTTGCAGTGGCTAGGGGCTCTTGCATACCCAGACTCTCTCTGCCTCTTTCTAGCTCTATCTCTCTGCTTGTAAATAAATAAAATGTTTTAAATTAAAGAAAAAGAAATGGGTGGCCAGAGAGATGGCTTCATGGTTAAGGAGCTTGCCTGTGAAATCTAGGGACGTGAGTTGATTCTCCAGTACCCATGTAAGCCAGATGTACGAGGTGGCAAATGTGTCTGGAGTTCATTTGCAGTGGCTAGAGGCCCTGGCATGCCCATTCTCTCTGCAGTCTGTCTGCCTCTTTCTCTCAAATAAATGAATGAAATATTAAAGAAAACAAATGAAACACTAAAATGACATATTTGCTATGAAAATTTTAATTCAGAAAAAATCTATATTTCACAAGGTATATGTAATCCACAAATAGATTAAAGTAAGGAAAACTGAGTCAAATTGTGTTCAAATATATCATTTCAAGAAACTATTTCAAAAAGAACACACACACACAAGGAAAGAGTGAGAGAGAGAGAGAGAGAGAGAGAGAGAGAGAGAGAGAGAGAGAGAGAGAAGGAGAGGGAAAGGGAGGATGGGATAAAGGAAGGAAAACAATAGGGACATAGTTGAAAAATACTCTAAATCTCTGATTTTTCTTCTTTATACCCAGAGCAGTCTAGATTCTTGCCCATTCTTCCTAATATGGATAATGATGATTAGTGGTGTGTCAAATATAATGAATGTGACTTTCAAGGAAATTCTACATGGCTCTGATCTAGTATGGCCACAAAAGACCATTCCTGATTATTATGAACGTACAACATATATAATGGACCATAACTTGAATTCTGTAACAAAAATGTATTTAAAAGAATCTTTTCCCCAAATTTTCAAGCTGATTAATTCAAGTGTGATTAAGAACTTGGGCAGTTGTACCAAAATCTGACATAATCTTATTCATTCTTCAAATATACTTATTTTCAACTGACAAGAAAATTAAAGGACTTATATTAGATCTGTCTTGAATCCATTTATTTTCCATGAGCTGAAAATTCAAACTCTAAAGGCTCCCATTACAGTGCCTGTGGTTTACTGATCGTGCAAGCAGCTACTTGCTTATGTTATGGCCACTGCAGTGAGAACCTCTGCCTTACAGTGGAGACTGTACAATGCTGGAAAGGGGTATTAGTCCTGGCACAAAAGGCTTGGGTCCAAACAGTCTTTCTAGCAACAGAATGCTTTTCACATACTGCTAGTTGGATTTTTTTTTTTTAATTTTACTTTCTCTTACTTTTTGTTTTTTTGAGGTAGGGTCTCACTCTATCCCAGGTTGACCTAGGATTCACTATGTAGTCTCAGGTTGGCCTTGAACTCATGGCAATCCTCCTACCTCTGCCCCACTAGTGCTGGAATTAAAGGCATGCACCACCATGCCCAGCCACTAGTTTTATTTTTAATCACCGTACTTTGGTGTTTGTTCTGATTTTTAACCCATTAGACATTCATTAAGGTTAAAACAACAACAACAACACAAAACACTTCCTTGTTTTTTTTGAAGTAGGGTCTCATCTAGCCCAGGCTGACCTGGAATTCACTATGTATTCACAGGGTGGCCTTGAACTCGTGGTGATCCTCCTACCTCTGCCTCCCAAGTACTGGGACTAAAGGCATGCACCACCACGCCTGGCAACACACCTATTTTTTTTTTTATTTGCAGTAATATCCCTCCTATATCATGTTCATTCTCTTTCTTGCTCACTCTGTCTCTTTCAATAATAGACAAAAATAGCATAGCATTTCAATTGTGTCCAAGATTATCCATTCATGCCATCTATTCCTTCATCTGTTTATCATATACTGGTTTCACAGAGATAAAAGACATTTAATCCCTGCCCTGATGGGACACATAGTCTAAGGAGTCAGATATATGAAGCATTAATTATGGCATGTTAAATAATATGACAGATGTGTATATACTTATGGGAACAAAAAAGGCATTCAGACAACTCATGAGGAACTTACATGTTTGTAGTTTGTTTTAAAGGAATGTCAAATAGAATTTTTAATGGGGTACAACATAATGTCATTTACACACATTAAAATAACATGTAATTTTTCTTTCCATTTAGTTTCAAAAATTCCTTCTTACACTCTTAAATTCAACTTCCACAGTAAAGATGTTACAGTTATACAGAATCTTATGATTGAAAAACAGCCTCCTTATATACCATACATATAAGAAAAATAAAGAAATATGTTCTAAGGAAATTGTTCTAGGATTAGAGTTGGTCTTTACTGGCAGTAATAATACTGAAATGTCCTTACCCCTCATACAAATCATCTATTCCTCCTTTACTCAGGAGACTCTCAGAAGGCCTATGACCATAAAGCTGCTCAGCAGCAGATAAGTCAACATTTCTAGGATCTTAATATAGTTCCTTGAGAATTTGTCTTGTTTTCTTAATTTTTTGTTTATTTTTATTTATTTATTTGACAGAGAAAGAGAAAAAGAGAGAGATAGAATGGGTGTGCCAGGGCCCCCAGGCACTGCAAACTCCAGACACATGCGCCCTTGTGCATCTGGCTTACATGAGTCCTGGGAAATCGAGCCTCGAACTGGGGTCCTCAGGCTTCACAGGCAAGCGCTTAACCACTAAGCCATCTCTCCAGCCCTTTGTCTTGTTTTTTGTTTTTATTGGTTTTAGAATCAGACCATTGCATTCTTTCAAAGAGTAAATACCCAAATATAAAGTTATTTGGGAAGTATTCTCCTAATCTACCCCTTCACAAATAATTGAATAGAATTTTATTATTCTTACAATTTATTACCTTTCTCATTAGCAGTTTTGATGCTTATGAATTCTAGGCATTCTCACTCATGACATTTTCTTTGACAGTCTATACATCATATTTGTTAATTGGATGGTAACCATGCATAAACAGTCTGCTGGAATAGCTTCAGTATTTTAATACTACTTTCATGGCTTACCTGGGCCTGTTTCGCATGTAGTAGGAAACTGTTCAAGGCATGGGCTTGAGTGATTTGGGTAAATCTGAGTTTCTTGAATCCACCAGTAAGGACGATGACCAAATAATATCCTGCATTTAAAGACATAAATTTCATACATATTTAGATATAAAACTATTAAATAATTGGAGACTTGGTATTTTTTCCTATAAAAATGACTCAGGCAAATGGCCAATGGAGAAAGCTCATATTCATACTCTGAAAGTAAGTGGGTTCTAGTCTGTCTTCATTATAGAAATGATGGTATTTGGTATCTTGACATGTTCTCACAAACATGCTCGTTTTTCCTTGAAAAGGAACTTCTGTGGGTGCTTTGGGTATCTGGGAATATCAAAGTAGTCCTTAGAGGCATCCATCTCTTCATTGTTGCTCTGCTTGTTTAACTAACTTCTTTAGTCACAGGTTTGTGTCAAAGGGTTTTTGAACTCCATTCATAAGTCAGTCAAAGTGTACATTTCTATCCTTTTTGTAAATTCTACTCATGAACCTGGTGTTCCAAAGTAACTGATATGTTTGAAAATTTTTCTAAGTCCAACTATACACATCTTAAATTTGATCACTAAGCCAAAGTTACACGCTTAAAAATAAGTTTTAGAAGAAATGAAACAAAATCGAAGCCTTACCATTTAAATATAAGATTGAACCAATCCCCAATGACTGCTACCCATATCATCTTGGTTCCAACTGTTTGATTAAGTTGAAACCAAAGTGGAAAATAAATAGAAAAGATATTCCTAGGATCTCCAACACTGGACATAAAATTTAGAAAATCATAGTAGGCTCGGTAGTCTTTCTGCAAATGCTGAATAATAAGCACTCCATTCCTGTGAAGGAAATCCATCTGGAAAAAAGACACAGTCCTAAACGTAAAGTAATTGGAGCTATAGCTCACTGAGTCCACCGTTTTTATATAGTACCCTTGTGGTGTGTTGAGCCATTACTGTTGACATGTGACACTGACCATCTGTGGAGAAAGCACATCAGTCCTCCTCATATGTTTGATTTTAATTGGTGGAAAGGAGGTGAAGTACATGCTGATCTGGGGCAATTTGAGGGGAAATTTGGATAGAAGCACAATGAATTTCTTATGCAACCTCCCTTTTGTGTGAACAGTTGGATCATATTTGCTTGAATTTTTTTCATAGTTCATTTCCTTCAAGGGCAGACATTAGCAATTTCTATGCTTGGCTAGAAGACTGCACAAATAATTACTGCTTGACAGAAGCCATGCATTTTAATTTAAGATACACTAGGGCTCTCTGACTATTTTACTTGGCCTTTTAGGGACATGGTCAAGTAAATATCTAGGCATGAAAAATTTACATGATGTGACAAATTAGTTTCTGATCATATACTATTAAACAAAAACAGTTTGGTATGTCTTTATTATTAAAGAAAAATAGAATAAGTAAAGAGAAGGTATACAATACATGAAAGATGGATGGAAGTATGTTGTTTTGTTTTTGACTGTGAGGTTTAAAAAAAGCAGAAATGGAAGTGAAGTCAGTTGAGTAGTAGAAATGTGTCAGGATGAAGCTGCTTTTGGGATTTTTTGTTGTTGTTGTTCTGTTTTGCTTTGTTTTGGTTTGGTTTTTCGAGGTAGGGTCTCACTCTAGTTCAGGCTGACCTGGAATTTACTATGTAGTCTCAGGGTGGCCTTGAATTCATGGTGATCCTCCTACCTCTGCCTCCCAAGTGCTGGGATTAAAGACATGCACCACCACACCTGGCTTCTTTTTATTTTTTTTCATTTCTTTCATTTTAAAGTTCTTTTTAAAATTAATTAATTTTTTATTAATTAGTTTTGTACCCAGTTAATACAGTCAAGTTGGTACCATTGTTAGGCTTTTCCATGTCCTACCCCTCCACCTGGCCCCTCCTTGTTGAGGTATATGGGTCATGCATTGTGGAGTTAGCCCACAGTTATGGGTAGGAGAAATGTCTCTGTGTATCATGACCCAATGTGTGGCTCTGACATTCTTTCCACCCCCTCTTCCGAAAAATTTCCCTGAGCCATGTTGGGTTCATTTTTGGTCTGCTTCAGTGATGAGGTATTGGGGGCCTCTGTATCTCTGGATATCTGATTTTGTAGGAGTTGATTGTTCTCTCTCTGTTTTGTTTTTAATTGACTGGAGAATCAATGAAGAGGATTGGGGAGTTGTTCTCATGACAAAAATCAAAACAGACTACAAAGAGCTTTCTACAAGTCAGGTGACTGGTTTGTTCAAAACTGTTCAGTAGACAGAAGTAGAAAATATACAAACAAATATGTAAATTGGGGGTGAGTAGAGAGCAGCACAGAGACCTAAGAACCCCAGAGTGCAATGCTGGTTCTGTCTGGGAAGGTTAGTGAGGAGGCCATCAAACCCTACTAGGTGCTGAGGGTGCAACTGGGTTGCATTGGATTGCTATCTCCCTGTTCAGAATGTTTTTTTTTTTTTTTTTTTTTTTGGTTTTTCCAGGTAGGGTTTCACTCTAGCCCAGGCTGACCTGGAACTCACTCTGTATTCTCAGGGTGGCTCGAACTCACGGTGATCCTTCTACCTCTGCCTCCCGAGTGCTGGGCAGAGTGTTGTTTTTGTTAAACATGGCCTGCCTCACTAGAAACCTTCTTCATTGGCTAGGAATATCACTTTGAACTACTATTGGAGTTGCCCATCACTTTGCAGCATCATTGACATAGAGCATCCGGTGCCTACAGGGTAACTTTTCAGAAGAAATGCATTGAATGACCATGAAAAATCTCTTGGCATGATTTGAAAAAAAGTCACACCTTTGTCTCATCACAGATCTATTAAATTCCTGGTGTTGACCAGGGCCTTAGTATTGGACAAATGTCCCAAATGATCCCATGCAGAATCTGTGTTTAAAATCACAGTTCTAAAATGATTCAGATGAGACATTATCCCTGACTAATCAGCTTTTACTTCTGGCTTTTGGTTTGCATATTCAGGTTGTAACAATTCCCATAATCTCTTTAATGAGCCATGAGAAAAGACATAACTCTCCTGTATTCTTTTTCTAAGAAGTATTTGAACTACATAATTTATAATATTCATTCTCTTCAGAAGTGTCTTGTCCTTAAATTAGGATGTGAGTGATATCAAATACATTTTGTCTTACAATTAAAAATTAAACTTTGTGCTCATTCTACACTTCAGAGTCTGTGGGCTGTGATGAAGCTGACTCCACATTAGCTTTTCATCATAGGCAGCTAATTTACAAAGACTGTCTCCAAAGCACTCTAGTTCTGGCGATTTTGAGCTAATTAACTGAAGCAAAAGCACCTTGATTTCTTTTTTTTTTTCTTTCACAAAACCTGCTAAATCTTTTTTTTCCATCACTGTTCATCAAGTCTTTCATGTCTTAGTTTCTATTCACTTGCTCTGCATTATCTTCTCTGACCAGATCCTCATCCTCATGCCTCCTTTGATAAATCTTCATTTTTTTTGTTTTCTGCTTTTTTTTTTTTTTTTTTTTTTTTTTTTTAGGTAGGGTCTCACTGTAGCTCAGGCTGACCTGGGCTTCACTATGAAGTCTCAGGGTAGCCTCAAACTCATGGCGATCCTCCTACCTCTGCCTCCCAAGTACTGGGATTAAATGTAGACGAATTTGAAACCTTGGCCTAAAAAGACACCTTGCAGTGCTATAAGTACAGCTTGATGGACCATTCTGGTCAGAATTGAAAGTCCTAAATGCAGTAATAACTATGGACTGTGAGGTTTGGCTTATGACAGTGAGAAAGAGCTTTGCCTGGACTGGGCTAGAAGCAGTTTGTGTGAGAGGCTTGCTGTTGTACTCAGGTCCTTAGAAGTTGTGCAGGGTTGCATTGCATAGAAATGGACTGTTGTGAGCAGAGGGATATGGCACAGAAAAATGAAATATTTGGGCCTAAATTGCTGCCCATCCACCTGCAATTATTTAAGAGATTACAACCATTGAGATTGGGCCAACTGACCTGCACTGGGGCAACAGGAAGAATGTAGACTCTTCTGAAAAGGCCTGAGTGCTCAAGGAGTGTCCTGTTCTTCAACGTCTGCTTTATTCCCCCCTGGATTAACAAATTAACACCCTACCTGGTATTGTATATAAGAAATACAAGAAAAAGAGGATCATTGAATTTGCAATGTGGTCTTGTGTTTTGGAAATAGCCATGGGCAGTGTGAAGTAGGTTTGCTGGATTTCTGCGTGGAGACCCAATGGAGCAGTGAGGATTAACCTGGGTTGCAGTGGAGACCCAGTGGAGATGCTGGAACTACAAGAGGGCTGCTAAGGAAAGATGCCAGCCCTGGATAAAGTTTTCCAGGACTGTGAGTAGTTTAGCTGGAGGGGCATAATTGGGACTCCTGAGACTTGTTGCTGGCTAGAATTATCGAACTTGGAGACTTGTTATTGACTAGAGTTGTTGGACTTGGAGCTACAGAGTTTGATGTTTGCTCTGTTTAAATCTTGTATTGGTTGAATATTCCTTTGCTATGCTCAATGCTAGCTTTTGAGGTGTGAATGTTTATTCTGTGCCATTATGGTTTTTGGAGGGGATTTTTGGTATTATGGCTGAGTTAAAAGACCTTGAATTATGGGGATATTTGAACATCATTAGGATTGATAAAAAAGCGGGACTTTTAAAATTGGACTAAATACATTGCATTTTACATCATGTATGGTTATCAGGTTATGGGGGCCAGGAGCAGAATGTGGTGGTTTGAGTCAGGTGTTCCCCATAAACATGTGTTCTGAATGTCAGGTTCCCAGATGATGGGATTTGGGAATTAACACCTCCTGGAGTGGGTGTATTGTTGGGGGTGGGCTTATGGATATTATAGCCGTGTCCCCTTGCCATTGTTTGGCATACTCTCCTGTTGCTATTGTCCACCTTATGATGGCCAGAGGGTGTTGTCCACCCTCTGCTCATGCCATTATTTTCTCTGTCATTTTGGAGCTTCCCTTTGAGACTGTAAGCCAAAATAAACCCTTTTTTCCCAAAATCTTCTCTTGTTGGGGTGATTTCTGCCAGTGATGGGAATCTGACTGCAACAACATATTTGATAGAGTGACTTTGAAACCACACAAGTATTTTGTAGAATTATGAAACAAAAGCCAAATTAAAAGAAATTTGTGCATGTTTCTAAAGAAACAACAAACTTGATGTCTCATACTGGTGTACAGTTTTCATCATTTATATTCCTTAGTATTGGGGCAGGTTAATCTTCATGGTCACCTTGATTGGCTGCATTTAGAATCACACAGGATGTTTTAGAGAGAATTAGCTGAAGAGGAAGGTAGATGGCACCATGTCATGGTTTAGGGTCCAAGGCTGAAGAAAAGAAAAAAAAAAAGGGGGGTGCACTTGCATTCCCATTTCTCTACTTCGGGTGCACGAACATGTGAGCACGCAACTTCTCTCTACCCTGAAGAAGACCTGCACCTACCAACATGCCTTTCCCACCATCATCACATGTATACCCTGAATTATGAGCCAAAATAAATCTTTTCTCCCTTAAATGTGTCCTTAAATACTTAGCCATAGCAATAAGAAAAGTAACTCAAACAGTTAACTTGCCATCTATCACCAGAGGATCTGAGACTTGGGGTAGAAGTGTACCCTAGAACCTATCCCATGTAGGTCATGTAGAAGAGGAGATGAAAGAGGTAAGCTCTTTCTAGCACTAATAATCTCCTAGTAGAGCCTTTCCCACCAGAGCCTGCCTGACAAGTCAAGCTGTGTCAGTCACTTCAAAGACAGGTCTATTAGAGCCTGGTCATGCTTAAGGGCACCTAGAGCAAAATCCAGAAAAAAGTAGACCTATCACTATGTGCATCCTTATTCTTTGTGGTTTTTTGTTTGTTTGTTTGTTTGTTTGTGTTTTGAGTTAAGGTCTTGCACTAGCCCAGACCTGGAATTCACTATGTAGCCTCAGAGTAGTCTTGAATTCATGGCAATCCTCCTACCTGAGCCTCCCAAGTGCTGGGCTAAAGGCATGTGCCACCACTCCTGGCCTTCATACTTTTTTGAAACTCCCTTTCTGAAGGTGTAATCCATGGGCCATCTACTTCCTGTACACAAATTTCCAGGCCTACTACAGAAGTGACTTCATAGAAGTGACGTCTCTGCGAAAGAGTTCAGAAATTTGCATCTTAGTAAGCTCCTAAGACTGTACTTACATATTAAAACTTTTGTCTCAACTCATCACTTCTTTCATACAAGGTATATATTTCTTTCATGACTCTACCAAGTTGACTTTTCTTCCCACTACTTTCTCACATGCTTCTTTCAAAAAATTTAATTGTGTGTGTGTGAGTGGGGGGGGACAGAAAAAGAGAGAGAGAAGCATAGAGCAAGTGTGGGTACTTTAGGGCCTCCTGCCTTTGCAAACAAATTCCAGATGCACATGCCAGCCTATGCATTTGGCTTGATGTGGGTCCTGGAAAATCAAACCCAACCAGTCAGGTAGCAAGCAAGTGCCTTAGCTGCTGAACCATTTCTTCAGCCCCCACATTCTTCATTAATGATTTTTTTCCCACTTGCCTTATTTTGGAGTGTATATTATTTCTTTATTTTCTACAGATACAGACTATTCTATATCCCTCACTTCAGGATCTCTTTTCTATTTCAGTCATTATACTTAATGCATATGGTAGGTACTCAAAAACTATCGGCTTAAATTAACATTGTGTTTGTTTGTTTGTTTGTTTGTTTGTTTGTTTTCAGGTAGAATCTTACTCCAGCTGAGGCGGACCTGGAATTCACTATGTAATGTCAGGGTGGCCTTGAACTCATGGCAATCCTCCTACCTCTGCCTCCTGAGTGCTGTGATTAAAGGCATGTTCCAACATGCCTGGCAAATTAACACTATTTATTATCATTTTGTCAAATAGTTTATAAGATGAAAATTAATTCCATTCTGATTTTATTTGTTTTAACTTTTGTAGCATTAAATTATTATATTTATCAAGGGAAGCACAGAGCCAAGGAAGGGCACCCATATGGCTAGAAATCCCACATGGAGGGCCTGGAAAAGAACTGTGGAAAGAAAAGAAAATTCAAGGAGTTCCTGCCATGTGGGGAGCTGAAAGGGATAAAGGAGACCATGTGGGCAGTAAGGGATAAGGGGCTCAGGCCCGGCCATATCAGGCCCAGCCGAGGATA
Organism: Jaculus jaculus; assembly: GCF_020740685.1. Taxonomy (NCBI): domain Eukaryota; kingdom Metazoa; phylum Chordata; class Mammalia; order Rodentia; family Dipodidae; genus Jaculus; species Jaculus jaculus. The sequence goes on from NC_059105.1 coordinate 70,401,461, forward strand.
AAAGTTTACCCACAGCTGGAAACTGTTTTTACTTTTTTTAAAATTTTTATTTATTTATTTGAGTGTGACAGACACAGAGAGAAAGATAGATAGAGGGAGAGAGAGAGAATGGGCGCGCCAGGGCTTCCAGCCTCTGCAAACGAACTCCAGACGCGTGCGCCCCCTTATGCATCTGGCTAACGTGGGACCTGGGGAACCGAGCCTTGAACCGGGGTCCTTAGGCTTCACAGGCAAGCACTTAACCGCTAAGCCATCTCTCCAGCCCCTGCTTTTACTTTTATGAAACAAAGTCTTTCTGTGGATCCCAGGCTGGTATTGAACTCATGATCTTCCTGCCTTAATCTCCTGAGTGCTAGGATGACAGAACATATCTGACTCCAACTCTAATTCTTGTTCAGAGTAAAGTAGGGCAGAATGATAAAACTATTAACAAAATTCTTTTATTGTATTCTTGTGATGACACTAGAGATTGAACCAAGAGCTTTTCATTATACCCTTGAGCTATATCCATAGCCCTCTTCACCCTACCTTTATTTTTGAGACAGGTTCTTACTATATTGCCCAGGCTGTACTATAGAATGAGAATTCTTTAGTCCAGGCAGACATTGAGTTTGCAATTCTCCTGCCTTAGTATCCTAGCAACTGGGACCTATTTTTTTCTCTCTGTGGTGAGGTTTATGCCCAATTATTACATTGTTTCTATTTTGTACTTTGATATCTCTGCTCTATTGGTATTTTGAATATTAAAAAAACTGGTTTATGAACTTTCAAAGGGGAAGGATAAGACTTTGTTGGAACTGGGCTAGTTGTGGGAAGACTGGTTGTGTTCTTTTGCCCATATCTGAGAATCTGAACAAAGTTAAATTTTAAATTGATGGACTAGTGTGCTTGGTGAAAGTATAGAACAGAAAGATATGAAAGATATACATTTTATCACAGGAAAACTTCAAGCAAGTTTAACATTACAGGCACAGAGACTGGTTTTAGGTTACTTAAGCTCCAATTGTTAAGGAGATTGTCACCATTAAAGGTGGGACACCTGCCTTTCTTGAGACAATGGAAAAGACATACCCTGAGCATGAACCATGGAAGAATCAAGTGAGTAAGAATACAAATTCTTATGAAAGGCGTGAGCTTGAAGAAAGAACTGGTGAAGGAGCATCCTGCTCTTCAAGGTCAAGCTTTGTCACTCTCCTATACACTACACATACAAATTTGGTTCCACCCACCTGGTACTGGTTTTGGAAGTATGAGAATGCAGGGAAGCAGATCATGATGCGCACATGGTTCCAGGGGCCACTGAGATGCAACAAAGTGAAGCGAGGTTGAAATCCCTGTTTGTAGGCTCAGTAAAGCCATTGCATGAAGCTATGAAGATGAACTGTGGTTTGAATGTATACCTGAAGATGTTTTAGATATACCAGGACTGTGGAATATCTAAAATGTAGGGCTTCCAGCTCAGGATAGAATACTCCCAAGGCTGTGAGCAGCCCAGTTCTGGAACTGGAAACCCAGAGACTTCATCTCTGGACTTGGAACTGCTGCTGTTTGTCTGCTTGCTGTTGATTTTACATTGCTCAAGTCTCTCCTTGTTATGCCATCTTTTTGCAATGGGAATATTTACTCTGTTCTATTATGTGTTAAAACAACTTGTGTTTTGATTTTTACAGGGATCACAGTTAAAAGACAGCCTTGAATTTCAGATAAGACTTTGTACTTTTGAAAGGTTTTAAGGTTGATAATAACAGTAAGGACCTTTCAATTTGGACTAAATACAATTTGCATTGTGAGATAATGGCTGGAGAGATGACTCAACAGTTAAAGGCACTTTCTTATATTGTGAGATGATCCTGAATCTATGGGGGCAGGGAATAAAATGTGGTGGTTTAATGTAAAAGCATGTCCCTCATAGCCATAGGTATTTGGGGGAGAGAGGAAGAGAGAGGGAGAGAAAGAAAGAGAGAAAATAGACATGTCAGAGCCTGCTGCCACTGCACACAAACTCCAGATGCATATGCTATTTTGTGCATCTGGTTTTACATGGGTACGAGGGAATCCAAACTGGGCTTACAGGCTTTGCAAAGAAGCACTTTAACCACTGAACCTTCTCCCAAGACCCAGCCTTAGGTACTTAAGCTTCCTACTTAGTCTTCAGCAGGCAGAGCCCTCCTGGAGCACGTGTGTCACTGAGGGCCGATCTTGTTGTTCAGCCTTACTAGGTGTGTAAAGAGCCAGCTTGAGCTCTGCTGTTCATGCTCACTGATTCTGGCTCTTCTCTCTTTCTCTCTCTCTCTCTCTCTCTCTCTATCTCTATCTCTATCTCTTTTTCTGTCTCTGCTGTGCATGTATGAAGTGGACCAGCTTCTCTGCCATGATGATAATTCCTCTGGAATCTGTAAACCTCAAATAAACCCACAAGCTGATTCTGGTCAGGTGTTTGTTCCAGCAATGAAAAGGTAACTGCAACACCTATCTCCTCATTTTTTCCCTCATGTCTTTTTGTGATTTTTTTTTTTCTTGTTTTCTTCTTTTGTCTTCCCTGTGTCTCACTTCTTTCTCATACCAATGATCAGACTTCATTATCTAAGTCACTGCATTATTAGTGTTACTACTCCTACTGCTGCTACCGTTTGAGACAGGGCCTGTGACACAGCCAGAGCTGACCTTGAGTCCACAGGACGGGGTTAGAGTGGACACAACCACATCTGGCATTATCTGAGTCTTAAAATTGGTTACTGTGTTCAAACTTACTTTCTAAATAGACAGCAAAGACAGCTCTAAAATAACAGTAACAGGGCTGGAGATATTGCTTAGCAGTTAAGGCACTTGCCTGCAAAGCCTAAGGACCCAGGTTCGATTCTCCAGGTCCCACGTAAGTGAGCTGCACATGGTGGTGCAAGCATCTGGAGTCCATTTGCAGTGGCTAGAGGCCTTGGTGTGCCGATTCTCTCCCTCTCCCTCTCCCTCCCACCCCTCTTTCTGTCTCTAATAAATAAAAATAAAAAAATCTTTAAAATAACAGTAACAAATCTGAGTTGTTTACCATTACATTTAGGAATAAAAACAAGTGTATTACCCAACACAAAGGGTCCACAGAAAATTACATGTCCTACCCCCATTACCTTCAGAAACAACGTGTTTTAATTCTTACTGTAGAATTCCCCATTTGATCTCCCTAAGCTTTCAACAATTAGATTCCTACTGTGTCAGAAAAGCATTTTTTGTGTGGAAGAAATATTTATGACTATGTGCTTTGGGGCCCAGTCTCACCAAAATCTTTTTAGTTGCTAGGCAAACCATAATCTGAACTGATTTATTCAGGGGCCAGTGAACTTCCTGAAGTCTCATGCAAAGGGTTTATGTGTATTTCTTGGGAAAAGGCCACAGCGTTCAGCAGATTCTCAATGGAACTCCCGACTCAAGCAATCAAAGCATGAAGTCCACTGACATTCTATGCACTGTCCATGGTGCCTATTCCCAGGATCCTATTTTCCCTGGTTTCTTAGGAGACTATTTCAGTACTCCATTCTCCCAGCATGATTGACTTGTGCAAATGAGTCCCTTATTCTTTTTGTTGTTGTTGTTTTTCACTGTTAAATTTTATATTAATTTATAATAAATATTATATTATTATTATATATTATATCTACATTTATAATAAATGTACATTATAACTGCTTATACTCTTATTCCCTTGCCCCTGCTCCTGTTAACCTGGGGGGGGGTTGTTCAATAGGTTTATGATATTCACTGTGGAGTCATGAGTACCTCAGTCAGTCTCTGTGGGATAGCAGCAAGACCATGCATCAGGGTCCTACCCATCCTGTGACTCTTAAAATCTTTCTGGCACCTCTCTTTCAGGATTCCTTGAGTCATTGCTGTCCTATTGTCAGTCTGATTTAGTGTTGAGTTTCCTGTAGTCTCTGCATTTCTGCTTTGATTGATCACTGTGTCTGTCACCATTACCCTGGAACTGGTTGTCAGGTAAGAACAGCATTCATCTTCTGGTTAAGATGGCAGCAAAAGCAGCCTAGGGGGGAAAAAGACCAAAAAAACTCAGCAAAATACACGCTTTTACTAAAAAGTGAGGTGTTTAAGAAATTGGAACAGCGGAGAAGAGATCCAGAGCATTCAGAGCCCGCACAGGCCAGCAAAAGCGGCCCTGGCAGATCCACCAACCATGACGGTGGCGCAACAGAAAGCCTCCAGGCTCAGCTAGAGCTGCAGAAAAAGCCAGGTGAGAGGAGCTTCCACTCACACCGGAGCTCTCCACAACTCAAGAAACATGAAGGGAGAGCGGCAGTGAAAAATGGAGAAGCATATCACAAGGTAGAAAAACACATGGAACAGCGAGGGAACTAGAGCAGCATCGGCTTCCTCCCCTCCCCCACCGCCTGTGCCCAGCTCCAGTGAACAGAGCAGTGGTCCAGGACTCAACCATGCCAACTTGAGCCGACACTGGGACCCAAGCAGGAGCAGAGTCTGGCAGCAACAACAGCAGCTCCAGCACCAGCAACAGCGGCCCCAGCAATGGTGGATGCAGCAAGCAGCTTTAGCAGCAGCAGTGGGGATTATAATGGCAGCTTCAGAGGCAGCAGCAGGGGATCCAGCAGTGGCAGCTACAGCATCAGCAACGGCAGATCCAGCAATGGCAGCTTTAGCAGCAGCAGCAACAGAACCAGCAGCTGCGGCTTCAGCAGCAGCAGTAGCAGTTCCAGCAGTGGGGGTGCCGATCTGCAGGGCCACAGTTGCCAGGCTCAGTTTGCCCCACAGGAAAAGCCAGTGCCCAACTACAGAAATCAGAACAGCGGCCCAATGACCCAGCCAGCAACTTGACTGAGACCAAATTCATCCAAAAAGGTACTTGGGATTGAACCAGGGAAGGGTCTCACTTGGTCACAAGCTGACTTAGATCCCTCAAAAGACCAGAAATCTTAACCTCTTTGTTGATAGAGGATCTGCTTGTTATAATACCTACTCTTACATAAATACAAGGTGCTGTTTTTGATTGAATGTATACAGTGTTTAGTTAAATTTTAGTATCTACCTGTATTTTATTCTACTTAGCCTGCTTGAATACTCCCTTAGCAGGCAAACTCAACCCCTAGGAACACCTTTGTAGATACTTTGAGAGTCTTAAGAGCCACACCTAACACCTTAAGCTCCTACCATAAAGATATATAACATCAGATCAATTGATACAGCTAAGAATACCCAGCTAGCTAGAAAATCCAAGCATTAACTTAATCCAAGATGCAAAAATATATACATTATAACACAAGAAACACTAAAAATAAAGACAATATAAATCCACCTAAAAATATTAATGCATCAGAAATGATCTTCAGTGAGAACGAGTTACAGGAAATGCCTGAGAAAGATGTCAAAAGAATCATTGTAAATATATTCAAAGAAGTCACAGAACAAATCAAAGGAGTCAAAGAGGAAATCAAAGGAATCAAAGAAGATGCAGGATACCAATTTAATGAAATAAAGAGGGCAATACAAGACATAAATACGGAAACCGATATAATAAAGAAAAAACAGTCAGAATTACTAGCAATGAAGAACACAGTCAATGAAATAAAAGACTCTGTAGAAAATCTCACCAGTAGGATGGATGAGGGAGAGGACAGAATATCTAAGCTAGAAGACCAGGTGGCAGATCTAATACAGTCCAACAAAGAGAAAGACAAACTAATAGAAAACTATGAATGGGAATTTCAAGATATTCAGGACACTATGAAAAGATCAAATGTAAGAATTCAGGGCATAGTAGAAGGAGAAGAATTCCACCTCAAAGGCATAGTAGGTGTCTTCAACAAAATCATAGAAGAAAACTTCCCCAAATTGGGAAAAAGGTGCCAATGCAGATACAGGAAGCCTTTAGAATGCCAGCTAGACAAAACCTGGAAAGAACCTCTCCTCACAATATTATAATCAAACTACCGAACATACAAACCAAAGAAAAAATATTGAAAGCAGCTAGAGAGAAAAATCAAGTTACCTACAAATGCAAGCCCATCAGGATTACAGCAGATTGTTCAACACAAACTTTAAAAGCCAGAAGGGCTTGGAGTGATGTATTCCAAGTTCTGAAAGATAACAACTGTCGACCAAGGTTACTTTATCCTGCAAAGGTATCCATTCAAATAGACAGAGAAATAAGGACATTCCATGACAAAAGCAGGTTAAAGGAGCATTTGAAGACAAAACCACCTCTACAGAAAATACTTGAAAGAATCCTCCATGCTGAAGAAAAGGAAAAGCACACATATAAGGAACCTGGAAAAAACAAGCAATACTCCAATACTAGTTAACACAAGAGAGCAAAGGTAGAACCAGAACCACACACACACACATACAAAAAAAGGCAAACATAAATACACACCTTTCAATAATATTTCTTTTTTTAAAATTTTTTTGGGGGGTACTTTTATTTATTTGAGAGTGACAGACAGAGAGAGAAAGAGGCAGATAGAGAGAGAGAATGGGCGCGCCAGGGCCTCCAGCCACTGCAAACGAACTCCAGACGCATGTGCCCCCTTGTGCATCTGGCTAACGTGGGTCTGGGGAATCGAGCCTTGAACCGGGGTCTTTAGGCTTCACAGGCAAGTGATTAACTGCTAAGCCATCTCTCCAGCCCTCAATAATATTTCTTAATATCAATGGCCTCAATGCACCAACCAAAAGACATAGGTTTGCAGACTGGGTTAAAAAGCAGGATCCTACAATTTGTGGTCTCCAAGAAACTCACCTTTCTACAAAGGATAGGCATTATCATAGGGTGAAAGGTTTGAAAATGGTGTTTCAAGCAAATGGGCCTAGAAAACAAGCAGGGGTTGCTATCCTAATATCTGACAAGGTAGACTTTAGTCCAATGTTAGTCAAGAAAGATAAGGAAGGTCACTTTATATTGATTAAGGGCATACTCCAACAGGAGGATATTACAATCCTAAACATATATGCACCTAACATGGGGGCTCCCAAATTCATCAAACAAACACTATTAGAGCTAAGGTCACAGATAACACCAAACACAGTGGTGGTGGGTGACTTTAACACCCCACTCTCATCAATTGACAGGTCATCCCAGGAAAAAATAAACAGAGAGGCATCTGGACTAAATGAGGTCATAGAAGGAATGGACATAACAGGTATATATAGGACCTGTCATCCAAATGCTGCATAATATACACTCTTTTCAGCAGCACATGGAGCATTCTCTAAAATAGATCATATATTAGGACACAAAGCAAATCTTAACAAATTCAGGAAAACTGAAATAATTCCTTGCATTCTATCTGACCACAATGGAATTAAACTACAAATCAATAGCAAGAAAGGCTAAAGAGCATACACAAAATCATGGAAACTAAACAATACACTACTAAATGATGAATGGGTCAAAGAAGAAATGAAGAACGAAATCAAAACATTTATAGAGTCAAATGATAATGAGAACACAACATACCAAAATCTCTGGAGCACAATGAAGGCAGTTCTAAGAGATAAATTTATAGCCATTTGTGCCTATATTAAGAAATTAGAAAGGTCTCAAGTATATGACCTAATGCTTTACCTTAAAGCCTTGGAAAAAGAAGAACAAGGCAAACCAGAAATCAGTAGGCGGGAAGAAATAATAAAGATTAGGGCAGAAATTAATGAAATAGAACAAAAAATGCAGAAAATTAATGAAACAAAGAGTTGGTTCTTTGAAAGGATAAACAAGATTGATAAACCCTTAGCAAATGACCAAAAGAAAGAGAGAAGAGACACAAATTAATAAAATTAGAGATGAAAATGGTAACATCTCAACAGATTTCAGAGAAATTCAAAAAATCATAGGGACATACTATAAAAGCATATACTCCACAAAGTATGAAAATCTGAAAGAAATGGATGATTTCCTTGATTTATATGACCTACCTAAATTAAGTCAAGATGAGATTAATCACCTAAATAGACCTATAACAAGCATGGAAATCCAAACAATTATCAATAATCTCCCAACTAAAAAAAGCCCAGGCCCAGATGGATTCACTGCTGAATTTTACCTGACCTTCAAGGAAGAGCTAACACCATTGCTTCTTAAGGTTTTCCAGGAAATAGAAAAAGAAGGAATTCTACCAAATTCCTTCTATGAAGCCAGCATCACCCTGATACCAAAACCAGGCAAAAATAGAACAAAAAAAGAAAATACAGTCCAATCTCCCTCATGAATATAGATGCAAAAATTCTCAACAAAGCTAGCAACTGCTGATGAGAGAGTGCATGTAGCATTTGTCTTTCTGTGTCTGTGTGACTTCGTGTAGTGGTTTGAGTCAGGCGTCCCCCACAGACTTAGTTGATCTGAATGCCATGTCCCCAGCAGTTGGAAATTTGGGGATTAAACCCTTCTGGAGGCAGTGTATTGTTGCGGGTAGGCTTATAGTTATTATAGCCAGCTTCCCCTTTCCAGTGTTCTGCACACTCTCTTGTTGTTGTCCACCTGATTTTGGCCAGGAGGTGATAGTCACCCTTTGCTCATGCTATCGTCTTCCCCTGCCATCATGGAGCTCTCCCTCAAGTTTGTAAGCCAAAATAAACCTTTTGCCCCACAAGTAGTTCTTGGTCAGGTGGTTTTTTTTTTTTTTTTTTGCCAGCAATGCAAATCTGACTGCAACAGTAAAGTTGGTACTGAGGAGTGGTGTTATTTGCTGCTAGACACCTGACTGTGTGGCTTTGGCCATTTGGAGCTGATTTTCAACAGGAATGTGGGAGGATTTGAAACCTTGGCCTAAGAGATGTCTTGTAGTGCTGCAAATACATATTGATGGATTCTGCTGGTCAAAGTTGAAAGACCTGAATACAGTTAGAACTATGGATTGTAAGGTTTGGCTTATGAAGGTGCCTGGACTGGACTAGAGGCAGTTTATGTGAGAAGCTTGCTGTTATGCCTGTGTCCTGAGAATTTGTGCAGGGTTGCATTGAGGAGAATTTGACTGTTGTAAGCAGAGGAATATGGCACAGAAAAAATGGGCTAAAAAAATTTACGCTAAAACTTCTCCTTAATTAGCTGCAATTGAATGAGAGATTACAACCACTGAGATTGGGCCAGCTGACCTCCATTGGGACAACAGAAAGAATGCAATCTTTTGAAGGGGCCTGAATGTTAAAGGAGTATCCTGTTCTTCAAAGTCTGCTTTATTCCTCCCCACTACCGGATTAACAAACTGGCACCCCACCTGGTCTTATGGGGTATAAGAAATGCAGGAAAGAGTCATTAAATTTTCAACATGATCTTGTGTTTTGCTGGATGCCTGCATGGAGACCTGATGAAGCCTTGAGGATTAACTGTGGGTTGCAGTGGAGACCCAGTGGAGAAGCTGAGATCACTAGATTTTCTGTCAAGGAGAACTGTTGGCCACAGATGAAGTTTTCCAGGACTGTGGCTAGCCTAGTTGGAGGGATGGAATTGGAACTCCCGAGACTTGTCATTGGTTAGAATTATCAGACTTGGAGATTTGTCATTGACTAGAATTGTTGGACTTGCAGCTATAGAGTTTGATGTTTGCCCTGTTTAAATCTTGTATTGGTTGATTATTTCCTTGCTATGCCCAGTGCCATCTTTTGTAGTATGAGTGTATATTCTGTGCCATTATGTTTTATGGGGGGGTTGGTATTATGGCTCAATTAAAAGACCTTAGATTATGGGGATTTTTGAACATCATTAGGATTGATGAAAAAAAAACTATGAAGACTTTAAAAGTTGGACTGAATGCATAGCATTTTACATCATGGATGGCTATCAGCTTATGGGGGTCAGGGGTGGAATATGGTAGTTTGATTCAGGTGTCTCCCATGAACTTAGGTGCTCAGTATGCCATGTCCCCAGCTCTTGAAAATTTTGTAATTAAACCCTACTGGAAGCAGTGTATTGTTGGGGGCAGGCTTATGGGTACTATAGCCAGTGTCTCACTCCAGTCCAGGCTAACCTGAAATATAATATGTAGTCTCAGGGTGGCCTTGTACTTACTGTGATCCTCCTACCTCTGCCTCCTGATTGTTGGGATTAAAGGCATGTGCCACCACACCCAGCTTTTTCATGCTAAACTTTGAGAGGTATTGCTTTACACATACTAAGTACTCCCTAAGGTATCTATAACATATGAATTGAACTGTCCAAACCTTTAGCTCTATTGAAAAGAAAATTAATAGCACTGCTCAATGGGCAACTGTGTTGGATCCTTCAGTGATCCAAGGAAAGGCTTGTGGATATGCAGGTCATGATCATTTCTACAGAAGAGGATATAATGAGACTAATGAAGGAGTACCTGGAGCAGCTGGAGCAGTATGATTTATAGTAATGTCATAGATTGCCAGTATTCCTGGGATGTTAGCCAGAATGGAGGTAATTATTTTCTGAAAGTCACTAGACTCCAAGCTCTAGAGTCTGAATTAAATCTATTTACATTGAAAGGCAACACTGGAGAGTTGTCAAATTTAATTTGTTTTAGAAAAGTTTGTAATTAAAGGATAATGACCATACAGTCATTAAATGTCAGTGCTCCAAACTCTTGTTCTTGTCACCACAAAAGGGACACAAGTTAAAGTCAAATATATCTTAATGAGTTGAATTGTAGTCAGCACTACAAGAAAATAAGAATATACTTAGTTCAGGACCTAAGGAAACTTTAAATAAATCTGAATGAGAACATTCTGGAAAGACTTGAAAATATTCAATAGCTGAAACTAAAGAAAAACAAGCCAACAATATAGGATGTTGAGATTGGCTACATTAAAAATAAAACATGCTCACATAGTCATTAAGAGTAAGGGAGTCACTTCTCTCACCTTGCACAAAGGTCAACTCTAAATGGATTAAGGACCTCAAGACCTGAAACTCTAAAACAATTAGAAGAAAAAGGGAGAACATGATATACATGTAGGAAAGACTTTTTGAATAAGACCCCAGTAGCCCAGGAAATTCAATCCACACTCAACCACTGGGACTTCATGGAACTAAAATGTTATTGTACAGACAAGCAAGCCATCAACAGAGTCAATATAATCTTACAGAATGAGAGAAAATCTCCACCAGCTGTACCTCTGACAAAGCTCTTATATCTCGACTCTATAAAGAACTCAAAAAACTAAGCAATAAAAAAATTCAACCCAATCAAGAAATGGGGTAGAGAATTGAACAGAAAATTCTCAAAGGAAGAAATAGAATGGCCATTACACACTTAAAGAGATGTTCAAGAGCTTTGGTCATCAGAGAAATGCAAATCAAAACTACTCTGAGATTTCGTCTTTATTCAGTCAGGATGTCATTCATCAAATAATCCCAGCACTTCGGAGGCAAAGGTAAGAGGATCACTGTGAGTTCAAGGCCACCCTGAGGCTACATAGTGAATTCCAGGTCAGCCTGGAGTAGAGTGAGACCCTACCTGGCGGGGAGGTGGGGGTAGTTTAGCATGCATCTAGTTTACCTGGCGGGTTTGTCAAACACAGATTGCAAAGACCTATTACCAGCACCTTTCATTTAGTAGGAATTGAGTAGGGCCTGAGTATTTGCATGTCTGACAAACTCCCAGATGATGGTGATATTTTGGATTAAGAAATCTCACTTTTGAAGCTTGTAGTTTACTGGTAGTGCAAAGCTCATGGACATCAATGTGGAATTATGCCAGTGACTATCCACAGAGCTTCCAGGCCTTGAGCATCTGTCTGGGGCTGCAGAGCATCTGTCTGGCTGCATCAATTGTCACCCTGGTTCTGAGGCTTCCAGCTTCTTGGACTGAGCAGCTCCCAAGTTCAGTGCTTTACCAGTGTGTAAACAGCCATATTAGACTACCCAGCCTCCAATCATTTAAGTCAATTTAATAAATCTACTTTGATAGCCATATTTGTATTTTATTGGCTGTTTTTCTAGAGAACCTTGACTAATACTTGAGCAACAGTTAAGAACACATAGAACACACAGAAAAACCTCCAGATTAGAGATATGGCCATTTTTCTACTTATCACCCTGTCAAAATCTAACCCTAGGTTACAGACCATATATTGCAAAGAAAGAAGTAGGATTCAATGTATAACACATAATAAACACTAAATAAACCCTCTTTGGGCTAAAATAAAGGGTAAATGGAAATGGCAATTGAAAAGATGGTAGTTAGTGTTTGGGATAGTGATTCAGGATTCCTGCTTTCTCCTTGCTAAAACTTGAAAAGCCGGAAGCTTCGTTCTATGTGCTGAGCAGAAAAAAGAGCTAGTTTTCTCTAGTTATGCCTGTGGAAATCATTTACTCAGCTTTTCAGAGAAGAAATACTTTTAATTTTTTTATTGACAACTTCTATACTTACAAACAATACACCATGATATTTCCCTGCCCTCACCCATTTTCCCCTTCACAACTCCTCTCTCCACCATGTCCTCTTACTCTCTCCATTAGTCTCTCTTTTATTTTGATGTCATTGTCTTTTCAGAGAAGAAAATTTTGAAATATAACAGCAGTTTCTCCTCTTACATACTGGGTGAGAGAGAAAGAGTAAAAGTCAATGGCCGTGTCTGGATGTAATAGTGTACACAAATAATCCCAGAAGTCAGTAGGCAGACAAAGGAGCATCAAGAGTTCAATACTTTGTGGAAAACAGTGTGGAGGTTCCTAAAACAGCTAGAGATTGATCTATCATATGACCCAGCTATAGCACTCCTAGGCATATATCTGAAGGACTCATCTCATTTCCTTAGAAGTACGTGCTCAACCATGTTTATTGCTGCTCAATTTATAATAGCTGGGAAATGGAACCAGCCTAGATGTCCCTCAACAGATGAATGGATAATGAAGATGTGGCACATTTATACAATGGAGTTCTACTCAGCAGTAAAGAAAAATGAAGTTATGAAATTTGCAGGAAAATGGATGGACCAAGAAAGTATTATACTGAGGTAACCCAGGCCCAGAAAGCCAAGCGCCACATGTTCTCTCTCATATGTGGATCCTAGCTACAGATGACTGGGCTTCTGCGTGAGAATGAAAATACTTAGTAGCAGAGGCCAGTAAGTTAAAAAAGAGACATAAAGGGAAGAGAAAGGAAGGGAGGAGGGTACTTAACAGGTTGATATTGTATATATGTAAGTACAATGATTGTGATGGGGAGGTAATATGATGGAGAATGGAATTTCAAAGCGGAAAGCGTGGGGGGTGGGGAGGGAGGGAATTACCATGGGATTTTTTTTAATAATTATGGAAAATGCTAATAAAAACATTAAAAAAAAGAGTTCAATACTATAGTTGGGCCTATAGTCTTAGCTATTCAGGATTTCAAGTTTATAACCAGCCTGGGCAACTTAATGAGATTGTCTCAAAATAAAAAGAGGGCTGAGTATATGGCTCAGTGTCAAGTCTAGGTTTAATACCCAGTATAGTTAAATGTAGAGATGGGAGAGAGAAAGTGTGTGTGGGGGGGGGCGGGGAGAAAAGAAAGTGAGAGAGAAAAGAGAGACAGAGAGAGAGAGAGAGAGAAGGAGAGAGAGATATCATTTAAGGTCAGCCTGGACTATATAGTGAGAAGTTGTCTCAAAAAAAAGCAACCATCAATGGCTGGAGAGATTGCTTAGTGGTTAGGGTGTTTGCCTGTAAAGCCTAAGTACCCAGGTTCTAGTCCTCAGAACACATGTAAGCCAGATGCACAAGGTGGCGCATGTGTCTGGAGTTCATTCGCAGTGGCTAGAGGCCCTGGTGTGTCCATTCTCTCCTTCCCTCCCTCTAATAAAAAAATTTAAAGGTAAGTCTGGTGTGATAATTCAGATTCTGCATTTTAAAAAATACAAAAAAAAAAGAGAGAACAACTTAACAAGCAATAGTCAAACAAATAAACCAACCAACCAACAAATACACACACGCACACGCACACGCACACGCACACACACACACACACACACACACACACACACACACACACAAACCCACTGGCCACTCTGTGGTCACCCTGAAGACTATACATTGATGAAGGCAACTCCCTCCTCAGTCCAAGGTCCATAGCAATCTAGAATTTTCACTCAACAGCCAGATGAAGACCCCCAACATGGAATCTGTGGGTAATGCTATGACACTCAATTGTGAGTCCTCCTTGAGGAGCCCATATCCATGTTTGCCTATGTCTTACTTTTGGACTCTCTGTTTCTTAGAGAAGCCTACACTAATACTCCAAAGTGTGTGTGTCTTACTCTGCTTCTGAGCACTTCTCTTTCCCTTACCCCCCATGTTTAAAAAAATCTATGTTAAAATGTCTCTTAATAGACTGCAATTCTTTGAGACGCTCACTATCCATGTACTGAGTGTGCATCACTTTCTGAGTGCCTATCTTTTAATCCTCAAGTGTAAAAATCTCTTCTAAAATACCTTTAATAAACTCTGTTGTATTAAGCTTCACATAGCTTGGTTGAACTTCCAAACCAGTCACAGTTTATGGGAGGATTTATTTGAAGCTTACAGATCCAGAGGAAGTTCCATTTATGGTGGAAGAAGCTTCCCCCACTCCATAGATCCAAGCAAAGAGAGAAACCACCAAACAGTCAGCAGCAGGGACGCAGGCAGAGTTTAAGCACTATGCATATGTACACCTTTGGGCTGGGACCCAGTGCCTCCAGTGACATCTCTTCCAGCCTGGTGACTAGAAATCCAAGTTATAAGCTTTAATAAAATGCCTGATTCTACTGGGAAATTTACACTCAAACTATCACAAACTCCAATTCTGCTTCATACTGACTAATCCAAAATTCTTTTCTGTGTTGAAGCTATGAATCTTGGGTTTGCTTTAGTTGATGTCTCGAAGTACAAGGGAAGTCCTCGGGCTGCTTCAGGTGACTGTGTGGAGCTATATCTCTGCCTCCTCACCACTAACAGTAAATATTATCAGCTATCTAAAATCAGCAGTTCTTGGTAAATATTTGTGAAATTAAACAAGATGTTTAAGAATAAACTATATGTCCAAATTTATTAATGGACCCTAGGCTGGAAGCTGACTTGCAAGTTCACTATGACATATTAAATATTACTAATAACTAACTTCACCTCCAGTCTTAACTTAATTCTTGAGGATAAAAATTGCTAGTATATGGTACCCCTGAGAACCTTTGTTGCTGGAGTTGTCAGGATAGGAGCCTGGGCCCTAACAGTCCTATCAAGCTAGGCTCAGCAAACCACCCATCCTCACTAGGCCAATGAAAAACACAGAGTAATAATGAAAAGCAGAAAAAAAAGAGATTTATTGAACATGGCCACACTGGAAAGAGGAACAAAGAGATCTAGCAAACCCCTAAGCCTGTTCTTCAGGGTATTGACATAAGGTTTAGGTTTAAATAGAGGGCAAGAGGTATGCGTAACTAGGCAGTCCTGGTCATGATGTGGTCCTGCCCATCAGCATTGTGCCAGTTCCAATGTCTCTTGCCAGGTAGTCTGATAAATTGTCAGAACTGTGTAAAATTTCCTTACCAAAGACAAACTCCCTCTCTGGCTGGCATCAGGGCCCCAACCTTTTCCTTCTCCCAGCATAATACCTCAAGGGGTAGTTACAGTCTCTTGGAGCCCATTAACTCAGTAGTTCTTTAGCCAAAGGGAGGGGAACAACTGTCTCTAGAATATCTTTATGTCTGCCAAGAGGCAGGATTTTATTGTTGATGTTTGGGATGCTTGAATTGTGAATGATAATTGCAGAAAACAATAGTGTGGTGAAGACTTTTTGACCTATAATGTAAAGCTAATTTATGAGGCTGGAGAGATGGTTGGGCAGTTAGGATATTTGCTTCCCAAGCCTGCCCACCCCAGTTTGATTCCCAGTACCCACAGAGAGTCTGATGCAAAGTGGCTATATGTCCTTAATCCCAGTGTCCTATTGAGAGATAGTCAGGTAGCTTTTTTAGGCAGTTAGGGTGATTGGGCCCCTGAAAGTATCCTTGAAGAGAGATCAAAGTATGATCTGACTTTAAAAAAAAATATTTGTATTTATTTATTTGAGAGACAGACAGACAGACAGACACACACACACATACACACACACACACACACACACACACACACAGGTGGGGGGAGAATGGGCATGCTAGGGCCTCCAATCACTGTAAATAAACTCCACAGGCATGAACCATCTTGTGCATCTGTCTTACATGGGCCCTGGAGAATTGAACCTAGGTCCTTTGGCTCTCCTGGCAAGACCCTTAATTGCTAAGCCATCTTTCCAGCCCAATTTGACTTCTTATCTCTTCCCCAGAACCATTTTTCCCATAAACAACCTGGGCCCTTCTTGGGAAGGAGATCTTTCCTAGGATTTAACCATTGAGGCTGGTCAAGTTCAGTCCTCAGAACATGGTGTCATGGCTAGTCTCTCCCTGAGATAGCCCCTAGCCTAACAAATTATCTGTGCCTCTGACTCACCTGAGCCAAAAAGCAGAGCACACCACCATGAGGTTGTAAATACGTTTGTGAGGGGAGGGCACGCTCTCTGAGCTGTGACCACTTGGGAACCTCGAGCTGCTGGTGAGTTTCCCTTCAGCAAGGCCCAGGCCCAGCTAAGCCAAGCCTAGGGGAGAGACCCCCCTAGCCCTTACTCTCCACATGGGCTCTTTACCCCACCCCATCCAGCTCCCCTCATGACAGGAGAGCTTTGAACTATTTTCCTTCTTTTCTCTCCATGGTTTTTCCAGCCCCTCCATGTGGGCTCTCCAGCCAAGAAGGTGCCTTTCCTTAATTCTGTACTTCCCTCAATAAATATAATTATTTAATAATTATTCTTCTCAGTCTTATTTTACTCAATTCTTTTTATTTGAGAGAGACAGAGAGAGGGAGAGAGAGAGAAGGAGAGAGAAAGAGAGAGGGGGGGAGAGAATGGGTGCACTAGGGCTTCCTGCCATTGCAAATGAACTCCAGACATATGCACCACCTGGTGCATCTGGCTTACAAGGATACTGGGGAATTGAACCTGGATCCTTAGGCTTCACAGGTAAGCACCTTAACGGCTGAGACATCTCTCCAGTCTCATTATTCTACTCAGTTCTTGGATTAAATGTAGACACATGTTGGGCACTGAAAGGCCCTGGCGTGAGGCCTGGCGGAACTTCCTGAACCTAGCTAGTTTGGTGATCTGTCCCCGACTCAGCAAGGCGCCTAATGGCTTGTGGCCTGCTACTTCCCCACAGGAGTTGGAATTGGTGCTTGCTTGGGACCAATCTTCTCAAAGGTCACGGTTTACTATTGGCCCTTACCTCTTCCCCCATCCTAGAATCTCCCTTCTTTCCCAAAAGCAAGTTCCTGCTTAGACAAGACTCTCAACTCAGTGTGGTTTTTCTCCCATGAATAGGAGAGGTTCTGAGTTGTCAGAAGCTCATCTTCCTCCTCAACCCCTTGGGAGGAACAAGCAGGCCTGGTCCCTCCTCAGCACTACCTACCCACTGGGAATGAGCCTGGCAGACACAGACCTAGGTTTTAGGGATCAAGGACTTTGCTGATCCCCTAGTGCCCTGTTACACTATGGGTATGGAAAGTGGAGTAAAGAGAAGCTAAAGCTCTTGATTAGCTTCATAGTGGCAAAACCAGAGAGACCCTGTTTCAAAGAAGGTGCAAAGAAGAAGACCAACCCCCCAAGACTGTCATCTAACCTCCACATACCGCCATGGATATCTGCACGTACACACACACACACACACACACACACACACACGAATGAAACTGACATAAATAAATAAAAAGTTTTAAAGGCTTTTTAAACGAATACGTCATAGTCAAAGATGAAAATAATATTTGAGTTTTGGAATGTCTGTTCTCAATTTTTAATCTTTTTTCTTCCTTATTTTACAAAGGATGCCAATAGTGCCCTGTTCGCCAGTCTGGAGTTCTGCTTCTCTGATGCTTGTCCACACTTCAACAAATCCTTGTTGAACAGTTTGTATCTCCTTCCTGTTTACAGGGACGGTGGCTTGTTTGATAGTGTTCAGTCCTATTCAGTTTGAAGTTCTGCAAGATTAAGCGAGATACTGTTCTAGCAGGCTTCAAAAACATTGTTAGAGAAATTCTGGGAGGCCAAATAACAGTCTTTGTGAATAAAGTATTCTGAGGACCCTCAGGGTGCTTTTGCTTACTTTAAAATGAGTCCATTAAAAAAATAAATGCAGGGCTGGAGAGATGGCTTAGCGGTTAAGCGCTTGCCTGTGAAGCCTAAGGACCCCGGTTCGAGGCTCGGTTCCCCAGGTCCCACGTTAGCCAGATGCACAAGGGGGCACACGCGTCTGGAGTTCGTTTGCAGAGGCTGGAAGCCCTGGCGCGCCCATTCTCTCTCTCTCCCTCTATCTGTCTTTCTCCCTGTGTCTGTCGCTCTCAAATAAATAAATAAAAAATGAACAAAAAAATATTAAAAAATAAATAAATAAATGCAAAAAATAATGAGTATACTTCGCAAAAGAATACACTTACATTTCGATTTTTAATATATTTCTTGTCCTGAGCCTAGTCCTTCCAGGGACCTTAACTCTTCCTAAGCAAGCTTGATGGGCCACCGTGTCTCAGAAAAGAACTACGAACCCCAGAATGCTTTTCGCCCATATTTCCCTTTCCCTCTTCCCCGCGAGAATTCCGTGCTGTCCGCCAATCAGAAGGTGAGCGGGCGGCGGCGGCGGGAGGAGGCCGGGTTTGAAATCGGAAGTTGGCGCGACTGCGAGAGCCGGAGCGGGAGCCGGAGCCGGAGCGAGGTTTCGATCGCGGGGTCCGGTGACCGGAGGCTGCGCCGCTCTCGTCTGGGGAAGGCGGCGGGCGCTGGCCTGGCCGCCAGGTGAGGGTCGGAGGGAGCCGAGCCGGCCTCCCCGACGTGCCGCCGCCTCAGCGGAGAGAAGCTTGCGGGTGGCGGGCGGATCTCACTGAAAAAGATGCCCGTGGCCATCCTGGAAAAGGGGCTTTCCCCCTTTGGCGTCCGGAGTCTTGCTGGGAAGGGCCGATTCCTTTTGTCGGGCGCAGTGCAGGTGTCTCCGCGTTCATTCACCCCTGTCTGCTAACAAGGCCCTGGGAGGTAGTGGTGCGCCTTCAGCCGCAGTTAAGCCCAGGTTGCTGGAGTGATTCTGCAGTAGCTGCTCGGAGCCCTGGGCTGCCAAATGGTGGGCTTTGTTTTGTTTTGAGACAGGCCTGGTTTTGAGCTCGCTGTGCAGCCCAGGACGACCTGCACGCCTGATGCTCCCGCCTCCACCTCCCAAGGGCTGGGATTGCAGGCATGTGCCATCACGCTGGATAAGTTACTGACCACGCTGTTGCAAGGATCAAACTGCCAAAGTGTAGTAGGTTAGAATATGTGATTTATTTGGTTCCAGTAACTCCTTAAAATATCCTGCGTCTTGTGTTGTAGTGTCTTACACAATGATAGAAGATGAGCTGACACTCTTCGATAAAAGCATAAATGAATTTGGTAATAAGTTCAAAAATACTCTAAGCGACGTCCCCTGTCACATGGTAGGGCTAAGAGATGCCTACAAGGACTCCATTAAAGCACTTTCAGGTACCTATAATTAATTTGTAACTTGCCCATTTTTTGGGTAACTTTTCTTACTTAATTTCTAGTGTTATTTCAGCTGAATTGAAGCTTCAATTCTCATTTCTGTTTTTCAGAAAAGCTGTCTGTGAAATTAAAGGAAGAAGAAAGAATGGTTGAGATGTATATGGAGTATCAAAATCGTATGTCAACAAAATTGTAGATCAGAGGGTTTTACTAGATTAACTGCCTGTATCATGAAATCTTCTTACAAATAAGACAGTGTAGTTTTATTGTGTAGGATGTTTATACACTCACACATGCATATATTCACTCTTAAATATGTTCCTATCACCAGCCATCTTATTCTTCTACCTTCTAAAACTAGTAATAATTTGTTTAGTGTTATGGTTTTGAATGCTTTATAAATGGTACCATTTTATAGTATAGTCTGTCCCATTTCTAGTCTTTGCTAATGTGTAAGGGTTGGCTTTTTTTCTTTTTTAATGAGTTTGTTTTCACATTGGAGATAATAGTCAGGACTTGAAAACTGGGGTTTCTCAACTCTTTGGAGGAGCATTAGTATCCTGGCAGTCTTACTCTGTTTTTACCACCATTCCTTCCTTCTTATTTCTGTAACCTCCCAGATTGTTTAACAGTTTATCAGTAGTTTTTATTTAATTCTTACTCACAAGCTCCAAACTTGTGGTCATGGGTCAAACTCTATTAGAGACATTTGGGTTAGAGCACCTTGTTTTAACCATTATTAAATTGGGTTGTCTTTGCCCAGAACATGTATTCTTTCTTTCACTTGCCACTATTCTTTCTTCTTCTTCCTTTATTTTATTCTGGGGAATGGAACCTGTGTCCTTTGGCTTTGTGGACAAACACCTTAACCGCTAAGCCATCTCTCTAGCTCTGAGACTTTGAATTTTAAAAAAATATATATTTTATGTATTTATTTGAGAGAGAAGGCAGATATATATAGAGAGAATGAGCATGCCAGGGCCTCTGGCCTCTGCAAACAAACACCATACACATGTGCCACCTTGTGCATTTGGCTTACGTGGGTACTGAGGAATTGAACCTGGGTTCTTAGGTTTTTCATGCAAGTGCCTTAACCACTAAGCCATCTTTCCAGAACGAAACTTTGAATTTTCACTACCATGGATTTAACTATATGAATCTGAAAGTGTGTTCTTAAATATCTGAATGTAAAAATGTACTGTAAATACTTCACATTCTAAAAGCATCAGTTTTTTAAAAAAATTTATACTTGGACATGTGCTATTTATATTCTGAAACCTAAAAAAATTCCTTTTAATTAAAAAAATTATTTAGTTATTTGAAGAAACAGAGGAAGAGTCAGAGAGAATGGGAGTGTCTTGCCACTGTGAACAAACTGTAGACACATGTTATGCATCTGGCTTTATGTAGGTACTGGGGAATTAAACCTGGGCAGGCAGGCTTTGCAAACAACTGCCTTTAACTGCTGAGCATCTCCCTGCTTTTATTTTAGGGCCTAGGGATGTAGCGCAGTTGGTAAAGTGCTTGACTAGCATGTGGGAAACCCTGGGCTTAATCTCTAGGTCCATACAAACTAAGAGTGGTGGTACATGGTTATAATCCCAGCACTCAGGAAGTAGAAGAGAAAATCAGAAATGCAGGATTATCCTCAGCTACATAGTGAGTTTGGAGGCAACCTTGACTATATGGGACCCTGTCTCAAAATCAAAAAGCTCAGCTGGGATTATAACGCAGTGTTTCCTATGCAGGGCCCTATGTTCAATTTCCAGTACCACAAAAAAAAAAAAAAGCTGGTACCTGAATAGAAACATAATTTTGCTAATTTTATTGAGCATTTGGTTGCTCTTGCCCAGTACTTGGGAGACAATGTATAAAGTATAATCTGCTTATAGTTTCATGGAACATGTAGACAGGGAAACCACAGTTATTATAATGTAATATATTATAATGTAATTGTTAACCATAATGGATAGATATTGTATGGACATAGACTCTGGAGGGCTTGAGTCAGTGAAGACTATAGGTAACTAATGACTCTTAAATACCATATATCAGGCCCTAGTCTAGTGAGTCCCTATAACCTTCGTAACTTTAAGAGGTATAGATTCTCTTTCTGGCTTTTTTTTTTTTTTTGGTGGTGTGAGGAGAACCTCCTATCTTCCTACCTTACTAGCTCTTGATACTGTTTGCAGTCTTATTTTATTTATTTATTTTGGTTTCCTTTTTGCTTTATTTAATTTTTGAGGCAGGGTCTCACCCTAGCCTAGACTGACCTGGAATGTAATCTCAGGGTGGCCTCGAACTCACAGTGATCATCCTATCTCTGCTTCCTGAATGCTGGGATTAAAAGCGTGCCTTCAGCCGGGCATGGTGGTGCACGCCTTTAATCCCAGCACTCGGGAGGCAGAGGTAGGAGGATCGCCGTGAGTTCAAGGCCACCCTGAGACTACAGAGTTAATTCCAGGTTAGCCTGGACCAGAGTGAGACCCTACCTCGAAAAACCAAAAAAAAAAAAAAAAAAAAAAAGCGTGCCTTCACTTTATATCTAGCTATATTTTGCCCTTACTGGATTGTTTCGCTTTTTTTTTTCTTTTTTTTCAAGGTAGGGTCTCACTCTAGCTCAGGCTGACCTGGAATTCACTATGTAGTCTCAGGGTAGCCTTGAACAGCAATCCTCCTACCTTTGCCTCCTGAGTGCTGGGATTAAAGGCATGTGTGTGTGTGTGTGTGTGTGTGTGTGCATGTGTGTGTGTAAAAGCCAGAGATAAGGGCTGGAGAGATGGCTTAGTGGTTGAACGCTTGCCTGTGGAGCCTAAGGACCCCGGTTCGAGGCTTGATTCCCCAGAACCCACATTAGCCAGATGCACAAGGGGATGCATGCGTCTGGAGTTCCTTTGCAGTGGCTGGAGGCCCTGGTGTGCCCATTCTCTCTATCTGCCTCTTTCTCTCTCTGTCTGTTGCACGCAAATAAATAAATAAAAATAAAAATAAAACCCTTTAAAATTAAAAAATAAGTCAGAGATAAGCCTCAGTTGTTTTCAAGAATGCCAACCTTTTTTTTTTTTTTTTTTGGTGACAGCATCTCACGTCCTAGACCTCACCACTCACCATTTAACTTGAATGAGTGTACAGCAAGCCCCGGTGGTCCTCCCATCTCTGCCTCCCCAGCTCAGGGATTACAAGTGTGACACCACGTTTGGCAGTTTGTTGTGTGTGTGTGTGTGTGTGTGTGTGTGTGCGCACTTACATGTGCAGATGTGCTTGCATGCATGTTGAGGCCAGAGGAGAATGTCAGGTGTCCTTCCTCTCTTGCTAATCAGAGTGTTTCCTTGGGGTGACTGTGAATGCAGACTTGCAGTTTTCATGGTCTCTGTTCTCCACAGGACAGGAGTTACAGGCGTGCATGACTTTGACAGGCAGTTCACATGGCTTCTGTGGAATTCAACTCAGGCTGTCTCAGGTCCTTAAGCTTGTGGCAAATGTTCTTACTGCTGACTAGTTTCCCTAGTCCCACATTGGGCATATTTTATGTGAGTTCTGTGAGACAAGCTTAGGTCCTAATTTATTATTTATTTGAGAAAGAGGGAGAGAGAGAGAGAGAATGAATGGGTGTGCCAGGGCCTCCAGCCACTGTGAACGAACTACAGACGTGTGTGCCTCCTTGTGCATTTGGGTAACATGAGGCCTGGGGAATCGAACTTGGGTCCTGTGGCTTTGCAGGCAAATGCTTTAACCACTAAGCCTATCACTCCAGCCTATCAGGTCCTAATTCTTTAAAGCAAACACTTCACCCACTGAGCTTTTTCTTCAGCCCTTGGTCAACAGCATTTTTGATACCTTTTGTTTTTAAGTGGAATTAGTTTATATGGTTGTAGAGACATGGTCCTCTTTATACAACTTTAGTTTCGGAATTATGCTAGCTTTGTAAAATTGGTTTGCTTGCCTGTCTCCGTTCCCTGCTGTCTTTTTAGTAGTTTCTGAAAACACTTACAAAGCATTAGAATGAGCTTTTTGTTCACAGTCCCGTGTAAAGCTTTCTTCTAGAGTTTGGTTGTCTTAGGTTCTGGGTTCTACATATACATACTTGGAATGTGATTTAATATGGCATTTTTCAGTAGAAGCATGTATGTCTTATTTCTGTTTTATTTGTTGTTCTTTTATTTATTGTTTATGATCATTTTGTGAGTTGTTTTTATGGCAGGATCTCACTCTTGCTCAAACTGACTCACTCTGAACCCAGGTTGTCATCAAACTCATTATCCTCCTATCTCAGCCTCTTGGGTACTGGGATTATATGAACCACAGTGCTTGCATTTGGTTATGATTTCAAATCATTAGAAAGTGTTTATCAATCAGAATATTCTTTATACTAGGGAGGTAGATATAGAAAAGTTAAGGTCAGCCTAGGCTACATAGTGAGTTTGAGGGTAGCCTGGGCTTATATCCAGAGTCCCTGTCTCAAAAGAACAAACAAAGCTGGACAAAGTGCCTTTAATCTCAGCACTCTGGAGTTAGGAGGGTTGCTGTGAGTTCGAGGCCAGCCTGGGTTTCAGAGCAAATTCAGATCAGACTGGACTAGGGTGAGAACCTGCCTCAAAATAAAACAAAAACTACTAATTCTTTTTGTTTTAAAATATTTTTATTTATTTATTTGTGAGCAGAGAGAGAGAGTGAATGGGTATACCACAGGGCCTCTTGACTCATCATGAGCCACTTTATGCATCTGGTTTTACATGGGCACTGGGGACTCGAACCCAGGCTGGCAGGCTTTGCCTTTAACCATTGAGCCATCTCCCCAGCCCCCCAAAACTTAATTCTTTATCAATCTTTTGAAAGCTTAGTTTTCCTTAGCACATGTTGGTAAGTAACGCATATTAAAGTGAGAACCTTGTGCTTCTTGCAGAGGTCTGCAGACAAAATAAACTCATTCAGGAAAAAAAAGATAACCTACTAAAGCTGATTGCTGAAGTAAAAAGCAAAAAGCAGGAATTAGAAGTGTTGACAACAAACATCCAGGATCTTAAAGAAGAATACTCTAGGAAGAAAGAAAGTACGTTTTCAGCTATAAACATATTTAAAACATAGGTCTGCCTTTCAGTGTGGAGATGATTCATAGTCACATGCATGTTGCCTGTCCTGTTTCATTGCTAAAAGTGTGTTGTGCACTAAGGGCACGGTCACCCCTTCATCTCCATAAGGTGTCAGTTAAGTTGTCTCTGTGGGCTTTGTTTTCTTTAAAAGATTCTCTCTAATTTCCGTTGAAATGTAATCAAAGTAATAATGACATGAATATGATTCAATTAAGTATAATGGCGACAGTGTCATTAAATAAGATATGCCTTAGAGAAGCTTTTTTTTGTTGTTTGTTTGTTTTTTTGTTTTTCGAGGTAGGGTCTCACTCTAGCTCAGGCCAGCTTGGAATTGTAGTCTCAGGGTGGCCTCGAGCTCACAGTGATCCTCCTACCTCTGTCTCCCGAGTGCACACCTAGCATTGGAGAAGCCTTTCTAATGACTTACACAGCAAGCATTTATTGGCCACCCCAGTCTCTGCCAGCTAATGCAAGTATTCTCTTATGCTATATAGGCTCTTTATGTAAAAACTTTTATTTCGAAATGCATACTTTATTTACAGTGAAGACTTGGCTGACAAACTGACCAACTCTTCAAGTCTCAAAACATAGCAAGGCTTATTCAGAGTTTTCTTATAAAGTTCTTAGACAAGACTAAATTATGAAATTAGTTTTCTCATCTGCTACTAGACTTGTGTTAAGCTATCATGAAATAAGACTGATTTCTCATGGGAAATAGTTATATATAAAAGAAATAAAGTGTTTTTTTTTTCCATGAAGTAGTTAGTGTATATTTGTCTACCCAGAAAAACCCAAGTACTACAGAGGGAATCTTTTTCTATATTAGCTATTCGTATACCTGCCCTGGTCATTTCCATGTCAAGCAATTTTTCCTTCTATCTTGAATGAACAGTAACTCTGTTTACAAAATAGCATTAGCAACTGAATAAATGTAAAGATGCTTATTATGGTTGACATCATTTTTATAGTTATTTTCAGGTCAATTAAAATGAACTCAAACCTTGAAAATTACTTAAAAATATCTAACTCTGTTTTTTAATTGTAGCTATTTCTACTGCTAACAAAGCTAATGAAGAGAGGTTGAAAAGGCTACAGAAATCTGCAGACTTGTATAAAGATCGACTTGGACTAGAAATTAGAAAAATTCATGGTAAGTTTGTTGCTATAACTAAAATGCAGATTAGAAAAAGTTTATGTTAAGTTGAAAATAATCCAAAAATTATTTTCAACTGTATCGTAGAAAAAAATTCCATTTTTTTTTTTTATCCTGGCATACAACTCCAAAGTCTCTTGGAATTTCTAACATGGTAAATATCTTTTTGTAGCATGAGATTTGACTGGTAGCTGTTTGTTCACAGTGAGTGGGGGCTTATCACCTAAAAGACCAAAGCAGGATGAAAAGGATAGGGCTTGTTGCTCTAGCCTCCCAGACAGGCGAGAGGATTGAGTTTGTTGATTTAATCACTCATCCCTACATAAAGAAGCTTTTATGTAAACCCAAAGTATCAGGGTTCTGGAAGCCTCTTGACAGCTGATCATGGAGGCTTTTGGAAGGTAACATGCCAAGGGGAGGGCAGGGAAGCGTCATACTCCCTTTCCAGAGTTTGTTGTATTCATGCGTCTCTCTGTATCTTTTGTAACATCTTCAGTATTCATTTTGTCTGAGTATCTTTTGAATTCTTTTTTCCTTGATATACAGCCTTCCCATTACCATTAGTTTTAAAAATCCAGTGTATTGACAGTTGTTTCATCTGAATTTGCATACAAATATTTGCAAAGTTTCTAAAGATTTTATTTTATAATTGAAAGCATTTTTACTGTTTTTAAATTTTTCTGCAATGAAAGAAACTAAGATGCCTATGGATTTACGCCTTGTGGTAACCAACTTAAATTTCTATCAGGCATCTAGTGTTGTAGAAATATTTGAAGGGATTTATAGAGTTTTAAGTTTAGATAACTAGAAAAATAGTAAATTTGTTTGACAATGCAGTTTTTATTTTTTGGTTGTTTATTTGCAAGCAGAGAGAGAGAAGTCATACATACACACACACACATACAGAGAGAGAGAGAGAGAGAGAGAGAGAGAGAGAGAGAATGGGCACGCCAGGGCTTCTAGACACTGCACATGAACTCTAGATGCAGTATGCCACCTTGTGCATTTGGCTTTACGTGGGTACTGGGGAATTGAACCCAGGTCATTATGCTTTGCAGGCAAGCACCTTAACTGCTGAGCCATCTCTAGTCCCTGACAATACAGGTTTTATTGCGATAAAATATATATGACATTTTAAAAAATATTTTATTTTATTTCTTTATTTGACTGAGAAAGGGGGGTAGAAAGAGAGAGAATGGGCATGCCAGGGCCTCCAGCCACTGCAAATGAACTCCCGTGTGCCCCCTTGTGCATCCAGCTAATGTGGTTCCTGGAGGATCGAACCTGGGTCCTTTGGCTTTGCAGGCAAATAAATGCCTTAATCGCTAAGCCGTCCCTCCAGCCCAACATATTTTATTTTTAAGTATATAATTCACTGGCATTAAGTATATTGACAATGTTGTACAACCATCACCAACCACTATAAATTTCTAAATTTTTCATTATCCTAAACAGAAACTTTGTAATAACTACTTATAATAATTTCTTTATTCTAACTCCTATTAATCTTTAATGTATATTGTTTCTATCAGTTTGTCTATTCTAGCTATTTTATATGTAAGTGGAATCTTGCAATGTTTGTTCTTTTGTACTTCAGCATTATTGTGTTTTCAAGGTTTATTCGTGTTGTAGTGTACATGAGAGTTCCACTCCTTTTTGTGACTAAGCAGGGTTTTATGCCACATTTTGTTGATCCACTCACCTCCTGGGGCACTGGATTCTTCCACTTTCTTTACTGTGGGTCATACTTCTCTGACACACTGTTATCTGCCTGTCTGTTTTTGTGTTATTCAAGTAGTAAAAGATTTCAGAAGTGGATTTCATATATTCAAGCCTGATTGAATTTATGATTTATGAATATTTTCTTGTTTTATAAACTCTTGTTTTCTTGATAATGAACTTTGAAGGGAAAAAATTAGTGTTAATGATGTCTAGACTATCTATTTTTCATTACTATTGCCTGTGCTTTTGTTATAATACTTAAATTACAATGTATTTTGAAACTAACTTGTAAGTTCTGTATCTGGAGATAATGGTCAAGAAAGGAAGCTTATCTCCATTGAAAGCTTTGACATAATCATTCTTATTCTAAATAATATATTTTTTCAGGTGATAAACTGCAGTTTATATTTACTGGTATTGACCCTAAGCATCCTGAGAGCCCATTTATGTTTTCTCTGCGTCTAAATGAAGCAAGGGAATATGAAGGTATGCACTCCTATCTTAACTTGAACAATATGAATTACCCTTTTAGAAAACTTAATAGGTCAAGCTGTATGTAAAGGACATGTGAATGTGAATATTAGGATTTCTCCAATATCACATTAATGTAAAATAATCATCATGGGCTAATTTACTTTCCCAAAAGTAAATTTAAAAATGAACAAAAGGCTGTTTCATCCCGAGACTCCCACACATTGATAATGTTGGTTAATTACTGATTCTCTTAACAGGCTGAAAGGCCTTTGCTTTACAGGGAATATATATAATATAGATAAAGAGTGGATGTTTATCTCTTTTTTTAATTCTTTGTAATGATTCTCTATAAATAATCTATAATTTAATTGGAATTCATAAATATAGTTTTCAAATCATAACCCATACTATCATCCTAAAGCACTTAGAGTTGACAGACTCTCAGGTCCACTGCTGAGCTGTCTGTCTAACCTGCCCAGGAGACTAAGTTTCTTCTTAGAGGATTTAGATTTTGAGAGTCCATTTCATGTACAATATGCTTGCCATTTTTCTGTTTAGTAATAGCTTTCCAATGAGGAGATTTCTAATAACTCTTACCTTCTTATTCACTTTTTGTTGTTGTTGTTTTTAGGTAGGGTTTACTATAGTTCAGACTGACCTAGAACACACTCTGTAGACTCAGGTTAGCCTCAAACTCAAAGCAGTCCTTCTACTTCAATCTCTCAAGTGCTGGGATTAAAATCATGTGCCACCATGCCAAAATGAATATTCAGTTTTATTTTAAGTTGTATATCCATTATCAGTAGTACATAAGCTCATAGTAATTTGATACTATATTAAAATCTTCTGAGCCAAGTGCTTTTTGCTGTTTCCATGTTGTGGTTCTGCTCCCTACTTTCTAAACAATCTCTGCTAAGGAGCTGGGAATGGAATGTGGTTGAAATGCTTCACCCTGAACATAGGACAGGGTTGATGGTAGAAAGGCTGGATCTGGAGACTTACTTGTTCCTACTGTACCAGCTGGTACAACGATGTTTGCAGACCACTGTCATTTTTGACTTTGAGTCTCATTTGATTAGTAGACCATGTAAGTACCAATCTTATAATAACAACATTTTCCCATGTGTTCCATTTCACTTATAAAACTTGGGGTAATTCTAGTATTTTAAGTTCTTAAAAATTGGAATTGAAAGTTAGATATTTTTGCTCAAAAGGCAAGAAACTAGAAATCAGGGAGTCAAAGGTTTTGTGGAAAAAAATCGACTTACTACTTAAACTGTTAAGACATTCAGTACTTAAAGCAACATGCATATATCTAAGACGGCAGGAAATGGCATTCAGCATTACCAGGCTTTCAGTCCCTCCAGTAGCATTTGAAGAACTGAAGAATTGTCCTACTTCAGATCTGAGTATTTGTGGTTTAAACAAGAAAGACCCGTGATAGCATATGAAAATCAAGTGTTTCAGTTTATGCTCAAAGCATTTCAGTCAAATTAATTAACATTAAAATCATTTGAAGCTAGGTGTGGTGGCACATGCCTTTAGTCCCTGCACTCAGGAGGCAGTGGTAGGAGGATCATCATGAGTTCAAGGCCAACCTGAGACTACATAGTGAATTCCAGGTCAGCCTACGGTAGAGCAAGACCCTACCTCAAAAAATCAGAAGAAAACAAAGATCAGTTGGGAACATCTACTTTAGAAATATCCCAGGGCTGGAAGGATGGCACAGTGGTTTACCTGCCTGTGGAGCCTAAGGACTCAGGTTTGAGTCTCCAGCACCCACACAAGCCAGATGCACAAGGTGGCACCTGAGTCTGGAGTTTGTTTGTGGCGGTGGGTAGAGGCCCTGGCATGCCCCTCTTCTCTCTATCTGCCTCTTTTTTCAAATGAACAAAAATGCAATTTAAAAAGTAAAACAAAAGAACAATAACAAAAACAAAAAGAAATATCAACCCATCAAGCAAACAACAATCCCTCATTCATATTTTATTCTTTTTTTTTCTTCTAGTGTCAGACAGTGCTCCTCATCTTGAGCGCCTAGCAGAATTTCAAGAGAATGTGAGGAAGACCAACAATTTTTCAGCGTTTCTTGCCAATGTGCGGAAAGCTTTTACTGCTATGGTTTATAATTAATGTAGAGATAGCATATGAAACGGTTTTGGTTTCTTTTTCTTTTTTATTGTGTATCTCCCAAAGAATTCTTATCTCTTGCCTGCCTGTAATTCTTTGGTGTGTTTCTGATGTCTATGTGTGGTGTGAAGAAAACCAGAATACGTTGCCCCTAAATTCTCACCTTCCACAATTCCCCACCTCTGGAAGCCAAACCTGCTCTCCTTGTCTTGTCATATCTCCAAAACGAGACTGTCCTTTGTTGAAGATCCTGTGTACAGCAGAATTCTAAACCACTGTTGAGGTTTCTCGTGCCTGACACACACTGTATATATTAATAAACTTGCTTGATTGTCTCTTGTTAACCAGTTAGTTACTACCTCTTTCAGGTGTGCATTTAGGAGGGTTTAAGAGAAACTGTTTCTTCCCTCACAGATGTACTTCTTTAAATTATTTTAATTAAAATCTTAGGGGGAAGTTGATAAAGTGAAATGTGCCCTTTTACTGCCAGCCTGGCAACCAGCTCCAGAGTGATGGGGGCGACTTGGTGGCCAAGCAGAGCCTACCAAAGCAGAAATCCAGAGGCTGCAGAGAACTCAACCTTAAATCAGACAGCCAACAGGTTTGCCATGGCTCAGGGATCATTGCAGAAGAGTGGGCAGAAAGATTGTAAGAGCCACAGAGTGTTGGGGTAGAAACCCTGAGGCACAGTCCCCCACTATCCCATTGGGACTGATTGAGGCCTTCATGACCTCCCAGTAAATCCCATAACTCCACAGAGGATAGCTCCAAGGAAACAGGAACAGGGGAGAAAGTATAATTTGTTACAAATAAAGCAAAACAAACAAAAAACACCTTTTGGGCTGGAGAGATGGCGTAGTGGTTAAGGCGCTTTCCTGCAAAGCCTAAGGACTCATGTTTAACTCTCCAAATCCCATGTATGCCAGATGCACAAGGTGACACAAGTGTACAAGGTTACACATGTGAACAAGGCGGCACAGGCATCTGGAGTTCGATTGCAGTGGCTGGAGGCCCTGGCACACCTGTTCTCTTACATGCTCTTAGAAAAAAATACAAAAAAACGAATTTTTCATAAACTATATTTTCCTTATTTTTTAATTACCAGTTTATAGGTCATAGTGGGAATGAACATTTTTATGTTATTTTCTTTTATGAGAGGGAATTGGCATACCAGGGCTTCCAGCCACTGCAGTGGAACACCAGATGCTTGTGCCACCTTGTGTGGCTACCATAAGTGGGATCTGGAGAGCTGAACATGGGTCCTTAGATGTTGCAGGCACACCTCTTAATCACTAAGTGATCTCTCCAGCCCGGGATTGTGAATTTTTGCAACAAGCCTTGTCCCAATGGTCTCTAAGCCTTTGAAAATCATTAGTATTCAAATATCAGGAAGCCTCAGTTTGGCTAACCACAATGCCTGGGTGAGGGAAGGCACAGGGACATGGAGAGCTGGAGGCTAGATAAGGTCAAGCCAGAGGCTTCAGGTAGCATTTTGTTGGGAAATATGTAGTGGGAAAAAGTAGCCCTGACCTGTCTAGCCAGGAGTGGATCCCATCCACTAAGAATAACCCTGGAGTTTGATAGCTCTGCACCTGCGGCTAGTCACATGCGCACAGCTACAATGCCTGAGGACTCTAAAACTCGGGGGTGGACTTCATAGCCAAACCTGTATCCTCCCCCTTCTCATAAAAGTGCTTCATACTTAGGGGGTCTTGAAAGTCCTCTGCTTGTGCCATTCTCTGCTATGGTTGCTTCCTACACTGAACAGAAGTAGGTGACCTCCCTAGCTCAGACAGTAGCTACCCTAGGGTAGCTATCTGGGGAGCAGGAGGATGTGAGACCCTGCCCAGGCCACAGGCTGCAAAGCCAAGTATGTCCAGCTAAGGTCTCTGGTGTGCAAAGAAGGAAAACTAAGGTGAAGACAGCTTTGGCAGATATCAGACACTTGTCCAATACAGACTCCAGCAGCATAAGCCAGAGGAAAACCAAGAGTCCACAAGTTTCCACATGCATATAACTGGCAGTTTCCAGTTTTCAAAGAACCAGAAAGAAGCTGCACCAATGCTTCGTATTTCTTATGCCATTTCTATTTATTATTCTTGAGGGTAGACAGACTGCCTCAAGTACTAGATCTAGTGTCCCTAAGAAACACACCTCAAGTGAATAGCTGGTCCTAGCTATTCTGATACCTGATAAAATAAGCTTCATACCCAAATGAGACCTCAAGAAGGCCAATAATATCAGTAAAAGGACCAATTACTCAAGAAGATATAACAACTTATGTAAGCCAAATGCTGGCTTTCCCAATTTCATAAAATTAATGTCAATGGACATAAAAGGTCAGGTAGGTTCTGAACACAAAAGTCTAGAAGATTTTAAGGCTCCATCTCATCTCCTGATAAGTCACCCAAACAACAAAAAACAATTTCAGAGTTATACTGTAACATATATCAAATGGATCAGAAAGATACTGACAATATCTAATGCATGGAATATATATTCTTGGCATCTTGTGGAATTTTTAAGATAGACAACATAGGCCACAGATCACCTCTTGCCAATTCCAAAGGATAATTTACAGTATCATGTCAGATCACAGTGTAGTAATACTAGAAATCAATAGTAGGGAAAACTACAAATACATAGAGACAGAATGACAACAGCTGAATGACCAGTGGGCCATTGAAGAAATTAGAGAGGAAATTTTTAAAAATTCCTAGATTCAAGTGAAAATGAAAGCTCAGTGTATCATAATCTTTGGAGTACAGCTAAGGCAAGACAAAGAAAATTTATAGCTAGTAGTGCATACATTAAAATCTGATCTTGGGCTGGAGAGATGGCTTGGCAGTTAAGATCCTTGCCTGCGAAGCCCTAAAGACCCAGATTTGATTCCCCAGTACCCATGTAAACCAGATACATGGTGGCGCATGTATCTGGAGTTTGTTTACAGTGGCTGGAGGCCCTGGTGTACCAATTCCCTTTGTCTGTCTGTCTCTATCTCTCTCTTAAATAAGTAAATAAAATTTTAAAAAGCAGATCTCAGACAGGGTATGGTGGCACACACCTTTAATTCCAGCACTCTGGAAGCAGAGATGGGAAGATTGCTGTCAGTTTGAAGTCAGTCTTAGACTTTGCAGTCTGGGGTGGAGAGAGACCTTACCTCCAACACTCCCCAACACACAAAATTCTATCTCAGATAAACAACCTAATGATCAACTTCAAGGTTTTAGCATAACAGGAACAATCTAAACCCAAAAGTAGTAAATAGCAAAAAAAAAAAAAAAAAAAAGATCAAAGCAGAAATTAATGAAATAGAGACTAAAATAAAAAGAAAGGAGGGGCTGGAGACATGGGTAAGCAGTTAAGGTGTTTGCCTATGAAGCCTAAGAACTCATTTTCAAATCTCCAGGTGCCATGTAAACCAGGCATACAGTGACTCAAGCACGCAATATTGTACACTCATGGGGGTGCTCATGTCTGGAGTTCATTTGCAGTAGCTGAAGGTCCTGGCAGTCTCTCTTTCTCTGTGCCTCTGCCCCCTTCTCTTTCTCTCAAATAAATAAAATAAAAGTAAACAGAATCAAAGGTTTGATTCTTTAAAAAAGAATTCCCTAGCCAAACTAACCAAAAGAAAGAGAGTAGATCCAAATTAATAGAGATGAAAAAGCAGAGTTCTACCTATTTAAGTGAACTACAGAGAATCATTAGAGAGTAGTAGTTTGAAAACGTGCCAGTGCCGAGACAGCCTGTCTAGTGCTAGAAAGTGCTACATGAAGTACTGGGGGAAAGTGGCCAACAATGGTATGAGCAACCAGGGGTCTAAGCTACTCAGAAGCAAACACATTGACAGGATGTACACATGAGTGCAATAGTGGCACACAGCCTTGGCGGGGGGAGTAACCAATGGCTTTCTAGTTGACTAAGAAATCTGCTCAGTCGAAAGGAACCCATATCTGGACCTGGAAACCAGGTCAGAATCCTATGGAGACAAAGATAATGGTATTCATTGTCAAGCTCCCACTAGTTTTTGGCTAAAAGAGAGGCTACATCCATCACACCTTCCCTAAATTAATAATGCGTATTCAATTTAACCTATGCTGACTTCACTCTCCATTGGAGCATCTGTTGTTCATTTTTAATTCCATTGTGGTCAGATAGAATGCAAGGAATTATTTCAATTTTCCTGAATTTGTTAAGATTTGCTTTGTGTCCTAATATATGGTCTATTTTAGAGAATGTTCCATGTGCTGCTGAAAAGAATGTATATTCTGCAGCCTTTGGATGAAATGTCCTGTATGTATCTGTTAGGTCCATTCCTTCTATGACCTCATTTAGTCCAGATGCCTCTCTGTTTATTTTTTCCCGGGATGACCTGTCAATTGATGAGAGTGGGGTGTTAAAGTCACCCACCACCACTGTGTTTGGTGTTATCTGTGACTTTAGTTCTAATAGTGTTTGTTTAATGAATTTGGGATCCTCCATGTTAGGTGCATATATGTTTAGGATTGTAATATCCTCCTGTTGGAGTATGCTCTTAATCAATATAAAGTGACCTTCCTTATCTTTCTTGACTAACGTTGGACTGAAGTCTACCTTGTCAGATATTAGGATAGCAACCCTTGCTTGTTTTCTAGCCCTATTTGCTTGAAACACTGTTTTCCAACCTTTCACCCTAAGATAATGTCTATCTTTTGTAGAAAGGTGAGTTTCTTGGAGACAACAAATTGTAGGATCCTGCTTTTTAACCCAGTCTGCAAACCTATGTCTTTTGGTTGGGGCATTGAGGCCACTGATATTAAGAGATATTATTGAAAGGTGTGTATTTATGTTTGCCATTTATTTATTTATTTATTTATTTATTTTGTGGTTCCGGTTCTACCTTTGCTCTCTTGTGTTAGCTAGTATTGGAGTATTGCTTGTTTTTTCCAGGTTCCTTATATGTGTGCTTTTCCTTTTCTTCAGCATGGAGGATTCTTTCAAGTATCTTCTGTAGAGCTGGTTTTGTCTTCAAATACTCCTTTAACCTGCTTTTGTCATGGAATGTCCTTATTTTTCCCTCTATTTGAATGGATAGCTTTGCAGGATAAAGTAACCTTGGTGGACAGTTGTTATCTTTCAGAACTTGGAATATATCACTCCAAGCCATTCTGGCTTTTAAAGTTTGTGTTGAATAATCTGCTGTAATCCTGATGGGCTTGCCTTTGTAGGTAACTTGATTTTTCTCTCTAACTGCTTTCAATATTTTTTCTTTGGTGTGTGTGTTTTGTAGTTTGATTATGATATAGTGAGGAGAGGTTCTTTCCAGGATTTGTCTGGCTGGGGTTCTAAAGGCTTTCTGTATCTGCATTGGCACCTCTTTCCCAATTTGGGGGAAGTTTTCTTCTATGATTTTGTTGAAGATGCCTACTATACCTATGGAGTGGAATTCTCCTTCTACTATGCCCTGAATTCTTATATTTGATCTTTTCATAATGTCCCAAATATCTTGAAATTCCCGCTTATACTTTTCTGTAAGTTTGTCTTTCTCTTTGTTGGACTGTATTAGATCTGCCACCTGGTCTTCTAGCTTAGATATTCTGTCCTCTTCTTTATCCATTCTACTGGTGAGATTTTCTACAGAGTTTTTAATTTCATTGACTGTGTTCTTTATTGCTAGTAATTCTGACTGGTTTTTCTTTATTATTTCTATTCCCTTATTTATGTCTTGTATTGCCTTCTTTATTTCATTAAATTGGTGTCCTGCATCCTCTTTGATTCCTTTGATTTCCTCTTTGATTTCTTGTTTGATTCCTTTGATTTGTTCTTTGACTTCTTTGAACATATTTACAATCATTCTTTTGAAATCTTTCTCAGGCATTTCCTCTAACTCGTTCTCACTGGAGGTCATTTCTGATGCATTAATACTTTTATGTGGATTTAGGTGGATTTATATTGTCTTGCTTTTTAGTGTTTCTTGTGTTATAATGTATATATTTTTGCATCTTGGATTAAGTTAATGCTTGGATTTTCTAGCTAGCTGGGTATTCTTAGCTGTATCAGTTACTTTGATGTTATATATCTTCAGGGTAGGAGCTTAAAGTTGTTAGGTATGGCTCTTAAGACTCTCAGAGTATCTACAAAGAGCTTCCTAGGGGTTGAGTTTCCCTGCTATGGGAGTATTCAAGTAGGCTGAGTGGAATACAATATAGGTAGATTCTAAAATTTAACTAAACACTGTACACATTCAATCAAAAATAGCACCAAGTATTTATGCAAAATTAGTTATTATAACAACCAGATCCTCTATCAACAAATAGGTTAAGATTTCTGGTCTGTTGAGGGTTCCAAGTCAGCTTGTGACCAAGTGAGACCCTTCCTTGGTGCAATCTGAGTTACCTTGGATGATTTTGGTCTCAGTCAAGTTGCTACCTGGGTCATTGGGCTACCAATCTGATTTCTGGAGCTGAGCACTGGCTTTTTCTGTGGGGAAAACCGAGCCTGGCAGCTGTGACCCTGCAGAACAGCACCCCCACTGCTGGAACCACTACTGCTGCTGCTGAAGCTGCCCCTGCTGGATCTGTTGCCGCTGCTGCTAAAGCTGCTGTTGCTGGGTCTGTTGCCACTGCTGCTGAAGCTACTGCTGCTGGATCTACCACTGCTGTTGCTGCTGCTGCTGCTGTAGCTGCCTCTGTTGGAGCCGCCGCCGCTGGATCTGCCGTTGGTGCCGCTAATGGATCCGCCGCTGCTGAGGCCACTGTTGCCGGTACTGGAGCTGCTGATGTTGCTGCCAGACTCTGCTCCTGCTTGGGTCCTGCTATTGGCTCAAGTTTGCATGGTGGGTACTGGTACTGTTGCTCTGTTCGCTGGAGCTGGGCACAGGCAGTGGGGGAGGGGAGGGAGCCGCAGCTGCTCTAGTTCTCTCACTGTTCCATGTGTTCTTCGACCTTGTGATCTGCTCCTCTGTTGCTCACTGCCGCTCTCCCTTCATGTTTCTTGAGTTGCAGAGAGCTCCAGTGTGAGTGGAAGCTCCCCGCACCTGGTTTTTCCTGCAGCTCTAGTTGAGCCTGGCGGCTTTCTGGTGCGCTGCCGCCACCATGGTCGGCGGACCTGCTGGGGCCGCTTTTGCTGGCCTGTGCGGGCTCTGGATGCTCTGGATCTGTCCTACTTCTCTGCTGCCATTTCTATTTCCTATACACCTCATTTTTTAGTGAAAGTATGTATTTTGCTGAATTTTTTTGGTCGTTTTCTCCCCAGGCTGCTTTGGTGTGGTACCTATGCTGCCATCTTAACTGGAAGAAACTGTTGTTCATTTTTAGAAGATAGCAGGATCCGAGGAAATAAACCACATATCAGTCAAGGACAAGGTGAACCCACAGAGGAATTGGGGAGACAAGCAAGAGTGCTGCTTTCATGGTGAGCCTGACAATCAGTGCCAGGGTGAAGGAGACAGATGCTGAGGATACTCAACACATACCAAGGCAGAAATCCAGAAGCTTCTGAGAGATCATCATTGAAGTATACTTCAAAGCCTCAGGGAACTTTGCTTCAGAAGGGAACCAGAAAAATTGTAAAAGACTTAGGTTGGGAAGTCATGCTCAAAGGCATTGACTCTCCTCAGTAACTGACTGTTGCTACCATAATCTCATGGGGAATACCCCACAGAGCAAGGTCCCCAGTGGAACTGGGGCAGGGAGGAGGGAAAATATTGTGCCAACACATGATACATCCATATAAAGTATGTTCTTAATTAAAAAAATGGTTAAGAAAAAAATGAAAATCTAGTAGAAATAGATCGGATATGCTCTTTGGCTTCAGTTTTACAGTGGTCTGTGGCTTCCAGTATGTCATCTTCTAAGCACAGATGGCGAAGTTAACACTATCAGATACTGCATTTGCTTGTGGGGACTTAATGAGCTAAATGTACTTATTATCAAGAATGGTTAACCTGTCATTGCAAGTGATAGGCGCTTAATGTTATGTAGAGGGCAGGAAAATATCCTTGATTGTTAAGGGTATTACCATACCTTGGCCACAAGTCACCCAGTGGTCACTGTACTTTACAACTGGCCCACTCGTCTATTATGTTTTAAATCTTAACAAGACTTCCACAGTGTTTCACAAGAAAACAGAACACCAAGAAAGAATTGAGATGAAGGAAGATTGTTCAATACAAAGTATAGGTGCTGATACAACAAATATGGACCAACTTGCCATTTTTACTGAAGGTATGAGTGATGACTATTCTGCTACCAAAGGAATGTCTTTTTATTGCCATTAAAAGGCACAACTAAGTCAAAAGATTTATACAAAGTAGTAAAAATATGTCAAAATGATTTTCTTTGTCTATTGTCAACTTATCTGGTATAGTTATAGGTGGTACTTGATGTTACATTTAAAAAAAAGAGAGACTTGTGAAATTAATAGAAGGTGATGCAATTGCCACTGCAAATTCATGTTTAATGAAGTGTATTGCAGTGTAGATCAAGAAAATGTATGCTCAAAAGCATTAAACAATGATAATGTGCAAATTATCTAGTGTGGATTTCATAAGGGCCAAGGGATTAATTATTGCCAATTCTAGGAATTTCTCTAAAGTACTGATGTTGACTGTAGTGATATCACTTACTTTTCAGGAGATAGCTAATTAGAAGCCAGATGTTGAAAAGATTGTTTTGTGACATGTTGTCAAGTTGCTTATGGTATCAAGAACAAAATGTTGTGGCTAGGGAGATAACCCAGTAAAGAGAAGTTCTACCATACAGAGTAAGGACCAGAGCTGGGGTTCCCAGCACCCACATAAATGTGAGGCGAGTGTGTGGTCCATCTGTAGAGCACTCAATAGATGAAGCCTTAGGGCAAGCTGGCCACACACATGAAAAAAGAAAGAAAGAAAGAAAACGGGGCTGGAGAGATGGCTCCATGAGTAAGAGCACCTGTTCTGCAAGCACGAGGACCTGAGTTTGATGCTCAGCACCCACATAGAAAGCCAGGCATGGTCATGCCTGCCTGTGACCCTACTGCTGAGGGGACCAAGGCAGGAGAATCACTGGAGCTCACTGGTTAGCCAGTCTGACTGAAAAACGGAAGTTCTAGTTCCAGTTCCCGTGAGAGACTTCATCTCAAAAACTAATGCCAAAGAAGGCAATAGAAGCAATAGAATTGTTCCATAGGACAAATGCATATGGACACATATGTGCATAACCACAACCCTGCACTCCAATAGCACAGGTAATAATCCCCAAGAATTGAAAACTGTGATTACAAAAAATTTAAAGTGCCTGTGCAGCCAAAGGAACAATAAATTGAGTAAAAAAGGTAGTCTAGTCATATTCCAAACAAAATTTTTTAAATGAAACTATTTTCTTCAAAGTAGATTAATTATTTATCTTAGGGTAATTTTGATGTGTTGTAAGCTGATTTGCTTGTAGTATCTGAAAAGTCAGCTTGATGAATTTACTTTGCTCCCTTTTCAGTTTCCTCCCATTTTTATTTTAGAAGTAGCCTACTCAGCAAAAGACCCGCACAACTTTTCCAAGTGAATAGTTAGTAGAGAAAAAAAACGTTCTGATACCCAACTATCACCATGAAGTTATAGTGCTGTTATAACAGCGAAAGCTTCAGTCCTGCAGGATAGCTGTGTTGACACAATGTTCTCATAACTACTCAATATGTTATCCAGATGAAAAGCATCTGATTCAGTAATACTCTGGTGGCAGGAATGGATGGAGTGTTTCTGAGTTAAGAGCCCTGAACAATGTATTGGATGTCATAAACTCTCTATGAATGGTTATATTATATGAACTGAAATCTACCCCAAACTGTGTTTCAACTTTCAGCAGTGTGTTTGAAGGCCTCTTCTGTTAATGATTCTGTAATACACAAAGCATGTTTTAGGTTATTATAAGAACATATGAGT
Source organism: Jaculus jaculus (assembly GCF_020740685.1). Taxonomy (NCBI): domain Eukaryota; kingdom Metazoa; phylum Chordata; class Mammalia; order Rodentia; family Dipodidae; genus Jaculus; species Jaculus jaculus. The sequence continues at coordinate 70,441,445 of NC_059105.1, forward strand.
AAAACCCAAAAATGGTGGTGAAAGAACTAATTGTTTTGTTTTCTAGAATAAAGGCATCTAAACTACTCCTGAGTTGTTGGTAGAATTAAAAATGAGAGTAGAATGAGCACTTCTATTATTCTTTCTGCTTGTTGATATTTTCTCCTTTATATTAGTATATCATATTGCAGCCTTTTTTCTTGTTTGACTTTATCCTGTCTTAAAAAGCTGTTTTAAAATCCCTGACTAGCTAGTTGCTTCTGGATCAGCTTGCAGAGTCTTACTTTTAGTCAATCAGGTTTCATATAATTGCATTAAAAAAAAATCGAGATTTAGAATAGAGAACACTCCAGCTCAAGTCAAATTATGTTTAGAATGAAAGATTTGGAATGAGCTTTACCTCTGTAAATATAAACAGATATTCAAGATTGACCAATATATGTATATGTGTTACATTGTTAAGATTAATCATTTTTTTGAAGCTTAGTCTCACTCTCACTATATAGTCCAGGCTGATCTCAAACTCAGAGCAATCTTCCTGTCTCAGACTCCCACGTGCTGGGACTAAAGGCTTGCACCACAATGCCTGCCCAATGTTTCTTTGTAAGAACTGATTTCTTTGCATTACATGCTCTGCATTCATCATTTAGTACCCATTCATCATTTACCCTCAATAAATGTATGTGTAAATCTTCAGAAAAATTATATCTGTATATATATATATGGGTATGTGTGTGTGTGTATATGTGTGTGGATCATGAAACTAGAAATGGGATCATGATAGAAAAGGAAGAGATCTTAAGGAAGGTGGGAAATAGAAAAGCGAATGGAATACATGTAATAAGAATATAGAATGGGGAGCTGGAGAGATGGCTCAGCGGTTAAGTCACTTGCAGGTAAAGTCTAATGACCCATGTTCAGTTCCCCAAAACCCATGTAAAGCCAGATGCATAAAGTGGCACATGCATGTGGAGTTCGTTTGCAGCAGCTGGAGGCCCTGGCTCCATACTATCTGTCTCTTTTATCTCTTACTGCTTGAAAATAAATAAAAATAAAAATATTTTAAAAAGGAATACAGAAGGGAGACAAGCTGGGAGAAGGAAGAGAACTAGTTGGGAGGCAATGAAGGCATGGGGGAAGGCAGTGGATAAAGGGAATAGATTAAAAAAAGTATAATGACACATGTGTTTGAAAAATGCCATAAATAAACACATGACATTGTATGCTAGCCTAAAAATTAACTTAATTTTGGATAAAAGGAAATATATTTACATTCTACAATTAACAAACTTGAAAGCTGAGGGAATACTTTTTTATTTAAGGAAGGTCATGATTCATACTACAGGTTATTTAGCAATATAATGCTTTGAGCCAAAGTGAGAGGCACTAGGCCGGCACCAACACAGCCTACGTTAGGATAGATTCTGAGGGCTCTCTTGAACCTGAAGATTTGAGAAATGAAGGCTGACATTGCTGGGGCTCAGGAGACCCAATGTATGAGTGCAAGAGGTGAGAAAACACTTCCTCTGCTAAGCCTCTTTGGCATATTTTGAGCTAGTTACTCTAAGAAACTGGAGACACAGACGTAGCTTTGAAAATTGTGTCCTTTTATAAAGAAGAATTTGTATTTGTAAAAGAAAATGACATTAGTAAAATACATGTCTCATCAGAAAGAGGACTGTCCAAGAAAACTTTTATGATCTGAGGGGCTACATAACATGAGAATATGTATTCACCACATACTTCCTCAGCCTTTGATAATTTGTTCATCATCTAACACAGTCCCTGACTGATGTCGTGAATTACCTCTGAAATCTTGTTTTGTTTTTCAAGACAGTCTTATGTAGCTCAGACTGGCTTCACTCTCACTATGTAGCTGAGGCTGGCTTTGAACTCTAGATCCTCTTGCATCTACATCCCAAGTGCTGAAAAGGCAATAGTCATGAATTTACCAACTAGGGGAGATTAGTTACATCATGGGAGAGACTATAGGAGGTCGACATCATGTCTCTATATGACTGCCTAGTTTGAGAGCCCATTTATCTTTCCTCAAACCATTTATTCTCACCTACATTTTCAGCCTCCCCCACCACCATGAAGAGAATATATGGGCTCTGAGATCTCACTGGGTTTCAGAAGGTCACCACTCTGCTTAGATTTCCCTGTACTCACAAAACACTTGTATACCTTTTCTTCTGTTAGTCTGCCTCTCAGTTGATTTCATAGACTCAGTTATCAAACCCTTGGAAGAGAGGAAGAAAGGCTTTCCTCCTCTGTGGAGATGAGAACAGAGGTTCAAGATTTCGTTTTGGAGGGGGAAATAAGCTGTACTTAAGTCTTTAATCAACAAAAGGCTCATAATATTATATAATAAAATATACTCATAGTGAATATTATATTACTTTTTGATAGATTATAAAGAACTTTAAGTGGTTAAAATGTCTTTTGTCATTATATTAATTATACATCACCAAAATGAGAGAAAGAAATGAATTATTAGATCATTATGGCTGAAAGTATGATAGATTATGATAGATATATCAGCTTTTACTCTACTAGCAAGGAGATTAAGTAGAATAAAGTCTTACACATGTTTAGTGAAAAGCTGGCTCTATTCTTTATGGCCCATATTTCAGGTTCTTAGTGGCATTAAAAACTTTATGACATGTAAAACTGCTTCAGGGAATGTAATTATAAAACTATAATTTGTAGTTTAAGAGTATTAGCATTAAAAATATTTTAGTCTATAAAGAAGACTGGGGTACATCATTATTCTTTACCCAATATATACGTAATTTTATCCTAAATCTAAGAGGTTCACCTCATTTGTCCAACCAGAAAATTCTTGTTCTGCTAAAAGTATTGAAACAAGTGTACCACAGCAAACTATATTTGTATTTCATCTATTTTATGGTGCTCCATTTATTTTCTCATTGCTAGGACCAAACACCCAATCAGAAGCAGCTTGTGGGAGGAAAGGCTTTATTTCAGGCTAACAATTGTGAGCGGAAGCTTCATCATGGTGGAGGAAGTTGGCTCACCTCATACACCCACAGCAGGGAGCAAAGGAACAACCAGAGTTTGAGCAGGCTCTGAACACACAGTAGGCTAGACTCAAGATCCACCCTCAGCGGCACACCTCCTCCAGCAGGGCTCTGCCACCAGGTAGGGATTAAGCAGAAAGCTTAGTCACAAACACAGAAGGCTATGGGGACATTTACATTCAAATCAGCACATATAGTATTTGGAAGAAACTGAGCCCCGACCCTTATACATGCTAGCAATGTGTTCTACCATGGAACTATATCCCTGTCCTGTAAAGAATTTACTTGAAACTTAAAAAATTATATCACAGATCAAAAGAAATTTGCAACAGCATTCCAAAACAAGAAAGCTGGGCAGAGAGATTGCTTAGTGGTTAAGGTACAAAACCAGTTACATTTTCACAAAGCACATCTGGGTAATGAAACAAAAGAAAGTCCTGTTTGAGAATTCCGTCTAATGAATTTCAGAGTCCAACCACCATTGTCATATAGACTAGTCTGCAATCAATTGTTATACAATTTTGTATCTATTAAGTTTTAACAGAAAGGAATAAGATTAAAAAAGGGGAATATAAATTCAAAATTGATGTTCATGGTCTAATGGTCTATTATTCAGCCAAGTTTCTATGTGCTAAAAGCTATCATTAATGCAGCATTAGTGGATGACATTAAAACTTTGAGCCTATTCTTCTAGGTTGTAAATTATATTTCATCTAATGAATTTTAATGGAGGTCTAATATCTATATCAATAAATATTGTGTTAGTTTATACTGTATGGGGCATAACAATCTTAAAAACTTTTTACCTGGGTATGAATATTTACTTTTTGAAAATATAAAATTTGATGAATTAAAAAAATAGGAAGTTAGATGTGATGGCTTATGCCTGTAATCCCAGCACTTAGGAGGCTGAGGTAGGAAGATCACCATGAGTACAAGGGTTGCCTGGGTTACATAGTGAGTTCCAGCTCATGGGAGAATAGTGCAATGGATTTTAATTACTCCTTTAATGCCTATAAGGAAATTCTAAAGACAGACTATATTTGCAAAAAGTAAACATGCATAAGTGTTTTCATTAATGCCATGACTTCCACACAATACAGTGTGTGACCTCAGGTAGATTTAGACCATTTTCTGAAAAGATTCTGCTGCTGTAATGTCTCCTTTCCAAACTTCTACACTCAGGAGAGTTTGGGAACCTAGCCCCTCATTCCTTTTTCTTTTTTAATGAGGCAAGCCTAACAGACTGGCCTTTTTTTATGCAAGAGAGTGAAAGGAGAGAGAGAGAGAAGAAGGGAGGAAGAATTGGTGTACCAGGTCCTCCAGCTACTGTAATTGAACTCTAGATGTGTGCAACACCTTGTGCACATGTGCAACCTTGTGTGCTTGTGTCATGTGCGTCTGGCTTATGTAGGACCTGCAGAGTCAAACATGAGACCTTAGATTTTGCAGGCAAGCACCTTAACCACCAAACTCTCTCCCAGCCCCAGCCTCTCATTCTTAAGCTTTTTTTCTTCTACTACAGAACATTTGAGGAAGCTGCATCAATACTCCATTTCAATAGTGAATGTTGGTTTCTGGGACTTTCCATACAAGCTAGAGACTTATTAGCATTTAAAGTTCCTTTCATTATGGAGTTGCTGAACACATTTCATCCATAATAACCTAGTTTCCCCTTGACAAAAGAAGTTTCTATACAGGCAGAGAGGCATTAGGTTCCATGGACTGACTACCTTCTAATCATTTCCTGTCCAGTTGCACTTGTCTCAGATTCCCAGCCATCTCTGGCTCACACTTGACCTTGTTCTAAGAACAGTTGGGGCCTCAGAAGGTCATTGTCTCAGGCAGAAGCTCAATTTGGCCCCGAGGTCCTCTTCTTGGTGTCTGGGCTTTTTATCTCCCATCCCCTCTGACCCAGTGGTTCCTTGGCCTTGGCCTTAGCTCCTGGTCCTTTATTCTGTGGTCTAACCCACGTCTCTCTTGCTGGTGTCTTGCTTGCCTGTCACTATTATTGGACTTGGTCCTCATTTCTCAGGTCCTGTCTTATCCACTGTGGGCCTGCTGTGTCCTGTTTCCAACCAAGTCCAGAGAAAAAGGACAATTAAATCTTAGTTGCTGTTGTGCCTTCAAACAGTGATGGGACTAGAGGCAAATAGCTGAGCCACCCTGGACTAGCCATGCTATTATGTGAGGGCATGCACTGGGTTGTCTCCAGAGTCTCTTAGGCTTCAAAGTCTCTGGGAACCACTGAGTCTCTTCCTTGTCTCACTCTACACATCCATGTCTTATGTAACTCTGGTTCAAGCTAAGAACCATGAGTGTAAAGCATAGCCGATGCAGGTAGGACTCTATCAACAACTCCAATAGGAAAACTTGCCAAGATGATAGCATCTTATCTTTATTTGCACCACATTGTTTACATAGAGTCTTCGTCTTGGTTTGTGCCTATGTGGCTCTGTTCCTGGCATCTGAAGGGAGCTCCTCCACATAAGCCGCAGGAAAATGGCCTTTCTTTCCATTTAAAGATCCAAACCACCATCCTTCTTCTTTCTTCTCATGAATAGTCACAATGTCTCCTGTGAGGATACATATTTAGACAAATGGATCTTTGTAACTTGAGCCCATGCCAGGATCTAATTAGTAAGAGCGTTAAGGAAATTTTGCATCCAAGGAGTAACTTGGTAACATCATTTGCTGCACTTTATTCAGATAAAGCAAAATTTATTGAGCACCTCCCTATGAAGCAGGGATAATCTGGAGAATATGAAAAAGACTGAAGTCATAAATGACTGAGTTAATGCTACCAGCGTTTGCTTAAAAGCAGACTCACATGGGATTTTGTGCTGCATGGCTCATTCTGCACACAGTGGATGGGTGTCAGCCCACATTCTTTCTTGGTGTCCATAATTTAAGGGTTAATGCATATTGGTGGACATGGTAGTTTGCTAAGAGCACCAAATCCTAATCACTTGACCACCAGGGAAGATAGGGATAGTTTGTTATTTTGACTTGGAATTATACTGCTCAAGTGAAAAGTTTTTCTTAAGATTGAGATATTGCTCTCTATCACACCTGGCTTTCACAGTCTGAAATTCTGACTTATAAAAATATAAATCCACACTCATCAATTTAGACAGCTTTAATAAAAGATCATTTTGAAGTAATAATTTTTAAAGCAGTGGGGTTCTACACCCTTTGGATCAGACTCTGTCTTGATAGAGAGTCCTTTCTCTCTGCCTGTGTTTTGGTTTAGATATGATGGGTCCCCCACAGGTTCATGTGTTAAAGGCTTGATTCCCTCACTAGTGGTGTTCTTGAGAGGTGACTGGGTGGTGATGGGAATACTAACATAATCAGTGCACTAATCTACTAAAAGGTAGGGCCTGGTTGGAGGAAGTAGGTCACTGGCGGGTTTGCATTTCAAGCACATGTCTTATCCCTGACCCCATCCTCACATTCTCCCTGTCTCTGCTTCCTGGCTGCCTTGGGGTGAGTAGATTTCCTTCACTATACCTTTCTGCCATGATGCTCTCTGCTTCTTCACAGGCCTACACATAACAGACCTAACCAAACATAGAAATCTCTGAGACCATGAGCCAACATAAATCTTTCCTCCCTTATGTCATTTTGTTCCTAGGGTATTGTGTCATAGTGCTGCAAAGGTGGATAACACAGGCTGCTTCCTATATAACAAAGTAGAAGCATCTACTTGCTTCAGGATCAAGCTCTACTTTTTCCTTAGCATCATTCTGAAGGAAGTCTCTGTGCATTCTTTCCTCCTGCAATTTTGTTTCGAAGGTAAAGATAACAGTTAAGACCCTTCTCTCTTCTTTGTCATACATTACTATTTATTCTGTTTCTAAATACTCTCTCCAATGAGTTCTTTCAGGTCAGTACATTCTTTAACAAAAGCTATTAATAGGAATTCAAATGAATGACTTAAAATTATATTGCCAGCTTCCCTAGGCCTCTGGTATATTTTTTTAAAAGGAAATTCTTAAAATGTGAATCATGTGTAGGCTTTGCAAGTAGCAGAGAACCAACAACAGACAAGATGGTCCATTTAATGTAATCCTTGGGATCCCTTGAGTTCTAGGTGGCATTTGAGAGGTATGATTTTTGTTCAAAGAAAAGGAAAAGCAATTGCCTGGAGAAGTCTGACTAGCATGCTGAAAGGAAGTTCCTACTAAACAATGGCAAATGCTCCACAGCCCTGTTTGGCTACAAAATCCATCTTGATTTTCCAGTGGTCTGGAATCCATATCCTACTTGAATAATGAACTTGTGCCTGTGACACAATTCTTTTCCACTGATCTTTCTATTTTTCCATCTTTGTCTTAGCTTGGCCATCCAAATGTGGACAACATGGAAAACTCTGAGGCTAGAGACATGTATAATAATGTTGAGGTTTATTTACATAATCCTCCACAAGCTACCTTTCCATGTAAAATGAGTCTCTGACAAAAGAAAGGGATCTGATTCTTTTTTAAAAATTTTTTTAATTTTTATTAACATTTTCCATAATTTTAAAAACATCCCATGGTAATTCCCTCCTTGACCCCCAAAAAGGGATCTGATTCTTTAGAGTGGCCATAAAATACTTTCCTAAGAGAGATGAGGCAAACATGAAGGTAGCATCAGTGAACCCAGATTCTAGAACTTTCTCTTTTCTTAAATCAGTTATATCTTAAAGATGTAACTTCACATTTCTGCTATTCTGGGTACCGACACATGATCTATCCATAAAAAGTATGTTCTTAATAAAAAGGGAAGAAGAAAATAAAAGGTGGAGCCACATCTGTAAAGACCTCCCATTACTGATACTCTGCTCCAGCGTAGCAGTATACTTGAGGGCGTGACTGAGTTTCTGAGCTCAAATCCTATGCCATCCCTGCTGGTGACTTTGATCAAAGTATTTAACTTTTCTGTGCCTCATTCTTCTTAGCTATCACATAGGAATAAATAATAATGCCTGTTTCAAAGAGTTTTGTAAATATTAAATTGAACAATGCTTGCAACAATGCCTGACATGTAGAAACAAATAACTTATCTATTATGTGAGCTTTACATTTTCATGTTTTATCTTTGTATAAGAAGAATGACTACAGACCTCAACTCATAATAAGGTAAGGCTGCCATACTAAGGCATGCTTTCATTAGCATCAAGGATCTCAACATATAAAAGCAATTGAAATATTTGAGACTGAATCTTACCTTTTTCCAAATTCAGCTCATCATCTTGCCTGGCTTGGAAAGAATATAAGGCTTTGCAAAGATTGGTGCCGAGATGGGCCACACCAGAGGCTAAAAGTTAGATTAAGTTGTAGTTACTGCTGTGTTAGTAGGTAAAAAGAATATGATTAGAAGCTCTTTGATTATTTAACAGGTGATGCGGAGTTTAAAATATATTGGTGTTTTCTCAAAAGGAAAGTTTACAGTTTTACTTAATGTTTATTATTTGGTTCAATAAGCATTTATGAGTCTTACTCTATGTAGAAATTGTGTGTATGATATAACAAAACATATTATAACACAGGAAATAATAAATCTGGAAGTATTAAATTCTTTGAAATGGACAAAAAGTTCTAATAAAACATTGTGGTCAGGGCTGGGGAGATGGTTTAGCAGTCAGTAAAACAATAAAAATTGCTATTTAAAATTGCTTTCCACATTAACTCGGTCAACATCATTAGGTATTATATATTATAGTTGTATGCAGTCTTCTGGAAAATGCATCGGCTTGTCATTCAGGTAGATTGGGAGTATTAGGAACACATGCTTCCTATTATTATTTCTCATTGTTTATGGAATTTTTTTCTTTAAAAAACTCAATGGTGACTTTTTTTTTGTTTGTTTGTTTTTTGAGGTAGGGTCTCACTCTAGCCCAGGCTGACCTGGAATTCACTATGGAGTCTCAGGGTGGCCTTGAACTTATGGCAGTCCTCCTACCTCTGCCTCCCAAGTGCTGGGATGAAAGGCATGCACCACCACGCCCAGCCTCAATGGTGACTTTTTTTTAAACATTTTTTTAAAAAAATTTTTTATTTATTTATTTGAGAGCGACAGACACAGAGAGAAAGACAGATAGAGGAAGAGAGACAGAATGGGCACTCCAGGGCTTCCAGCCTCTGCAAACGAACTCCAGACGCGTGTGCCCCCTTGTGCATCTGGCTAACGTGGGACCTGGGGAACCGAGCCTCGAACCAGGGTCCTTAGTCTTCACAGGCAAGAGCTTAACCGCTAAGCCATCTCTCCAGCCCTCAATGGTGACTTTTAAATACATTGTATAAACCACGTTTTTTTAAAAATTTATTTTTGTTTATTTTTATTTATTTATTTGAGAGTGACAGTCAGAGAGAAAGAGGCAGAGGGAGAGAGAGAGAATGGGCGTGCCAGGGCCTCTAGCCACTGCAAACGAACTCCAGATGCATGTGCCCCCTTGTGCATCTGGCTAACGTGGGTCCTGGGGAATCGAGCCTCGAACCGGGGTCCTTAGGCTTCGTAGGCAAGTGCTCAACCGCTAAGCCATCTCTCCAGCCCCCACGGTTTTTTAAAAAAAATATTCATTTATGTGAGAGAGAGAAAGAGGAAGACAGGGAAGGAGAGAATGGGTGTGCTAGGGACTCTAGCTACTGCAAACAAACTCCAGATATATATGCTACTTTGGCTTACGTGGGTGCTGGGGAACTGAACCTGGATCCTTAGGCTTTGCTAACAAGCGCCTTAACCACTCAGGCATCTCCCCAACCCTGACCACAACGTTTTATTGGAATGCTTTTTGTCCATTTCAAACCAAGAAACTAGAGTGATTAAAGTACTTGAGGGACAACAGACTGTGTGTGTATTCTAATGTGTGCACATGTGTATGCATAACATCTCATGACATGAAATAATTTTCCCAGACTCACCATTCCTGATATCCCCTTCCACCTCTTTTTCTACATCTATATACAAAACTACAGATTCTAAAATAGTTTATCAGTCCCAATTGAAAGGTAAATTTCTTTGATCAAATATAGGTAAATGTAAATCTGAAAACATACTTAAATATAGCCACATCCTTTTCCCATAGACCCAGCCCACAATAATTCTGGGTATTGGATTACCTGAAGATGAAGTCTTTGGGTTGTTCTGCCCACCAAAAGGTGCCCCACTTGCAGCATTCTCTAATCTCTTCATCAAAAAGGGCCGAGATATTTTTACATATGTATGAGTATGCTCCTGTTCAAATAGTAATTTTCAGAAAGGTCATTGTAAACAACTGCATCATAATTGTTCATGAAGTTATTTCTCTGACTGGAATTTCCTTAGGATTTGTTATTTTAAATGGAAGAAAATATAAATAAATTACTTAACACATTCATAAGCCTTATGATGTTTAGGCTTTCTGGGTGGCAAAATGTTTTCAGAATTGGATAATTACTATATTTTATAGCCTGTGTTTCCAATTTGGGCCTGTATGTCTAGACCTAGTAACATTCACAGGAATATTTCTATAAATTCAACTCTAGTGGGCTTTAATGTCAATAAAATTATTATGACTGCCTGGATGACTGAGACCATTTTAGAGCTCATGATGATCTTCTGATAGAATACTGTCCATGCATTACTGGATGGTTACACCTCCTCCTCCTGAACAGTAATGGCAACAGGTATAAGCAGTAGATGCTCACAGGAGAATCACATCATCAAGTCTAGGAAAGTGGGACAAGGCAACAAATGTCTGTGTGTTGGGGGGTGGGTGAAGAGGGCTTAGAGCTGTGCTCATACCTTATCCACATTATATTGTATGTTAAAGTGTGTACTGTGTGTTATGCTTCCCCTATACTACAATAAACACATCATAAAACCTTGCAAGATTTAGGCCTATGTGAATTCTAAACTTTCAATTTAATGGAAATTTTTATTACAAGAGCACATTCAAAATTGAGAGAGAAGAAATTAAAACATTTTTATTCTTTAGAGTGATCTAGTCTTAGTTGTATTTGGCTCTTACTATGTTCAAAAGGAATAAAAATAAATGTATCTTAACTGACTGTGGTAAGAACTTGGAACATATGTTACACAATTTATGACAGGTTTTTGCCTTAACATTCTACCTGACAGGCCCAATTTAGAAATCATAACTGATCTGAGGTTTACCTTTTCTTTCCACTTGAAGATGGAGCTGCTACAGGGATGGCTGGGTTTAGGTCTTTGCTCAAGTTCTGCTAATACCGATGACAGTTTATAAGAGTTCGCTTGCAAAAGGTCTAGTTTCAAATTGTTCTGTGGATATATCATGCAGCCATATGAGTAATTTTAGAAAATGAGGCTCAACTGGGTGGATAAAGGAACATTAAAATATCTTTCAAAATGACAAGTAGTTCATACTGGGATTACATACAGCTAAGCACAAAAACACTGAAAATTGAAAAACCCTGAAAGGATAAACCCTGAAAGCAATGTGGAAGAAAGTCCTGCATTACTTAGTTTTCAATCTTATAAAGAAACCTTGTTAGAACATTGGTCATTATTTTGTGACAATTAGTACTTCTAGGTAGTTTTCTGCTGAGGAATAAGAAAGGAAGTAAGTATTGATTACTGAGGTACTTTCAGTGCCCATAAGGAAGGGCATTTGAGCTCTACACCAATATTTTAACAGAATTAAATTAACATTAATCATATCCAAAAATGGATGTGAGTTAATTTATGCTTTATTTGAGGAAATAGTGTCCCATTATCCAGGAACTTTGTAGGAACAGTTCTCAAAACTGGAAACAATATTCCAACAATGTTCTAGGGTATTTGAATATAAAAATAAGAAATATAGCTAAATTTCTAGTCTGTTCCTATTCTGGCTTTGACCTTGAATGAAAACCTTATAATCACTTCTTTATCAGACTATGATCAATCAACTCAAATTACAGGAAAAGCATTGGCAGGGTCCTGCTAATCCACTTTCCTCCCGGTTTTTGCTTTTGCTGTGCCTCCAGCATGGGATTCCAAACATTTATGTCCTTACTTGAAAGTCACTTGCCCATGGGAGAGGTCTTGAATTTTGGCACAACTCACTGAATTTTTAGGCAAATTTACCTAAAATAGAAACAAAACTGTCCCATACTTCTGAGATTAGACACAGGCTATGCTGCATCTGAAAACATCCGAGAATGTGTCTAAGTCTCCTACCTGTGGTACTTTGCCCAGCATTTAGATAACATCTAATATGAATGCCTCCTTGCCAGCATTCTTGATTCTAGTATGGTACTTCAAGATCCAAGAAACAAAGCAACAGGTCAGAATTTAAAAGAAGCAATTCCCTAACAACCCTGCCTGGGTGATGAGAGATCTCCCAACACCACTAGTCTCCCTTTCCCCAGCTTGTCTGAGGAAGTCACATGAGTATTTGTCATCCAGTACTTGAAGCACCTTTACTATCTCACAAATACGATGAGCTCAAGGATCAGATCTTCCCTTTTCTTTTGTGAGTCAGCCTAGGGTGTGACCAAATGATCCTAATATATGATTGCTGCTGATGACAATGACAAAGTTCTGTGCAAAGACAACCAAAGAAACATATAATTCAATGGCATCATAAAATTCTTTTTATGGCTTTATTTTAATCAATATCTTTGCAAGGAATTAGTTAACTGATTTTGTGTTGTCACAGAAAATGTCCTACAGTCTGTTTTATAATTTCATGTAAATTCTGGCCACGTGGCATTGTGGTAGTTTGTCAGATCTCACTTCAAATATGAAGGCCTTTCTTTTCACAAGAAGTGCCAGGATCACATCTGTAATAGCCTGTCCACTAAAGGAAGTCTATACTGAAAACAAAGCAAAAGAAAACAATGATAGCTGAGCATAATTGTCTGCTTTACACTGTTGAAACTACCAGGTTGGGCAGAATACTATATACCTACTTTCCAGTCAGTTAGGTAAAGAAAGCTGGTCCAAAGTCTTGCAGCCTTCAAAATGTAGCTAAAAACTGAGCTGGGTGTGGTGGTGCACACCTTTAGTCCCAATACTTGGGAGGCAGAGGTAGGAGGATAGCTGTGAGTTCGAGGCCACCCTGAGACTACATAGTGAATTCCAGCTCAGCCTGGGCTAGAGTGAGACGCTACCTCGAAAAATAATATATATATATATATATATATATATATATATATATATATATATATACATATATATATATATATATACATGGCTAGAAACTTCACTCTTTCTGAATTCTTCTCAGATTAACTAACCCAAACTTGCTTCTGAGCACACAAGTCACAGGAAAAGCTTATATCATTTTTAGTTGAGATGGGAAAAGCAGCAGTAGCAGAGAGAGAGAGAGAAAGAGAGAGAGAGAATGGGCACTCCAGGGCTTCCAGCCACTGCAAACAAACCCCAGATGCAAGCACCACCTTGCATCCTCATCCATTAATGGGGAATCGAACCATGGTCTTTTGGCTTTGCAGGCAAGTGCCTTAACTGCTAAGCCATCTCTCCAGCCCAAAAGCTTATATCTTAATACAGAGGTGATATGTATCTGTTTTTATTACTGCATACAATTTATGTGACTTTTTAAATTGTCCTTTTGATGTGGATTCCTCCAAGGTGGCTAAAATGTCCATCAGCCAGACAAATGCCTATGAAGCTGGAGGCGCCCACCATTCTAGCAGAAAAATCAACAAGCCTATCTTCCTGCCTTCCCACCATTTCCCTGTTCCCACCTCACCCTGCAAAGTGCACCTCTAAGTCATTCCCTAGTTCCTCAGAGGCCTTTGCTTACTTCTTAAAGGGTGCTCTCCCTGTCATGTATTTCCTTTCTCTTATTCTCCAGGGACCCTACTTGTAGAGGACAAATGTAAAATAGTATCTTAATAAAAGTTGCAGCTACTCCTCAATTTATGATGAAGTCATGTCTCAATGAGCTCAATGAGAGCCGAGGGTTCATGTAGTACACCTTACAGACTGATCATCTTCACTTAGCCAGCAGATCTTAAACATGCTCAGAATCCTACATGAGCTTATTACTGCCCAGAATCACCTAATGCAAAGACTGTTTCATAATGGAGTGAGGAATTTCTTGTGTGATTTAGTGAATATGACACTAAGAGTGGAAGACAAAATGGTTATGTCTGTTTTCTCATTATTGTGAAGTGAAATAATGGTCAAGTCAAACAGGTTGGCAACCAGTTTTTAAGTTACCTCTCTGAGTACTATTCTAGAATTCCTCTTTTCTTTTCCTCCTCCCCCTTTCTCTCTTCCCTCACTTTCTTCAGTCCCGAAAGCAGTCTGTTATGCAACTATTGCACCACTGGGTATATCTTGCCTGGCAGGTAAGCAATGTTGTATTGGCATTGTCCACATGATAATTTATTCACACAAAGTTCTATGAGGTATCAATATTTCCATTTTGCAAATGAGAAAGCTAGCATCCCAGGCTCCTATAATCAGCAAAGCTAAATCCAAAAGTAGGCCTTTGCGAATGGAAACCCTGTGTTTTTGGCCACTTTTCTTGACAGGGTTCAAGGACATATGATTTCAGTAAAGAAACAATCTATTTTGAAGAGTTTCTATTTTTGACATCACTGTTTTTCCTGTAGCATCTGTCTTTCCTCTAGGACACCAAGCAAACATTGGATTTTTCCAGATTCCTCAAAGTCCCTGTGAGGAAGTTGGCCCTACAAGCTCTCCCACTTGATATTTCAATGTCATGAGAAAGGAAAGGTAAATAGGGCAAATGGGCTAGAAAAGAAGTATTCTAAAATTAACCCTCTTGTTATTAAGTGCACTCTGCAAATATTTACCTCATCCATTAATGTCGCTGCATCTTTCTGGCTCTTGGCATCAGAGAAGGAGGAGTTACTGGAGAATGCACTAAGCATTTGTTCCAGGCCTGAAAATGAAACCATGCTCTGGGTCACCTTTCATCCCACCTGGTGGGTCACAGATAGGAGTCCCTTACTCTCAAGAGACCTTGATGACTAGAAGTAATAGCTGCAGGACTTCCTAAATGGCTTGGAGAGTTTTCATATGTTTCTATATGTCATTGGCTTTTATCAGATGCATGTGATAAATGAATTGATGGTGCATTTATCTTTACCCTTATTTAATGACATTTGAGAAATGCTAGTGCTGAAACTATCTGACTGTAACTTTTCAAGATAAGATTCTGATTTTTCTTCCCTTTGGTTGGCCCATCCTAATAATCCATTTGCACAGTGTTTTCTTTTTCTTGATTCTGTTTACATCACCAATATTTACATGCTTTTCCCCCCACTTATTAGGATAAATTAGGGTGGATTGCATGGTCATGGGTGGAAGGTTACTTACTATGGAATGGGCAACTTACTAGTGGTTACACCACTGATGCATCTGACTCCCTTCTCCCAGTAACCATTAGCTACCATTAGCAACTCTGGGAAATGTTGTCAGGCATCCCTCTCTGATCGGTGGACAATACCCACATGGCATTACATTCAGTGAGACGCTGCAGCCCATGTCAAATAAACTGGACTTAGGATCACAAGTACGTGGTTGTCCTAATGGTCAGTGCTGCTTTAGAGCTTCCTCACACTCCAACACCCTAACTTCCAAGCATGGGCTTTAATTTTAATAACGGTCACATTGTTTCAGAGGTTACTAAAAAGAAGGGAACAAAACCCCCAAACTCTGGGCAAAGCAGTCTGATCATGATTAAATCATACAAATTATCTCTCATTCTAGTCAATTTGAGAAATACAGGTCTCATTAATAGGCCAAAATATCAGTTTTCATTTTTTGTTTGTTTACTATTCTGATTTTTTTTAAAGATAGGGTCATACTGTATCCCAGGCTGGTTTGAACTTACTATGTAGCCCAGATCATCCTCAAACTCAAACTCAAAGCAGTCTTCCTGCCTCAGCCTCCTGAGTTCTGGGATTACAGATGTGTGCCCCTCTACCTAACTCTTTAAATTTTTTCTTTATTCACACAATATAGATTTAATATGTTTCTTTAAATGAGAGGATCCATGCCCCAGTCAGTAAAAGCAGATGGAACCTAAGTAAAGCCTCAGAATGTAATAGAATACTTTTGCTTAATAGGCCACTCAAAGGGATTATCACAGATGGGCTCTTGTGGCACATGCCTGCAATCCCAACATCGGGGAGATAGAGACAGGAGGATGGCCTTGAGCTTGAGTCTTGCCTGGTTTATGCACCAAGTTCAAGACCTGCCAAGTCTACATAATGGGACCCTGTCTCAAAAAACAATTAGCAAATAACATAAAAAAATAATCACATACCTTCTTTGTCTCTTGAGGCTTTTTCAATGTCTCGTTGCAGTCTCAGTAATTTTGGTTTTATTAAAGATTTTCGCCTCTCTTTATCCATTGCATTCTTAGGATCCTCTTCCTTTAGGGGGAAAAATAACAACTTAAGAGAAATATAAGTGTTGCTACTCTAAGTTTTTCTGAGACTTTCACTGATTATATTTAGTTTTAATGTTACTAGAGAATTAAAAAATGTCAGGATAGTCTTTGGATCTAAATACATCATTCTACTTGTTAAAGGTCTGATTAATAAGAAAACACCTAATTCACAACCTGTAAGTACAGGGGCTAAACACTTTAACAGAACAAATTATCCTTGGAGGAGGCATTTTAGTATAATTATTTTGGTTTCTTGATAAATGAAACTGTCCATTGGATACTTACTGCTTCCTAAAATAACTCATCTTAATTTAAGTTAGAGTTTTCAATTATCCAAATATCATACCATGTGTACACCTCAGGCTAGGTCTGCCTCAGTAGTAGAGCAAATATCTATTGAGTTCTGTGCTGGCTTGGCATTGGGAACACATGATCTAGAACACATGCTTCGCCCCAGGTGTGTTTATACTTGGTTAGGCCCTGAAGCACAACCTCAAGAGAACCAGAGCTTCAAGGTCTGAGCATTTAGAAATGTCACAGGCACCAAGGATGAGGCTGGAAGACTTGGCCTGGTCTCCTTGGTCACGTGAAAGGATGGCAAAGGGCACTGCAGGCAGGAGAAATGGCGCAAGCAAAGGACAGAGAGTGGATTCTGCGGCGTTTGTTAAGAACAACAGTTAATGCAGCAGACAGAATGGAAGAAAACATCATCTGTATGGGTTAGATAGAGCTGAAGTGGGGTTTTTTATCACAGAGGCCATGAGGAATTGTTAATGATATGCAAGGTTTTTGTTGTTGTTTTGTTTTGTTTTGAGACAAGATCTCACTATAGAGTTCAGGATGAGGCCTAGAGCTTGCAACAATCCTCCTGTGTTGGCCTCCCAAATGTTGACGCTTTAGGTATAACCTACTACTCCCAGTTCTATGTCAGCTCTCACATGGATTATTTCAAGAGTTGGATAAGACAATAAGATGGTGGAATGGAGAGGTGGCTGAACATGAGTGGACAGAAAATTGTGGAGAAAGAGGGAAACTACTAAGGAAGGAGAAAAATGAGAATCCTGGTGGAGAGATTATCTTTTGATAAATCATCATGAATAGGGGGAGCCATAAGGATGTAGAGGAAAAGAGATCCATTTTATTACTGATCTAATAAAATGTATTGTACATATAAATTTCTCTGTCCTTTTTATTACATGCAATTCTTACTCAATGAGGTTGGTTTTATTTTCCCTATCTTACCTGTGACTCAGAAATAAAAAAAAAAAGGCCCAAGCTGAAAGATATTACTCACACCCTCTTATGAGCTCTGACTAAATGACACCTCACTCTAGTCCTAAGTCCTTCTTTGCTGGAGAACGGCATTGTAGTGACCTCCTGTGCCATCTAACACTTCACTGAGTCTGTATGGGGATATCTAAAACTTAAACATGTATTCTCAAGGATGATTGGCTTTCTGGATCAACTTGAGGATATGGGGTTTCCTAACCTAGTTCTTTTCCAGTGATTTGTTAGAAAGGTCAATACTGGTGAAGGCATATACAACTACAGATAAGACCTTTTGAACATGATATTTGCAGGAACCTTACAAATATTTTCACACGGGTCATTAACCCTCCACACATGGACTTCAGATTATTCTTCTGACTTGCTTCACAGCACTGGAGAAAAGCCAGCTCACACGCACTGCCAAGGACTGTGAACTCAGACATCGGGATGCTTTGCACCAAGAATATCAACTCACTGGAGGTGGATTTAGCCACTAAATTTTGTTTAAAAAGGATCAACAATTCTCATTGACATGTCAATTAAAGATGAGTCATCCTGGGTTTCTCTTTACATTTCAATAGAACCCTAGTTAAATTCCCCTGGAGAATACCATATTTTATGGATAGGTTAGTTGATAGGGACATTTTTCTTACCATTTATAAGAAGATAGCAGATACATTTTATTGTACATTTTCCTACCTGATTTGAAAGAAAAGAAGACAAAGATGGGCACCTTCTCATTGTATCCCCACCATTGCTTTCCTTTCTGCTTTGAACAGATATTGATGTCAATATATACTCCACCTTTACCAATGTAGGGGTAAAATGACTCAGTCAAAGAAACAGCTGTCCACCTGTAGCTGTTGGCAGGTAGGGAAAGGTGAAGCTTGTCAGGATTCACTGTTCTGCATCATCTACTTCTCCCTGCTCCCCTTATCTTTTGTCCTCTGAGAAGGGTTCCAGGGTTTTTGGGCCCAGGTCAATGGTACATTCAGTCTAGTAGAACATGCACCATGGAATGGTTCTACAGAGCAGAGAGGAACAAGACCCAATGAGAGTTAGAAGGTCTGATAAAACAGAGTAGACATCCCGGAAAGGGCTGTCACAAATCTTTTCCACAGATTATTGATGGTCAGCTCCTAGCAACTAGGGATGAAGCTCAGTAACTACTTAGCATGCTAGAGGTCTGGGTTCATTCACACTACCACTACCAAAAATAAATTTATTTTAAAGAATCATTAAAAAAAAATCAGGCGTGGTGACTCCTGCCTTCCTCAGCTTTAATCCAAGCACTGGCAACTGAGGTAGAAGATTGGCATGAGTTCAAGGCTAGCCTGAGCTTAAACAAAAAAGAATTGAGGACTTTGGCATGTATCTGTAGTCCTAGCTACTTGTGAGGCAGAGGCAGGAGGATCACTTGAGCTTAGGAGTTTTCCCAGAGTTTGAGACCAGACTGGACAACATAGCATGTCTCTCTGTCTTTCTCACCCACAAAGCTATAATTAATACCAATAGGAGGGAGACAGAGGCCAAAAGTTTTGAGGGAAGACTCAGGAGACGAAGAATTTTCCTCAAAAAGCCGAGTGTGAAGGCACCTGTCATACTGACACTCAAGAGACAGAGGCTCTGAGTAGGCAAAAAGGACCCATTTTCAGCAATGAGGATCATTCTTCAGTAGAATCACCCAAATGCCTTCAAAATAAGTCCAGGGTAATTTGGTCCCAGTTTTTTCTAGGAATGAGGCCATTGAAAATGCTGATGATATTTCCCACCCCCACAACTAACACCTCTGTGCAACCTTCCTTCACTAGGGGGCTGCGCTTCTCTGACTTGCTTCTAACACACAGCCTCAGAGGAGAGAGGCTGTTTCTGAGCCTTCAGCTTCCTCTGTGGACCCTCTGGCTCTGTGTGTCTTGAGCAGGTGATCCTGGGGGAAACAGGAGCTATGCGGTGAGACTTGGCAAGAATTAAATTCACATACGTGTGTGTATATGTGGGGAGTCATGAATGTCAAAAGGGGGCTGTGAGGAGAGACTATGAAATCCAAAGGGAGTGGGGAATAAGAAAGGAAATGGGACACATGTGACATGAAAGCAGAAGAGGGAACTATTTGGTGAGAAGTGAAACAGCAAGAGAGAGGAAGAGAGGAGGACCACGGAGAGGGAGATGAACAAGACCAAATTATAATGACATACATGTATGAAAATGCCATAGTGAAATCCACTATTTTTCATGCTATCTTAGAAAATTGAGTTTTAGAAAGCATATCTGAAACTAAAAGAGAAATGACATCTCCCACCCTCAGCCAGCGAGGACCAGAGACCTGACAAGCCACCAGAATAAACTTGGAAATGAAGCGTCTCTCAGGAGAGACTTGAGAGTCTAGTGCCCTGGTCAAGACCCTGACTATAGTCTCGTGGGGAGTCACAGGCACTCATTGAGCTAGTGGGATTTCTGACTCATGTATGTGGACAACAGATGTTAAATCCAGTAATTCTGGAAGCAATTGCTAACATATCAGTTTGTATATATAAAACCAGTACAACACAGTGTGCTACACAGTGATTACTAATGGAACATGAAACTGGTCAAGCCTGGTCAACTGATGACAGGAGACCTCAACAACTTAGATATCCTCCAAAATTGTATACTGTACACTTAAGCCTCAAAACTACAGGGTAAGCTGTCCATTTAGATCATGAGAGCTCCCAATGGAACTGACGTCATCATGGGAGTGACTTTGCTTGAGAGGCTGCTGTGGTTCTTGCTCTCTCATTGATGTGGTACCACCAGCTACATCTTGATGTAGCAGGAAGACCCTCACCAGATTCAGCCTTCCTGCCAGGATTTCCCAGCCTCCTTCTAAGACAGGCTGCAACAAAGACCAAGTAGGAAGATTCTAAAACTGCTTGACTTTCTTCCCTTGCAGAGAATGCCAGAGACTCATTTCCATTGTCCACATTGTGAACCACATCTTATGGGTTTCTAAAATTATTTATATGAACTAAGAAAAAAATATTTTCATTTGCAAAAGAAGATATTTCCAACCAGGCATGGCAGGAGGTTCAAAAGAGTTCAGAGGCTAGCTTTGGGTACCTAGCCAGCTCAAGTCTAGCCTGGGCTATAGGAGGCTGCCTAGGGGTGAGGTGAGGAAAGAAAATATTTCCACTTGAGTTACTTTCAATTTTTTTTAAATCTGACTTCTCAAATATGACTAAGGCTACCCATTAAGGTCACTTTCTGCCACTGAATACTTACAAAGTAGTCAGTTAGTAGGAATTCTGTTTTGTTCTCGGTAGATGAAATTGCAGTTTCTTCCATTAGAGCCTGGATATCTTTTTCAACATCAACCTTGCTGATGGCACAGTGAATCTGTGTGTGGCACTGCAATGCCAAGGAAAGCAGAGCGAGGTTGTTGAAGGAACGTTTCCTGCCAACCTTACCATGCATACATGAAAAGGGTAATGCCCACAACTCACTGTGGTCAGGGTTTGGCCAAAAAGAGAAATGTGTTGACTGTACTGGTTTAAGTTGTTGCATAAAAGTTGGATTCTTTCCTTCTCCAGCTCCAGGATGCTCTGAGGAGGGTGGAAAAATGAAGTCAGATCAATTGTTTGTTAAACAAATCTGGTCACCCATCCAACATGATCATACCCAAAAGAGCCACTTTGCTTTTCCTTTGTCATATTCAAACTTGGGTGCAGGAGAGTCCCAGCACAGGTATGCGCCACACAGTCTGTCCTATTATCTCCTTCAAGATGGACTTAACTCAGTACTTTCCCAAAGATCATTGGCCCCCAAAAGACATACAGACAGATGCTATGAGTAACCTGATATTTTCAAAAAAGGAAAGCAAGCTCTCAAAGAAGCACCTCAGTTTTTGGAGGAGTAGATAGCCTGGCAAATTCTACCTTTATGTCTCAGAAATGCATTTAGACAGTGAAAACTTTCAGAATTACTGAGAGTGCCAAGCAAGCAACCTGCGGGTCTCTGCGGGGCTTTATCAAAAGATCAGGAAACAGGAATTGAGATGAGGAAATAGAATTCTTTGCAGTTTGGAATGGACCTGGGAACAGCAAATTTCTCAGCTTCTTTTCAGCTTTCCCTATAGCACTGTTGCAATTTATAGGAAAGCTGAAACAAAAGCCATGTATGGACATATTGAAAGGTATCAGAACTGTGAGATAATAAGTCTTTCCTGAGTGAGTCTTTCCGTTGGCAAGTCTTTTCTCTGCTACCAGAGAGTCAACCCATTTTTGCCTCCAGGATGGGATTTCTTGTTGAAATTTTAGTTATTGTTTTAAAAATATTTATCTATTTATTTATTTATTTGAGAGTAAGCAAGCAAGAAAGAGGCAAATAGATAGATAGATAGATGGGTAGATAGATAGATATATATATAGATAGATAGATAGGTGATAGAGAGAGAAAAAGAATGGGCACACGAAGGCCTCTAGCTACTGCAAACAAACTTCACACAAATGTGCCACCTTGTGCATCTGGCTTATGTGGGTCCTGGGGAACTAAACCAAGGTCCTTTGGCTTTGCAGTCAAGTGCCTTAACTGCTAAGCCATTTCTCCAGCCACAACCCCCTTAATTCTTTTTTAAGGGTCTTTGTTACCCTGTTAGAAGGAAATCTGCTCTCTGTCTTAGGAGACTCTGACAATAGAAAAATCTCCAAGTCTGATCAATTCATAATCCTTACCTAAAATTGGGTCTCTGGGTCAGAGCCCATGGCTTAGAGGGGCTGAACCTTGTCTTTACATATTATATGGGATAACAAAGATTTCATAATTGGACTTTTATGACTTTTAGCTATCAAGGGTAAACAAGGAAAACAGAAGCGCTCTTTGTTAGCCTTGAACTGAGCCTTGTTAGCTATTAACATTACTGACTGATAGCTTTTGAGAAAGGTTGAGAAGTTCAAAGTCAAGTGAAATAGGCAGCAAAGACTCATAGGCCATGTGAGGCAGTGCAGGCCCGTTGGGTACAAGCCCAGGGGACTTTGGATTTGGACAGAGATGACAGGTGTCCAAGACAAAATTCTCCATATTCTGGTTTTATGAAGACAAGGCTTAGATATTCACTCTTGTCCTGATAGGGGCAGGTTGGTGGTTCTCATATACACCCTCCCATGCCCTCTACCCTACGAAGTTAAAGAGCCCCTGGCAATAGCCTTTCCTGAAGAAGCTCTGGAGAAACTAGAGGGTAGCATTGCCGTAAGGAAGAAGAAGATGAGATGAGGCTACAGAAACCACGAGGTCAGTGAATCCTCCATCCTGCCTCTCTGGGCACCTGCAGGGCCCACTGATCTGATCCACTGTGGTGTCCTACACTATTGTGCTGAAATTTCATCTACTGTTATAGTCATCAGTGTTTTCAATTTACATTTATATTTTCGTTATGATAGAATATATATAACATAAACTAATATTTTTAATTTTTTTTTTGAAAATTTCGTGTGAGTAATATAATGTATTCCAGTCACACTCACCCCTATTATTTCCTTCTCCTGTTCCTGTCTCACTCCTTCTTAACCCCTGCTTCTTCCCTCTCAACTAGTTATCTTTGTACTTTGATGTTTTGTGTGTGAGGCCCACTGAGTCTGGTTAAGGCTCCTTGTATGAACATGGGTGGGCGGTTATTTATGGGTTATGGGCGGGGAGCATAGGGCAAGTTACCAGTGGCTATAGCACTGCAGAAAGGCCTCCCTCCCCCACAATTGTTACCTGAGGTGGGGGGCCTCGTGAGCCTTTCCCTGTCCATGGCGGGGTGTTGGCAGGCCTGGAGCTGTGCAGGTGAGCACAGCTGCTGGGAGCTCTTGCGTGCACTGGCCACGTCCCATCTGGAGATAGTGTTCCACAGCATTTCTCCTCGGAGCCCTCCAGCTCTTACATTCTTTCTGATCCCTATTCTGCAACGTTCCCTGAGCCTCGTAAACTGTCATTTTTAAGGGCACAATCTGCTATTATGAAGCATATAAGCATTGTTGTACAACCATCACCAGTATTTATCTCCAGAACACTTTTCGTCTTGTAAGACTGAAACTCTATAACTGCCCATTTCCACATCCCTAGCCCCAACAACCATCATTCTATTTTCTCTTTGAATCTGAATGCTGTACATATCTCAAGTAAGAGGAATTATACGTATGTGTTTTGGTAATGGACTGTCTCACCTAGCATCATGTTTTTAAAGTTCGTCTGTGTTGTGGGTGCGCCAGAATTCCCTTTCTTGTTAAGGCTGAATGATATTCGAAGTCATGTATATGTAGGCTTTTTTTATTGGCATAAAGTCGTTTTAATAATTGTTTTAAATAGAAGCAATAAAAGAATCAGCAATAAAAGAATGGGTTATGGGTGGGGAGAATCAGGCAGTAATGATGGACATCTATGTCAACACACACAAATTTAGACTTTGTGCTGAGGAGTATTTTGACATTTAGATGGAAAGTCCGTGACTGTGTCCCATGACCACCTGCTTAGGGGCAACAGAAGCTACACAGCTTTTCTAAGTCAAAGGGAGCCAAACACATTTGTTTTTACTAACACCTGGTTCTTTCTCTATAATCTCAGGCACCAGCCAACTGAATGTGACCATTTGCCCTCCTGTCTCCTACGCAAAGTATGAAAGACACAGGAGAAATAACCTATCAAACACATTGCTCCTTCAAAGGGCAGAATTTAAATGTCTCATGATAAATATGTAAAACAGATGCAGTTCATGTGTTTGAATAAATATAAAAGGTCTAGAAATCAGTTTTCCTGGATCAGCACTATAAGCAAAGGAAAGGGGAGGAAAATTAAAGCCAGATTTTAGGACACATTGCATCCCTGGTGGCAGCTTTTTTTTTTTTTCACACTGACAAGTGTGGGACATTGAGCATCAGAGACTAGAATAACTGATGTCCTTTGTTAGAGGTGGAGATGTTTAACAGGTTTTAATTGCATTTAAGGGAAATCATTAAAATGATCTATGTTTGAGCATGAAAAGAGGTGGAAACAAGTTCCACTCTGCAAAGGGGAAATCCATACCTCAGTAATGAATTATTGCTCTCTATAATCTTGTCCTTCGTGTATAAAATGGGAGAACAAGATAAGAGACTAGAAGGCTTCCAATTGTCCTCTTGTGTTTTCATGGTGGCGCATGTGGAGAAAGTGTGGTCAAATGTCAGAACAAAGTAACAAAGTAGATTTAGAGCCTGTCTGGCCTCAGGTATCATAATAATTTATGCTCTTCATTCATTTTCTTCTATTTCTGCTGCTCTGGCCTCTGGATGTTACTAATGGGAGAGCTTGGAAGGGCTGTATTTCCATTTAAATTGCTTTCATAAAACTGGTAGAAGAGGGCTGGAGAGATGGTTCAGCAGTTAGGCACTTGCCTGTGGAGCCTAAGGACCCAGGTTCAGTTTCCCAGCATCCACATCAAGCCCGATGCACAAGCTGGCTCATGTGTATGCCTAGAGGCCCTGGTGTGCCCCATTCTCATTCTCTGTCTGCCTCTTTCTCAGGCTCTCTAAAATAAATAAATAAAATATTTTTAAAAACTGATAGAAGAGATATCACAGTCTTTCCAGAGCAGGGACTTCAGACTTTAAGATACTTAGAAGTTACTTGGACCTTTTCTAAAATCATTCAGTGGTTCAAGTAATCAGATCTGGGGGTGGTGTGTGTGGGGGGAGTACTCAGGAATCTGATTTTTTTTTAAGTATTTATTTATTTAAGAAAGAGAGAGAAGGGCTGGAGAGATGGCGTAGCGGTTAAGCGCTTGCCTGTGAAGCCTAAGGACCCCGGTTCGAGGCTCAATTCCCCAGGACCCACGTTAGCCAGATGCATAAGGGGGTACACGTGTCTGGAGTTCATTTGCAGTGGCTGGAAGCCCTGGCGCGCCCATTCTATCTCTCACTCTCTATCTGCCTCTTTCTCTCTCTGTCACTCTCAAATAAATAAATAAAAATCTTAAAAAGAAAGAAAGAGAGAGAATAGGCACCCAAGGGCCTCTAGTCACTGCAAATAAACTCCAGATGCATGCACCTCCTTGTGCATCTGGCTTATGTGAGTACTGGGGAATCAAACCTGGGTCCTTAGGCATCCCAGACAAATGCCTTAAATTGCTAAGCCATCTCTCCAGACTTAGTAATCTAAAACTTAACAAGCTTCCTGGGTGCTTTGAGACTTTCCTAGGACCACAAAAGGCCATAAAGAAATACATTCTAAAATTACTTATAACTCTTTTATCAGAAATGGTCAACGCTAAGCTCTCTGGTGCATTCCAGTCTAGGCATGTAGGTGTGACCTTTTAATGTTCTGTTCCTTTTTTTTTTCACTTAACCTCACACATGACCAAACTCTCTTCCCCCCACCACCATCACCATCCTATAAAAATACTTAAATCACTACATAAAATTCATTGTGTAGGTGTGTGCTGCCCAAAGACATCCCTTGTGTGGACAGCCATGTACTGCATAATGATTTTTCTTCAATTAATGCATGCATGTACATAGTGGCTCCATAAAATTATACGGGAGCTGAAACCTGCGCATCACTGACACGTGAGCCATCCTAACACACAGCACTTGCACTACTCACCCACTTGTGCGGTGCTAGCGCCAACTATCCTGCTGCATTGGCAGGCGTGCAAAGTCGAGCAATCCAGTTATGCCTGGTGAATCATACTTCGTGATAATAAGCAACTATATTACTGGTTTACTTACTTCAAGAAAACGTCGTGCTAGATAACTTAAACTGGCCTTGAACTCGGGATTCTCAAATCTTAGCCTCCTGCATGCTAGGATCACAGGTGTGTGCCTCCACATACTTGGTTCGTACATTTGTTATTCCATGCTGTTGGCGGTGTCAAGATGACCATAAGATAGTATGCTGTGTTAAACTGGCAGCAACTTCACACATCTCATGCTCACTTTGTCTCTTGATTTCAAGGGGCCCTGTGGAGGGACTGGCCTACACCATGTTGATCCACGTGAGTACACTCTGGTTATCCATACAGTGATAAAACAGCCCCTCCAATGACATTCTCAGGGCACATCTTGAGTGTTAAGTGACGCATAACTATAGTGAGTTGCCATCTGTTCATGTCTAAAGCCATGCTGGTGAGGCACCATTGTTGGGAGAACTGAGAAGACAGCCACTCAGATCATTTCTGTGCTCTGTGATGCAGACAAGGAACACTGACTGAAGAGAGGAACTTCTTGTTTCCTTTTTGTTTTTGAGGCAGGGTCTCACTCGAGCCCAAACTGACTTGGAACTCATGATGTAGCCCAAGCTGGCCTTGAACTCATGGCAATCTACGTACCTCGGCCTTCTGAGCACTGGGATTATAGGCATGAACCACCACACTCAGTGAAAAGGGGAACATTTTTAAGGCTCTCAACACACATTGCAAATAGCTTTGTAAAATCAATCCTAAGCAAAAACTTATAAGAAACAGCATTGATTCTGGGTAATTCTTGATTGTGTTGTTATTATTTTAAAACTATGTTAATCCCAGCACTCAGGAAGTGGAGGTGAGGAAGAATATCATGAGTTTTAGTCCAGCCTGACACTACATAGTGAATTCTAGGTTAGCCTGGGCTAGAGTAAGACCCTACCTCAAAAAAACCCAAAATAAACAAAATTTAAAAAAAAACAAAAAACTATGTTATAAGTTATTTTATTAGTCAAACTTTTCTTCCTAGAATATAGAAACAATATAATTATGAAGGAATAAATATGATTGTTTGGCCAGGCATGGTGGCATATGCCTTTCATCCCTGCACTGGGGAGGCAGAGATAGGAGGATCATGGTGAGTTTAAGGCCACCCTGAGACTACATAGTGAATTCCAGGTCAGCCTGGGCTACAATGAAACCCTACCTTGAAAACCAAAACAAAACAAAACAAAAAGATTTTGTTTGTTATGTCTAGTTTGTATAATTGGTCTCATTGCTTATTAGCTATACCAGAGACTTTATAATATTCCTCAAAATAGCTTAAAAAATTCCTTGAACATAGTTCAATGATTATTCTCTGACAGATTTGTAAATCCAATCTATAAAGTAAGAAGGGATAAAAAGACACTGCATAGGACTCAAATTAATGCTTATATTCAATTTTTGTAGAAGGACAGTGAACGGATGAACAACAACAAAAAGAAACTGAGGTTCTCATTGTTCCATTTCTGTCACATACACTTGCAATGAAATTTTTCCTCACAGAATTTAGCCTACTTTAGTTACATGACTTCACAAATCTAGCATCTTATCCTTGAATATGTAAATATACTGAACATATAGACCATAGTCATGAAGTAATCTGTGAGCCCATGACTTGCATCAACCAAGTAGATACAAACCAAGAAAGTACAAAGTAAGAACCTTAGTGTTAGGTTAGTGCAGAGCAGGTGACTTCTCAGAGGCTGCCTGCTGTTGGGTCCAGTGGAAGTGCACTTGTGCTCAGGAGGCAGAAGACATCTCAGAAGGTGAGGGCCGGAGAGATGGCTTAACAGTTAAGGCGTCTGCTTGTGAAGCCTAAGGATCCATGTTTGACTCTCCAGATCCCATGTAAGCCAGATGCACAAAAGGTGAGGCAAGCACAAGGCCACACATTCACACATGCCTACTAGGTAGCACAAGCATTTGGCATTCAATTACAGTGGCTGAGGCCCTGCCATGCCAATTCTCTCTCTAAAATTTTAAAAAAAGGTGAGGTCAGGGAGCTGTGACAACTGCACAAGAGAGAGAGATAGATAGATAGATAGAGAGAGAGAGAGAGAGAGAGAGAGAGAGAGAGAGGGAGAAAAGACTGTGATGGTCCCCAGCACAGTGAAAGCAAAAATCCAAGACACAGAGGTATGAAAGAAAATCCTACTCTCTCTTATATCTTTGAGTAGATACTGAACCTGATGTGGATTCTAATAAAATCGAAACAAAATGACAAAATGGAAAAAAAGTCTTTTGAAATGTAAATTAATGTCTTGTCATCATAGGATGATTTTGCAAGGAAAGAGGATAATTTCCAGGGTGTTTCAAAAAAAAAAAAAAAATAGGGGCTGGGGAGATGGCTTAGCAGTTAAGGCACTTGCCTGCAATGCCTAAGGATCCATGTTTTACTCTTCAGATCCCATATTAGCCAGATGCATGAAGGTGAGGTAAGTGCAAGGTCATATATGCCCACTAAGTGGTGCAAGTGTCTGGAGTCCGATTGCAGTGGCTGAGGCCCTGGCACACCAATTCTTTCTCTTTCTCTCTCCCCTCTCTGAATGGGATTGATTTTACAAAGCTATTTGCAATGTGTGTTGAGAGCCTTAAATATATATATAAATTATGAGTACTGCAAGAGGCAGGAGGGGTGGATTTATTTTTCCTGTTAGCACTGTCTGGTTTAGAACTTGCTGTCTGGACTAAGCTGGGCTCTAACTGGGATTGTGGGTAGGAATGGGAGGATCTTAAAGGAAGAAAAGGAAGCTGAGATAAAGGACGGAGGAGATCTAATGAGAACATGTGGTAAAGAGAACAATACAAGCGATACCTAGTGCACACTGAAAGTCAGCTTGATGTCAGCTATGGCAGGTAAGAGTCAGTACTGTCACCCATTTCTGTGACATAGGCACATACGAGAGGAAGATGGAGATGCTAAGCTTAATTATTTTTATTGCAGTCCTTGAAGATTGCCTGGAAGATGGAGTGGGAACCACAATTTCTCTCTTGTCTCCTAGCAGAGCCATCAATGGAAGATTGCCTTGTGGAAAGCTACAGATTACTGGGCTGTCCTGGGACATGAGGCAAGATCAGAGCCCAAACTTCAAATGGATAGCATGAGAAAAAATTCTCTGGCCTTTCCTCACCCTATCATTTAAAACCTATCCAGCATAAACAAATGTTCAAAGGCACACATAAGCAGTGTGTGGAGGCACACATCTACAATCCTTGCACTTGGGAGGTTAAGGCAGGAGGATTGTAACAAAATGAGTTCCAGGGCAGCTTGGGCTACAGAGTAAAAACTCTGTCTCAAACAAAACAAAGCAACAATAATGACAACAATAGCAACCAAGGTGTAAATAAATCAAAGAATGGCTTGTCATTTCTTTCACTAACCAAATTCTCATGCCCCTTTTTAAAACTGTCTTCTTTCTTCTCTAACTGCACCTGTCTTACTCTGAAAGTAGCCTAAACTGTGAGTGACTTAAATATAGCCCATCAGTACCTGCTTGCCTGTAGCCTTCCCTCTCCCAGTTCTTACTGGGACAGAAGTATAGTGTAAAGGCTTACCTTGAATCCCCAAACCATATTAGGCAAATCACTTCATCTCTCTAGCCTCAATTTCTTCATCTACAAATTGGAACTAAATGATCTTCTTTCTAAAGACCAAAGGTCCTTATTTCAGGTTTGTGATGGGTGTATAATATAACACACACGAATGTATCTGGACAGTCTCTGATGACTACACTGAGCATCACACACTTGATATAAGTTAGTCATTAGGTCATTTCTTTTTCCAACTGCAGCTCTTTGAAACCTTTTTAAAGAGCTCAACATATGGGGAAAAATAAAATTTTTCATGTTCTTGCCATTCAGAGTAGATAATTATTTAATATGGTAATATTTATTACGATGTGAACATAGAGAATTAAGGTATTCATATATAGCTGAAGCAGTTTTTAACCCTGGGAAGTGGGTCATCCATGCTGAGTTGGCTTTATGTGGCAGTCCTGTTATCTTCCCAACAGGAGCTCTACCCTCCCGAGCCCATGTAGGCCCAGTCACTATGAGTGTATTTGTAAACACATACCTATCAAATTAGCACAGTTTGGGAAGTGGGTTTGAAAGTTTTTTAATTTATGTAGCTGTATCCATGGTACATTCCTTTTAATATCATTGCTTTGAGATTAGTTTGTGCTTAACATAGTGTCAATTAACTCTGCTGGGTATTGTTTACTTTCTGAATTAGAGCACATTTAAGTGTGTTCTTTGCTGGGTATGAAGATTCTGTGCATTTTTTTCTTACTATCTGATTATATTATATATATTATATGATGCTTTCATATATTATATATATAATATGTGATATATACGTGTATATATATACACCTTATATACTTAATATATAAAATATATATGTTATATATGATATAATTATATATATTATATAAATAATGCTACAATAAACATTCCTGTGAATCATTCTCAATGTGCAGGTATAAATGCTTCTTCCAGATACATACTTAGAAGTAGAACTTCTGTGTTGTAGGAACATGTAAATTTTATTTTACTAGATAACAATAAATTATTCCCGCTAGAAGGGTACAAAAATTCTTGCTTGCTAATATCCTTGCTGATACTTGATAGTATCACTTCATAATTTTTGCCCAATGATTATCTTTCTACATGTTTAATGTTGATTTTTTATTTTCCCTTTTATGACTTGCTTGTTCACATTTTGTGCCTATCTTTATCAGTTTGCCACAATCCATTCTTTATGTGTCTATGCAAAGAGGCACAGTCAAAGCTTTGAGATAGTACTTTATCCATCTCTGTATAGCCAGAACCCAACATAACGCCTGATGGAGAAAGGGATTCCATAAAGGATCACTGTATGAGTCAGCTCTTATGCCAAAAATTCATTTCTAAGTATCCAATACCTAAGCCTTAATTTACCTTTTACTTGAGCACTTTTTGAAGTTAGATGAGTATCCACTGAGAATTAGGAGGAGAAACTCTGGCTAGTGAGCATAGCAAATTTTCACTAATGATTGTATCCAGGGAGAAGTGGAAACAATGAGAGGAAATGTGGTTTAGCTAGCATCATACTTTGAGTGAGAATCACAGCCAGGACAGAAGTCAAGTCCTGCAATTATTTACTTGACCTTTATTCCAAGATCCCAGAAAACTCTTTGGAAGGAGCAAAATGTCACTGCATGACTTACCTTGTAGCAGTTTGCTAGTGTGTTTTCCCACTTTAGTCTGGTAGAGTAGCCTGCCATGTTTTTTAGGTAGTAATTTTCATCTTCTTTTTCCAATTTCTCAGTCGATTTTTTCAGTTTATTGAGGAGCTAAAGTAAAACATCACAGTCACATAGTCTTCAACACATTTATGAGACAGCCTTTGTAAATGCACAGAAAGAATTTCATGTGGCCCAATGATGTGTTTCTTATCTCTCTACTCTCTGTAAAGAGCAATCACAGATGACAAAAACAGAGATTGTTTTTTGAAAATGTTAATAGAATCCAGAAGGAAACCTAATGTCCTTTTAGCATGATACCCTCAGTTTTATACTTGAAGAGGCTGAAGCCTTAAACATGAAGGGATTGGTTCACATTCATCAAATCAAGGAGGTCACTTGACAATTGACAAGACAAGTCCAGGATCTCCAACTTAAATTAAAAGCCCATATTAGGGCTGGAGAGATGGCTTAGTGGTTAAGCGCTTGCCTGTGAAGCCCAAGGACCCCGGTTTGAGGCTCGATTCCCCAGGACCCATGTTAGCCAGATGCACAAGGAGGCGCACATGTCTGGAGTTCGTTTTCAGTGGCTGGAGGCCCTGGCGCTCCCATTCTCTCTCTCGTTCTCTCTCTCTATCTGCCTCTTTCTCTGTCTGCCACTCTCAAATAAATAAATAAAAATGAACAAAAAAATTTTTTTAAAGCCCATATTAGAGCCTTACTCAATAAATCCTCAAGCCCCTGAACTTCTTACTAAGATGGGTAGAGAAACTGCAAAACTCATTTTTAAAACCTGCCTCATCACCAACCTGTCTGATCATTTTAAAGCCAGAAGTAAAGCTCTGGAATCAGACCTCTAGAAGGAGGAGGCCTTGTTACTGCTGCAGGATGTGTTACTTAACCTTAACATGCTACAGTTTCTCATTGCTGTGATGAGAATAATAATGGCTCATGCTTCATTGAGTTACTTTGAAGATCCCACCACATATGCGTGTAAGATGCTTATTGCATTATGAACCCTGCATCTAGTAAGCGCTCAAAGATTATTATCATCATTACTTATTAAAACCCTGAGATACGTGTTCATATTAACTGCAAGTTACAGACAGCCTGACACATCCTTCTCCTTCGAGACTTGCCCCTCATAAAGTCTCCCCTCTTGCTAACCTCCAAATTGGCCATTGTGCTGGCTAAATCTTCCTGAAAATTAAAGTAATTCAAAACCCTCTGGTCCACAAAGACTGAAATGGATGTTCAAAATATACACATAGTAATTTTGTATCTCTGAGAAATGAGGAAGTTGGGTTGCATGAATGAATTTTGAAACTTTAGTATGCCTAGGAATGGGCTAGTGTTTGTAAAATACAAAGTTCCAGAGCCCCCAAGTGACAGTATTCATTCAATAGTTCTGTAGTGAGATTGGGACATCTGAATTTTTAACTAGGTCCTCAGAGAATTCTTATGTAAATGGTCCTCAAGCCAGGCTTGAAAGATTACCCAGAACCTCCTGATGTTGGCAGCTTAGGAGTTTCAAGGATAAAGATAAAGGCTTTTAAGAATGACCCTCTTTATGCCTAAGGACATTTTGACTAATGTTACAATAATGGAGGACATTCATTTAAAATGCCAAATATTAATACTATTCACTATTATTCCAATTGGTATGCTAGCTATTCAACGGTGCCTCAGATGTGATGGATGACCTATATAGGACACATTTACTTTTGGATATCAGGTATAATGAACCACATCTATCTGTAGAAACATGAGCTTGTGAATTTTAACCTGGTAACAGTATAGTGAAAGGGTCCAAAGTGAGGAGCAGCAGGGACACGAGAGGGAATAGGAGGATTAATTATAATACTACACACACACACACACACACACACACACACACACACACACAAGAAACCCATAATTTTATACAACTAGTATATGCTAATAAAAAGGGACAAAGAATGCCTAAACTATACCTTGCTAAATTATTACCCTGAGATTCTTGTTGAGAACAGTCACATGCCTATTGATAAGAATCAAAGCTCTTTTGAGATTACCACTCACCTCCATCAGCCTGGGCCATAGAACTACTGACCACAAGTTTCCCCACAGCAGATTTATAAGAAATAAGCCTAAATTTTTAGAACTTACTTTACTAAAATCAAAGAGATTGATTTCTTTTTCTTTCTTCTTCTTCTAGAGGGGAGCATTCATTTATTCACCCAACATATATTATGTACAATGTGTCATGTGGCAGACTTTGGGAATAGAAAAAAAAAAAAGACAGGCTTCTTTTTCCATGGGAAATGTGCACAGGGCACTGCCATGTTGTGTTATAGGATCCAGAGGTCCCAGGATGGTAGACATGATTAGGTGTCACTCTAGTAATAAGAGTGGTACCTAGTCTTAGAATGAAAATGACATTTAAGCTATGAGTTTTATGTAGTAGGAGCTGGTTAAAAAAAAAAAAAAAAAAAGATCCCTGTTTGGATAAGCCTAAAGTGAAGTTTGAATTGGTGAGACAAAATAGTATGGCCTGAAGCAGGGAAAAAGAAATGGTAAGTTGGAGTTCACACAGAGGGAGAATAATAAGAGAAGATGATGGAGCAGGCAGGTCAAGTCAGGAAATGTCTTAAGGGTCACACCACAGAATGTGTGTACACTGCTTTCTGAAGTCACTGGAAAGCCCCGAATGACTTGTCACAGGGTAATGATACATTTGCATTTAGGTTTCAGGAAAGCCACCTTGGCTGGTACATAGGTCATAGATAGTAAGAGGCAATACAGAAGGAAAAAAAAAAAAAATGCTAGTTGCAGTAATCCAGGCAAATAATAATCATTGCCTGGGAGACAGTAGTGTCAGGGAGACAGGGGTATACAATATGCTCAAGAAGCATTTGGAAAGAAAAAAAAAAGAAGCATTTGGTTTAGGAGTTAAAACTGGGAGGACGTGGTAGGTGGTGATGCTGAAAAACCTAGAAAACAGGAACAAAGAGTGATCTTTGCTAGAGAAGTGATGGGTCTGAATTTAGATATTAAGTCTGAGGTGCCAAAAGCCAATTTAGAAATTGGTTTGGCTAGAGATATGAATTTGGGCATTGTCAGTGTGGATATGGTAGTTCAAACCTTGAGAGTATAGTTATTGAGTACCTATTCTCTATTGAGTATCTGACAGAGTTACTATATTGGACAGCAGAGATACACAGTAAATGAAAGACAAAGAAGCCAGGGAAGGAACTCCTCAGATATACCAATATATAAAAAGGCCAGGCAGAAAAAGGGAAGTTCATAAGAAAGCCTGAGATAAAATTTCTGGAAGGCGAGAGGAAAACAAAGAAAGAACTATTGCCTACATTAAGCAGAGAATCTTTCTAGAAGGGAAAATAAACATTGTACAATGTTTCCTGGAAGTCCATTAAGGCAAAAACTAGAAAGTACTGGGAAGTTGGCCTGCATAATAGAGACATTGTTTTCTGCATCAAGAACTCTTGAGTTCTGGGGAATGGAGCAAGAGCTCTAGGAGAGTGCCTGGAGGAGTGAGCAGGAGACAAGGAAGCAGACGGAGCACAGGCCACCTTGACTACAAAGACTAAGGACTCAGGCTGGACTCCCCAGTACCCACTAAAATCAGATGCACAATGTGGCACAAGCATCTGGAGTTCATTTGCAGTGCCTGGAGGCTCTGGTGGGCCCACTCTCTCTGTCTCTCTTCTATCTCTCTCTGCTTGCAAATAAATAAATAAATGACTTTTTTTAATTGTCAAGAGGACTCCTAGATAAATGAATTTATATGTACTATGATTAAGTCTAAACATTGCCCCAAGGGCATATATATTGATCACATACCTAATGATTACTTCTTAACTATATAAACATCATGATTATCTAACTGTTTACCTTTATCTCATCCTATAAACTCTTCTACTTTATGTCTTATAATGTTCTTAAAATATTGTTATAACATATAAAGTTTCTGTATATATTATGTACAATATATATTTACTTTTTGGAGTAAGAGCTGACTTTTTTTTTCCTAATTGGATTCTCTATTTAAAAAAATTGGGACATTACTTATGTCACACAGCATACATTTTTTTTTTGTTTATTTTTACTTAATTATTTGAAAGTGACAGACAGAGAAAGAGGCAGGTAGAGAGAGAGAGAGAGAATGGGCGCGCCAGGGCTTCCAGCTACTGCAAACGAACTCCAGACACGTGCACCCCCTTGTGCATCTGGCTAACGTGGGTCCTGGGGAATGGAGCCTCGAACCGGGGTCCTTAGGCTTCACAGGCAAATGCTTAACCACTAAGCCATCTCTCCAGCCCAACAGCATACATTTTTGACAACAGAGTGTCAATAGCAGTGACCAGGCCTATGATCCCAGCTACTAGGGAGGCTGAGACAGAGTCACAGACAGAGTTCAAGGGTTGTCTGCACTACCTAGCGAGTTAATAACCAGCCTGAGAACTTAAGAGACCCTGCCTCAAAATTTAACAATATTAAAAAATGAAAAATATGTTTAAAAAATTAAATGCCAAAAGCTATAGCTATAGTGGCCAGCACTTGGATCTACTGGGCCAGAGTTCAGAATTTGAGATATAATAACGAAGCAAGGCTAGAGAGATGGCACTACAGGTAAAGGTACTTGCTTGCAAAGCCTGCCAGGCCAGGCTCAGTTCTCTAGGACCCACCTAAAGCCAGGCACACAAAGTGGCACATGCGTGTGGAGTTTGTTTGCAGTGGCAAGAGGCCCTGGTGTGCCCATTCTCTCCTCTCTCTCTTTCTCAAATAAAAAATAAAAATAAAAAACAAAGTAAACAAAATAAACAAAAAAAAAAATTGGGGACTGGATACTTGAGTTTGGGTCTCTAGTACCCACCTCAAAAGCCAGCTATGGTGGCACCTGTCTGTAATCCTATCACCAGGGAAGTGGAGACAGGATGATCCCTAAGACATTCTGCCTAGCTAGTCTACCTGACTCAGCTTCAATGAGAGACCCTGTTGCAAAAAAATAAGATGGAGAGCAATTGAGGAAGATATTTGACGTTGATCTTTCGCCTCCACACACACACACATACACACACGCAGGCACACTTGTACATAACACATGCATCCTCACACATATGAATACACATACACACAGGCACACATCACACACATAAACAAAGAAATGTGAACACGACTGATCTAGTGTGTCCTGCCAATGGTACTTTTTAAAAATGTGATGACGATGACTTAGAATCGCTCTCCATGCTCTGCCAACCCACAGAGATCCAACAGTGGGAGGAGCCAGCCAGTTCCTTGGGGTTCCCAGCTTCACGCCCTGTTGCCATGACAGCTTACCTTCTGCTTCTCCTTCTGGGTCATGGATTGTTTGGAGCTTTCTAAAAGATGGGAAAGTGCTTCATGCTTCTTGGTACTCACCATTAATTTTTTCTTAGCCTAGAATCAGAAACATATGAGCAAGACAAAGAGGCAGAAACTGACATTCAGGGAGAAGCGCTTCTAACTTGGAATGAGAGCTATCTGTGTACTAGTTTGAATGATGGAATATTTATTTACTTATTTTTAATTTATGTTTGAGGTAGGGTCTCACTCTAGCCCAGGCTGACCTGGAATTCACTATGTAGTCTCCAGGTGGCCTTGAACTCATGCCAATCCTCCTACCTTTGCCTCCTGAGTGCTGGGATTAAAAGCGTGCCCCACCACAAATGGCAATGATGGAGTATTTTTAGCTTTTTGTTCCCTCATCTCAAACTCTGCCTAGAATACCCCAGCAGGAACACTTGGTTGGAGAACCACTCAATATTTGGTCATCCTGGGTACATTCACAAGGGCTATACATTTGATAACTCACCTTGAATTCTCAATTCTTTTGTCTCACCTCCAGAATACTGGAATGAAAGGCATGTACCACACCCATCTCACCTGAAGATATCAAAGACTACAGAACTGGGCAGTGAAGGGGGACCACTCAGGCGTCTTTCCTTGGGAACCAGGGACAAACCTGCTATCTTTCTGAAACATAGACCCAGGCAGCTCACAGCCCTTTCCTCTACCTTCCACCAGTCCCTGGCTGCTGACAGGTGAGGTTCTGAGACAAGAGTACTGGCCCTTTAAGGATTTGCATTTGTGTGTCTAAAACAGACTGTACTTCATCACTGACATGCTGAATCTATTGAGTTGTAGCCAGGGAGAAAATGATTATAGCTCAAGAATCCTATGTTGTCTAATTCCTTTGTCACTCCATCAAAAACAAAATCATTTTATTTAGAAAAATGACTTGTCAGAAACTAGGAAATAATAAAAGTGCTTTTTGTTCTCTTAAGTAATGGCAGCTCCAGAGCATGGTTTCTGCCTCCTTGTCCATTATATTGAATTTACTGGGAAGTCTGAATATTTAAAGAAAATTGTTTTCTTTTTAAACAAATCATCTTTAAGGAAGTTCAGAAAATTGAGAGTAAATTTTATAAACAGACAACTGACTAAATGCTTTTTCTGGAACTTTTAAAATACGCTTTTATTAAAATGACTCTCTTGAATCCGTTTTTGATCCTACAATGACTATTGTGGGAATTGATTTTTCTTAAGCATTTGATATTCAATTCCTCAGCCCATGGAGGCTTCAGTTTCAGCGAAAGCTTCCAAATCCAGCCTAGGCCACCTTTCTGAGGGCATCTGTGATATTGGAACCTAGTGACAATTTACTTACAAAAGCTCTTGTTGGACATCAGAACTTGGGTGGAGGAAAGTAAGATTAAGTAAGATTTCAACTTTTGGAATGCAAGTCCTTTACAAGGAGTTCTTCCTACACCATATTATTCTAGGATAATCTTCTGTACACATGGACTCCATCTGCTCTTTTTGCTGCTTAAGTACCAATAATAATGGTATGCTCTAGCTTCTCACACCAGATAATTCTTCTTGCTAGAAGGGTTCATTTGCTATTTCCTGAATATGTTTGCATATGTTACCTAACAGCTAAGTTTTTAGGTACTTGAAAAATTACACCTTGGCATAGTGTATACAAGAGGTGGACCAAATATACTTGTAAAGTTGACATGCACATTTCCCTTGACATGACACCACCCACACCTTACTGTGTCCTCCAACTATCAAGGAAGAGATTCGTGAAAAAATGAAAAACCAAACAAGTGTTTGTCACTTGCCCTAAATTTTAAATAACATAGGCAGGTAGTCAATATAATGTGATGGTAAACAGTCATGATTCTACAGTCCAAGAACCTGCAGGAATTCTTGGTTCAAACATTAACCAGAATTATAACCTTAAAGAGTGCTTCAATTTCCTGTCAGATGATTAAAATGTATGTTGGGAAGGTTCATGGGCACATCACCTTGTGTTGTTGTAATTATTAATATGTAAACACATAGCTCTAACTCATAATAAATGTCATGTAAATGTTAGCTGCAAAAGTCTAACATATTGGGCCATGTTCTACCTTCATTTAATTGGTAGGGGTAACTAAGTAATAACTCAGGTGAGGAAACATCCTCTCCTCAATAAGCACTCAGATATTTTAATGCTAGACTACATGATTGACTACATGCTCACCAAGAAAAGCCTCAATCTTAAAACCCGAGTTTATATGAGTGTTATTTGCAAATAACTTGCCTTAATTTGCTGATTCCAGTTGCTAATGACAAGATTTGCTGTCTTTTCGACTTCATTATCAAGCTATTAAGAAAAAAAAGAAAAAAAAATGTTTTTCTTTCTTGCTTAGTTACTGCTATTGATTAAGTATTTGTGGCTCCTAAAGCCTATTCTTTCAATGAGATCGTATTTGGAGGTAGGATTTGGGGAAGAGACTAGGTTATGAAGATTGGGTCCTCACTCATGGGTTTGTACCTTATTTTAAAAGCCCCTCCTCCCTCCCCTGGGTCTCTTGTTCCTTCTACCAGGTGAGAAAACAGCAAAAAAAGAACCTTTGCAAATAAGAAAACAAGCCCTCTCTCAGCAGATACCAACTCTTCTGATGCCTTGATCTTGGAATTCCCATCTCCAGTTTCTGTCACTTCAATACCACCCGGTTTGTGGCGGTTTATTACAGCAACCTAAACTAACTCAGATAGTCCTAGTGGTGGCTTGCTAACTCTGCCACAATCTGTCTCACAGTTCATCGGCACTTCAGAATCCTACAACACCCACATTTCCCAAGGAAAGACACACTATCTTATCTCTTGACTGGAATAATGATTTCTAATGTATACCAATGTGAAAAGCATATGTATATGTGCAAGCAAGTGGAAGAGGCCCTTGCAGAGGCTGATCGCGGGTCCCATTCCACCACCACCACATCTTCTTCACCCTCAATGAATGATGCTCACACATCCTACGGGAGAACCTGTGACAGCCTTCCCAGTGCTCGTTTTACTAAATATTTCCTTTGCCCTTGATGTGATCATTGCTTTAACTTCAAATAGATCAAATTCTTCATTCTAATCAACTTTTCAAAGAAGGGACAGTAATAAAGATGAAAGCCAGGCACGGTAGCTCAGGTCTATTGTCCCAGTATTTAGGAGGCTAAGACAGGAGGATCACAAGGAGTTTGAGGATAGTCTGGGCTACATAGTGAGTTCCAAGCCAGGCTGTGCTACAGAATAAGATCACATTTCAAAAATAAAAACAAGACAAAAAACATAACTGCTGGTCCTGCTAATGACCATGATAATGGACATGGAGCTAAGTATCCCAGAAAGAACAGATATAAGTTGGAGCAGTACCTTTTGTCCCTGAACAGTAGATCAGCTACAAGAGTTAGCTAACACTTTTGCTTTTATATTTCCCAGGGGTTAAATGTATAGTACATGGTTTACTGTAACAAATTCAATAGAAATAATATTCATTTTGATTCTAAGGATTTGGCTGGAATGAGGAACAAGTTCACTTTTAAAAACAAAATCTGATCTTTTATCCTTTATGTGAGAGTGGACTGGGGACAATGGAAGACCCAAAGATTGACAGGGATAGCAGATTGGTGGGGGAGGGGGAAGTGACATCAACTATCCAATGTACTGTGATAAACTATCATTGCATTGCCCAGTTCATGGAATTAAAGAAATGTAATTATTATCTCATCATATGGTATGCAAGAGCTTTTGTAAGTAATGAACTACAGGCTTGTTTTGGTTTTTATAAGGATGGCTGGCATAGGCAGATGATTGTTTTTAATTTTTAATTAACTTAATGATTTTTAATGTTTTCTAATTATTTTTGTAAATCTCCACCTATTTCCTAATGCCTAGGTATACCATCCATTCTAGTGAAACACGCACACACATACACCCATCTATTCTACCTCCTGACTCTGTTTAATCAGTTTTCATTTAACATTTCTCTTTCACAATTCTCTGTATCCTCCTGACTTACAAGCAACCTGAAAAGTCCCCTCTGGAGATTGCCCCCTTCCTTCCCAAAGACCCCTTGCAAATTCCCTGGCACTTATTATGGGCATTTGGCCCCAAAACAAATATGGCTCTGACCCCACCCACCAGAAGCGGTAGCATTCATTACCCACCATGATGCTAGCTGGAAACCTTGTCTAACGTTGCGATAACTGTGATGCACAAAGGAAACTATTCTGGAAGGAATGACCAATATCAAGGGTAGAAGATATGGGACAAGAGGATCAACTGCCCCTGAGAAGATTATCTATCACTTCTCTTTAATTTTAAGAACATTTGAGAATTGCATCAATTATGCCTTCATATGCTTCAAGCTGGTAAACCTAGAAAAGAACCTTGAAAATTTGTGCTTATGGGATTAGGGGTGTAGCTCAGTTGTAGTGAGTCAGAGTTAATAAAGCTGAAAATTCTATAAGAAATAAAAAAATTAAATAAAATCATTTCTAATAGCATCACCTCAAAGTAATTCTTACTAACATTTTGGAAAGGTGTTTCCAGTTTTTCACTATGCATGTAAACACACTTATTTATTATGTAACATTGAGTTTATATTAATCGTGGTTTAACACTATTTTCTGATTCCCATGAATTTGAATTCTTCTATAGCAATATTTTTCATTTGTTCTTTGCAGTACTAGGGATTGAACCCAGAGCCTTGGATAGGCTTGGCAAGAGTCCAATCACTGAGTGGCATTCCTAGCCCTTCTATAAAACTTAATGACTGCATAATATTTTACTGCTTGACTACATCATAATATGTTTGTTTTGTTAATAATTTATTATTTTTTAAAATTTATTTATTTACTTGAGAGACAGAGAGAGAGAGAAAGAGAGGGAGGGAGAGAAAGAGAAAGTATGGGCACACCAAGTCCTCCTGCCACTGCAAGCGAATGCCAGATGCATGCACCATTAAAAAAATATTTTATTTATTTGCAAGCAGAGAGATAGAGACAGAGAGAGAGAGGGAGGGAGAGAGAGGAGTATGGGTGCACCCAAGGCCTCCTGCTACAACAAACAGTCTTCAGATGCATGTGCCAGTTTGTGAATCTTTACATGGGTACCAAGGAATCGAACCTGGGTCCTTTAGCTTTGCAGGCAACATCTTAACCACTGAGCAATCTCTCCAGTCCCACTCTACATGAACCATTTTGTGCATCTTGCTTTATGTGGCTACTGGGGAATCTAACCCGGGGCATTAGGTTTTGCAAGCAAGCACCTTTAACTGCTGAGCCATCTTCCCAGATGACATTTTATTTTTAAATGATAAAGTAGTCAAGTGTGGAAGTGTGGTGGTGTGTGCCTTTAAACCCAGCACTTGTGAGATTGAGGCA
This sequence comes from Jaculus jaculus, assembly GCF_020740685.1. NCBI lineage: Eukaryota > Metazoa > Chordata > Mammalia > Rodentia > Dipodidae > Jaculus > Jaculus jaculus. Next base: position 70,483,807 of record NC_059105.1, read on the forward strand.
GGTGGATTGCTGTGAGTTTGAGGCCAGCCTGAGATTACATAGTGAATTCCAGGTCAGCCTGAGCTAGAGCAAGACCCAAACTCAAAGCACCAAAAAGAAAAAAAAGAAAATAGTTGTTATTTGTTCCCTATTGTAAATATTCTAACAAACATCCTTGTATACAAATCTTGTGAGTTTGTTTTTGATTATTTTTTTGTGATAAATTCCCAATACCAAGTATCACTTTTAGATCTTTTCCTTTGTGAACCACAGACAGAAATCTTGCTTGCTTGTCTGTTTATTTATATATTTACTCTTTTTTTTTTTGTTTGTTTTTTTGAGGTAGGGTCTCACTGTGGACCAGGCTGACCTGGAATTCCCTGTGGAGTCTCAGAGTGGCCTCAAACTCATGGCAAACCTTCTACATCTGTCTCCCTAGTGCTGGGATTAAAGGCGTGCGCCACCATGCCCAGCTATTTATTCTTTTGTAAACACTTATTTATAAGGAGGGAGGAACAGAAGGAGGGGCATGGGCATAGTAGGGCCTCTTGCTGTTGTTCACAAACTCTTGAAGCTTGCACCATTTTTGCATCTGGCTTTACATGGGTACTGGAGAATAGAACTCCAGGCTAACAGGCTTTACAAGCAAGCACTTTAACTGCTGAGCCATCTCCCCATCCCTATTTGTTCTTCTCATGTAGTCCGGGCAGGGTCTCCAGCAAGCAGCCGGGATGACTTGTACTTCTGATGCCCTTGTCTCTGTGTCTTAAGTACTGAGATGACAGGCATATAACACCATGCTCAGCCTTTTTCTTTTCTTCCTATTCTTTTTAGAAAGAAATGGTTATTACTTTCTTTTGTAATTTTTTTTTTTTTGTTACTGGGATTTGAACTTAGGGTTTTGCATGACTCTACCACTGAGCTATATCATCATCACTAGATATCTAGCTTGTAAAAGAATAGGAAGAAAAGAAGCCCCAGCTCACCGATTTCCTCTTCTTTTCTTGAATACTGAGGACTTGTTGTGTTGGTTTTATTGCTTCCAACTCAATTGTCTTGCCAAGTTTCCTGGAAACAGAATATAAAGTCCTTGTCTTCAAGTTTACATCTACTGTCCAAATTGCTTTCCGGGGAGATGCAATAGTGCATTATAGCACAGCCACTCAGTGCAAGCTTGAAGTGGAAGCAGCACTGAGGGAGACTCTCCTCATGTACCCCACTCATGGTAAATATTTATGACCTCCCTGGGGCTGAAGCAAGGGATGGGGGTGCTTGGAGCTCTCACTGGGATTGGAGCCAGGGGGAGGGGACTGGGAGCACTCACAGGGGTTGGAGCAAGGGGCGGGGAGCACTCACTGATGCAGGTCTGCTGCAGATTTCATGCCCTCTGAGGCCCAGGCCCAGGCACTGCTGAGGCAGCTAGAGACAACAAGAGAGACAAGGACAGACATGGGTGTCATTTTCCCCAGGAACTCTAAGAAAAGCAGCTTTGATTTTCCCAGATGCAGGGCCTTCAGCCGTGGTGTTCATTTCCCTGACTGCATTTCAATTTCTCTAGGAGATTAAATTCTACCAGTTTATTTATTTGCACTCTGCTTTTCCTCAGTCATTTTTTAAAATTTTCATTAGATTGTCATCTTCCATTTCATGTCTGCAGAAAAATCAGGGAAGTAAAGTAGTCATGGAGGGTTGCAGGGGCGCTGGTAGGATCTTGGAAGGGCCTCAAAAAAAAAAAAAAAAAAAAAAAAAGAGAGAATCTTTTCAGGTTCCTCATGAGGAGGTACGTGACAGAGACTCCAGTCCCGGTCCCAGCCACAGTGCGGCTGGCTGCTCTGCTCCCTCCCCGCTGGCTTTCAGGAGAGTTTCAGGTCTTTTGTGGTTCTGGTGAGCTGTATCCAATGAACACAAAGGGCAGAAGGGCTCGGTTCTGGAGGCAGAGGAAGTCCCCCTCCCCCCCCACATCAGTGACCAGCCTCCCCAGTCCACAGAGGGTCTCTTCTGAAGACAGGACAACGAATGAATTGCATCAGTAAAGCTCAGGGACAGAGCCCATGCCAACTTTGATGGAGAGGGAGGGAGAGCGGGCAGCATCCCCACCCAATCAGAGTGGAGCAGAGGTCAGGGCTGAGTTTGCATCCCTCTGTGGTACAATGGGAGGGATAGACCAAAGGATGCCAGCTTTCTACAGGCCCCAAACAAGCCAAGATAGTGCTACTGTGTGCTTCCAATGATAGAAATTTCCAGAAAAAAAAAATTAATATATGTCAGCAGGAGGGAGACCCATAGTCATTTGGAGCTGGGAAAAGAAAGGAATAAAAACAGGATCAGGAGTTAAAGATCATCTTCTAGTACAAAGAAAATTTTTGTTTGTTTGTTTCTCTGTTTTTTGAGGTACAGCTCACACTAGCCCAAGTTGTCCTGGAAATCACTGCATAGTCTCAGGCTGGACTCCAATTCATGGCGATCCTCCTACCTCTGCCTCCCAAATGCATGTGCCACCACGCCTGACTACAAAAAGAATTTGTCGTCAGCCTGGGCAATGTGAAATACTGACTCAAAAAAAAAAAAAAAAAAAAAAAAGCCGGCGTGGTGGCGCACACCTTTAATCCCAGCACTTGGGAGCCAGAGGTTTGTGGATTGCCGTGAGTTCGAGGCCACCCTGCAACTACATAGTCAATTCCAGGTCAGCTTGGAGTGAAACCCTACCTCGAAAAAAAAGCAAACAAAAAAGAAAAAGCAAGTAAAGGGTGTGAGGCGTGAGGCACATTTTGAGGAGAGTCTCCCTCAGTGCTGCTGGATGGGAAATCAAGCTTGTTAGACTCGCGGGGCAAGGAGCACAGGCCTGAAAGCAGGAGCCTCCCTCTACTCCCCAGGGCTGCCTGCCTGACAACTCTCTCAGCTTTTCTGATCCTCACTGTCCTTGTAAAGTCAAAATACACTGGGATATCTGTGCAAGTAACCAACACAGATTTTGGTATAGAGGAGGAATATTCAATGACTCTTTATTATTAAATATTATATTAATACTGGCTCACTGAACATTCTGGGCATGCCAATTCTCTGGGAGTGTTATGGCACATCTAGGATTGCAACACAGCAAGATGCACACACCTCTGTACCCTTCCACTTCTTGGTCTTTGGGAGGTAATGAATAACTAGAACCAAAGTCAAAATGGACCTTTATGGAGTGCGTAATCCTCGCCAGGTACTCTGCTAAGCATGCTTATATTATTCTATTTAATTCTCCTAGCATCTAGAGGGAATAGGTTTTATTTCCATTTTATTTTATTATTTTACTTACTTATTTTTATTGTTATTGTTGTTTGGAGACAGAGTCTCACACCAAAGTAGTCTGGTTTGGAACTCACAGTGTCTTAAGTAAATTGCCTCCATAAAGTCCCCTTGCCTCAGTCTCCAGAGTGCTGAGATTATTAGCACAAATCATCACACACTTGGCTTGCCTTCCATCTTAAGGATCAATTGTCCAGTGGTAAGTGGGAGAGCCAGAGCTCAAACCTGGGGAGTCTAAGCCGGAGCCCCATGTGCTGTACTGGCTCCTTGGCAGTCTACAAAGGCCCTACCCTAACAATACGCAGAAAGCTGGGAGAGCAATTTCCATGCCATCATCTGCTGCTGCAAGTGAGGGCTTAGCAGCAATGGCAACTGGGACTCCAGAGGCTTCTCCTTTCCCTGTCTTTCCCCTCGCTCTTTCATCATCACAAGGAGCTTTGACAATGGCACTGCACGCTGGCTGCTCGTGGTCACAGCTGCATGCATCAGCTAAGAAGCTTCACAGCAAATTATCACTAATGGCCCGTCTTTAGAACACAGTTTACAGGAGGTCTCTGGGTGCCTCCAGGCTCGTGGCAGCTTACTTGGAGAACTGAAGACAGACACAGACACGTGCAAGTAGTTACGCAGAAAGTCACTGTGTTATGAGCAAAGCAATGGTAAAGGTTTGAGTACGTTCTCAAAGGGGCAGTGGCCAGTAGAGGTGGGAGTACCCAAGGGCCCCAGGGAATTGTCTGGGGCCTCCCTTTGTAGGATTTTTGGGAGGGAATAGATTGGTTATGTTACTAGGGGTGTAATTTGGGCCGACTTATGACTTAAATGATAGGTTTGAGTTATATAACATTTTCTCTACTGAGCATGTTTCTTCCCATAAGGCATCTGATTTAATCATATGCATGTCCAGTTAAGGTGGTAAGTAGGGATTAATTTGCCTTATTGTGCATGTGTCCAAAACCAGTTCAGGCTTGCTGGCCCCCTGCTATTCTGACCCTGGATCTAAGAATATATTTGAAGGCACAGATCACAAAGAATGGTCACTATATGTGGAGTTTACTTGGCACAAGTGGTGGTACCAGCTTCCCAACAAGTTGCTAGGTGCATTGTATAGAAGGGTGTGTTTATTGCTTAAGCCAAGTAGTATCCTGGGCGTGGTGGCTAAACTGTTCTCTATGTTTGCCTGCCTCACCATTACCTTTCTTTCCTCTTCCAAATAAAAGAATCTACTTCACTTTTACTATTGCATAATACTGAGTAGACCATGAACCAGCATGTTCTGCATCCAATGTGCTAAGCTCGTTAACACGTTGATTCATTTACTATTTAGCATGCTCACCACTGTATGACCCCTCGTAAACACTCACATGCCCACAGTGGAATGCAAGTCATTATTCCACCCCATAGACAAAGAAACCAAAAGCACAAAGAGACAGATGGGGACCTTTGTCTCGGGTCACATAGTAGAGAAAACACAGAATTCACACTTCCTGCCTCTAAGAAGACACTCTGGCTTAACACCCCTTCCCATCTGAGAGGACATCACCAAACTGCTTGCAGATGTGGGCTTGGGAGTCATAAAGACCCAGGATGTGCAGCCCAGTACCTGTGTGGTTGGGGGGTTTCTTCAGTTCTCCAGTCTCAAGTCTTCTTCTGTAAGGAGGGATAAGATTGAGGACTCTCAAGGGTGGTTGTGATAATTAAGTATTTAGCACAGCGCTTGTCATATGGTAAGTACCCAAGATCTGGAAGCCACGCTTGGTGGGATGTACCTCCCATATGTGTGAGAGGCAGTTGGAAGAGAACGCTTCTCACTTATCATTAAGTTTAAGAGGGGTTTGCCTTACCTCTGCCATGGTACTTACTTTTTCTTCGTGCCCTGGAGTGCTTTGCTCAGCTTGCTTGCCAGCTTATGAAGTCCTTTGGCATAGCTTATCTCTAGGTTGGCCCTGTGAGCAAAGTAAGTAAGTAGGATGTGCTGGTCAGAAATCAGCATATCTGGGGCTGGAGGGATGGATTAGTGGTTAAGGTGTTTGCCTGCAAAGGCAAAGGACCCAGGTTCGATTCCCCAGGACCCATGTAAGCCAGATGCACAAGGTAGCACATGTATCTGGAGTTTATTTGCATTGGCTAGAGGCCCTGGTGTGCTCATTCTCTCTCTCTTTCTCCCTCTGTTGTTTTCTCTCCCTCTTTCTCCATCAAATAAATAAATAATAAAATATTTAAAAAAGAAATTAGCAAAACCATACTTATATACTCAGATACTCTCACAGAAGAAAGCAGGGTAGAATGTAATGCTTTCATGAAGAAGAGATGATAAATTTACTAAAGGATTCTTTTGCCTTAGGCAAGCCCTTAATGATAGCAAAAAGCCTACAAAGAGAGAATATTTTATTTAACTTTCTGTTATACTAGTGCTTTGGGCTGAATTGTATTTCCTCTAAAAATGTTGAAGTCCTGAATTCTAATGTATTAGTTGCTTTTCTCTTTGCTGTGACAGACTGCCGGACGCAAGCAAATTAAGTTAAGGAACGAAGGGCTTGTTTTAACTCACAGTTTGTGGCAAATGAGAGTAGCTCTAGCCACAGTCAGGAACTAGAGAGACCTATCTGGAAATGCTTGAGCAACAAATCTAGGGGTATGTCTCCTAGGTGATTCTAAATCTTGTTATGTTCCTAACCAAGATGAGCCATCACATCCAAGATGTGGAGGGTTGATTATTTGAAAATGGATTCTTTGCAGATGATGATCAAGTTAAGATGAGGCCCAAAGCAAATGTGAGAATTTGGACTCGTAGAAAGATGCATGCATGGCAAGAAGACCATTGCAAACATGAAAACAGAGAGGAAATGCCACAGCTAAGAGCCAAGGGATGCCAAAGTTCACCAGCAAACCACCAGAACCAGTAGGGGACATGTGATATTATTTCCATCACAGTCGCAGAAGGAATCAATAGGTTGGTGCCTTGATCTCAGACCTCTATTCGCCAGATCAGTGAGCTAGGAAATTTTTGTTGTTCAAACCACTCAGGCTATGACTTGTTATGACAGCCCCAGAAAACTAACACAACTTGTAAGGAACAAAATCATCTCTATTTGGTAGGTGGCAATAAAATCATAAATCAAAATTGAGTTAATCAAGCAGTAGTTGTAAGGTGATCCTCCTGCTTCAGCATCTCAAGAAGGTGGGACAGTAGACATGTGCTTGGTACAAGGAATATTATAATAGAAAACTGCAGTGGGAATTATCAGTTTAAGATTAAAAAAAAACCCTTTCATTACTTTCTCTGCAGGATACAACTCAGCAGGAAGTCTGTACACACTCTCTCAAAGCAATCTTGACTCTTAAGAGACATTGAGCCTTAAACTCTCCTTAAAATTGTTTTATTATGTCCTAGTTACAGGTCCATCTGGATCAACAATGGGGTCATACTCATGTTCACCGTACTCTTTTTCTCTTCCTCGCCCTTCTCTCTCTCTCTTTATTCCTACCTCAATCCTTCCCCCTTCTCTCTTTCTGACCAATTCTTGCTATGTAGCCCTGGCTGGTCTTGTGTTCACAATCGTCCTTCCTCAGGCTCCTGAGGACTGGTATCACAGGTATGCACCATTACCCCTGACTCTTCTCGTTCCTGACTGAAGAACAGAAAATGTAGGAAATTAAATTCAGTTTATAGTCTCCTTGTTAGTACCGACCATAAAAGGTTCTGTTACTTATCAAGTTTTGTTCTATTTTCATTATAAAATACATTTAAAGATATTTTTACTCTAGTTTGCCTGAGCAACAATCCCAGAATTCTCTAGTTACTGAAGGGTTAATAAACCAGTGACCTGGAATCATTAGCTTAATTACTGCATTTTCACACAAATTAAGATTCAAAGTTATAGACCAAACATAGACATATAACTTTCTTTTAAAAGTAGAATCCAGTGATCTTCAGATACTGATCTATTGATAAATTTCTATTCATTTTAGCATTAGCTATGCTTTGATATTTCTACTGCTTTTTGAAAGCATGATCACTGTAGGGTATATTTTAAAGTCTAGATGCCAAAAACAGTTGTCATCTAGCTGGCGTCAGAACATGTCCAGGTATAAGGAAAGGTTAAGACACTGTTTTAAAATAATGAAGTTGGTAAACAAATATCTTCTTTTATTTGACAATAGATTTCTCTGCTCTAGTACTATGCCTCAATTGATGAGAGAGAGTGAGAGAGAGAGACTGTCAACTTTGATGAATTCAGCTGCTTTGGAATGACAGATCTCTTTGCAATAAGGTGGTTTCAAGTAATATTAAAATGGAGTCATTGAGGATTGAGGATGTGGCTCAGCGGCTTAGTGACAGAGCACTTGCTTAGCATGTATAAAGTCCTAGGTTTGATTCCCATCACGGTAACAACTAGATAAATAAATAGTGAAGTAAGAGTTTTGTGAGCATTAAAGTATATTAATAACTCAAACCTAGTAGGGGCTTAGGGATTGGCTCAGTAACTGGTAACCACCACCTTTTCTGATTTCCCCATCTATTACTCAGCATTATAATGCAAATGAATGAAGGAAGGAACTGTCGACTTCTCACCAGATCTGGGTTAGAATTCTCAGTCTGTCCTTGCCTTACTACTTCCCACAGCTTTAAACTGACATTCAGCTGCATTGTCTTGAATGTGAGCTGCCTCCGCCCTGATGTCAGAGTCACTGCTTTTTAATCCTTGGAACAATAGGACATACAACCTCCCCACCCCCTTGTCCATTGTAACCAGAGGGATTTTAAAGGCCTTTCCTGTACAGCATTCTGTCCTTGAAGGCAGCATTTAGAGCATGACATTTGATGAATTCAGTGCTGGGCACAAAACAGATAGTAAATACTAATTCTTTTCTACTGTGATTCTCACTAATCTGTAAATATCCAGAGCATCCCAAGTGTGCAGAGGTGGACCCATCACTGTCTCCCTGAAAACAGTCTGCGCAATGTTGGGGTCAGGACCAGCCATTTCCTGACTATTCAATTTTAACATCGGAATGTTCTCACAGGCTCTGCAAAGAGTCTCACGGCTACGTGTAAGAAAAAGGACAGCACCCAGAGAAGCATCACTTTCCTTCATATTGGTAATTTCACTGGGAAAACAATGTGTCAGGAGAAGGTCTTTCCTTTGAGGTAATTTGGTACTTTTTGAGTCTGGCTATTTCTGCTATTGAACACTTACATTTTCTCCCACCCCCGTTTGGTTTTCTTTTCAGACATGGTCTTATGTAGTCCATTCTGGCCTTGAACTTGCTATGTAACTGAGGATAACCTTGACTCATGATTCCTGTTGAGCTGGGTTCAAATCAGTGCAAAGATATGAAATTGCCAGCTGAATTTTTTGTGTGTGTGTGTGTTGGAAGACTTCTTAGACATCTGTGGGAGGGGGGCAAACTTGTGAGTACTTGATATAGTTCCTATCACTTGCACATGAAGAGCGTGGGTGCTCACACCACTTTCCATACCAGTCTGGTACACCCTGTTTGCAACCACAATGATACATTGATGCTTGCTTGACCTGTACTGTTCTTTTTTAGTGTGTGTGTGTGTGTGTGTGTGTGTGTGTGTGTGTGTGTGTATGTCAGATGTGGAGGTCAGAAGACAACTTTCCAGTATCAGTCATGGCCTTCTACATTCTTTGAGGCAGCATTGGTCTCACATTCACCACAATGCTGTGTACACTGCCAGACTAGGAGCCCCTGAGTTTCCAGTATATTCTCCTGTCTCTGCCTCCCTTTTCACCCATAGATGTGGATGGCTCTGGCTTTGACATGAATGCTGGGAATCTACATTCAGCTACACATGCTTGCACAGCAAGCCCTTTAGCTACTGATCCATCTCCCCAGCACTTGACCTCTATTGTCTGCACACAACGTAATATATTCCAACATTTACTAGGCACTCACAATGTGACAGGCACCATTATAAGTGTTGTAGGTGTGTTTTCTCATTTAATCCACAATAATCTGCATGAGGTGGACATAGCTTGTCTCCCCATTCATGCAGGGAATGTCAGGCATGGAGTTTAGTCAGCCTTTCTACTAAGGACACACAAGAAGTGGGCAGTGCAACTGGGATGTGAATGGGCAATTTGTCTGGAGTACCTGCTGCTTAACAGTGCCATTCTCTTGACTCTGAAGCTGTGAAGAAGTGGGCTGTAGATGAAGAATTTCAGGGGAAGTCAAACAAGAGTACTTTTTACAATTAGCACCCCCTCTCACTTCACCCTTAACTTCAGTGTTCTCAATCACAGCAACTCCTGGTGGTGCCACACCTTGGAGGTGCCTTGCACAGCAACCTCCATGTGGAGGCTATGAGCTTCCAAGCTTCAGGGCCTCTTCCCAAGGCAGCTCCGTATTGAACGGCACTTGGAGGTGGCGAGTGTGGACATGCTAGGAATCTGGCAATGTAGAACTGGAGGGAACTCTGACATCAGATTTTGCCAGCCTAGCATTTCGAGGCTCACTGACCAACACAATTATGTCTTTGATCTGCATGACCTCGGGGAGTTTGGAGTCAGCATTTGCACCAACCACTTAGAGCAGGCTGCAACCATCCACTTCTGCATTTTAAGCCCTAGTGACCATCTGGGGGACTAAGCAAGGGCTTTGGTTCTCTGAAGGAACTGAAATGCCACAGAATGAGGAGAGTGGGTGTAGGACATTGTTCCCCAGGCTTCTGGCCCATAATGACTCTTATCTTAGCAATATTAATGACTGTATTCTAACCCAGACAAAATTACTCTTAAAGAAGTCATGTTCCAAGAGACAAATGCTTGTAAGTAGAAGAACACACCGCCCTGTAGCTTTTCTATGCTATGCTATATTGATGCTCTCTCTCTCTCCCTATATATCTATATCTATCCATATAATTTTCATGTATGAGGACATCTTGAAAGAATACCTTTTGATGGTGCTTGCTGAACAGGAGCAAGTGCCTTGAGTGTTTTCCTGGGACACAGGCAGTAACACAATGCAATGAACACTCCCCACTGAGATGCCCTGAAGGAGCCTCTTTATCATGTTCCCAGCCAAAAGATACCACATGTGCAAAAGGAGTCCAGAGGGGAAGAACAAATTTCAAATTAAGACACAAAATTTTCTTTTCCTCTTTAAAATAACCAAGAACAATGCAGGAAGCATATTTTTTTTCTTTTTTCTTCCACTCTACAGCCACCGTTTCTATCGTGACTGAAGAAGCTTTCTCCGAGCCATGGCCTTCATGTGCATGAAACTGATGACATATCTATTTCTTGATGGGTAACTCTAGCTCAGAATACCTCAGTGAGTTTTAAAGAGTCTGAACCAGGGACATGACATATGCTGACTTTCAGTCCTTTTACCGTCTAATTTTTTCTCAGCATGAAAATCAAGAAGTGAGGAAAAAGTACTTTAATTGGGGAAATCAGGTCAAGCACACAAGAAAGGCAGTTTTCAAAGACTTTTTAGCTAGAAACCAAAAGTTTATTTTCAATTCAACTACATCATGTTTTCCAATTACTTAAAACAGTAAAGAAGGAACCAAGGCACGCCACCTCACTTTCCTCAACCCCAGAGTAGCTGCTGAAGTCTCCTCTGGGTCCTGTGAGCCATAGGGTTTGAAAGCCACTGGGTTTCCTGACTCAGATGTACCTTTTTATAAGACTGTCCCCTCTCCAACCCAAACATCTCAAGACCTCAAGCTGCTTGCCCACTGCAGGATGACTTTGTACTGAGTCTTGGCTAGTCTGGATCAGAATCAAATTTTCATCATTTTTACAGCCCTACCAAAGGTGAGGATAAGGGTATTTACATGCCACACTGGGCTACGAAAATTGGCTTGAGAATTAGACACAACCATCACAGTGTCTGGTCTACAGGCTACAGTGAATGAATGGTCTCTTCTGTGATTTTTTTCTTTTGTTCAAAATAATGTGACATAGAGTATCATGTTAGAAAATGACAATGACATACTCATTTGTTGCTTCCCAAGAATTGCCTCACTTCACCTTCAGTTATAATGGCCTAAAGGTCCAAACTTAGACATTTCTACATCCATTCCCTCAGTGAGAATCTATTGAATGCCTGCTCTGTGTGAAGACTTTTCTAGTCACACAGGATACAAAAGCCCTGTAAGAGTCCAGCTTCCAGTGGACGATGGAGACAAGTGAGCAGAGAATAACAATGTGGGGCTATCAGGGATATAGCAGAGCTGAGTGCTAGCTCTGCATACACAGAATGGGAGGAAGGCTGAGACCAGAGACTGAGCCAAGGATGGCCTTTCACAGTGGGATGGTTGAGACTAGAGATGTGATTTGAGAGCCTTTCACAGTGGGAAAGCTGAATTTTAAAGAACGCATTGAGTTGAGCCAGCCAGTGAAGGTTTGGTGGCACCTACCAGGCTACAAACAACTTGTGCTAACCTAGGGACCCATGGGTGGTGGTGGAGGTGGAAGGAACGCATGGTGAGGGAAATGCAGATGGTTTAGTAAGGAGAGGGAGTAGGATTGTAGAGACACAGCGGAAAGGAAGACAAAATGGAAAGCAGAGCCCAAAACTTTTTTTTTTTAAATAAATTTCTTTATAAAACTAGGAGGGCAAAATTTTACGCTAAAACTCATGGGAGTCTCTGAAGCGTTGCAGGCAGGTTCATGGTCAGAGTGGAAGACACTGTAGAGGTAAAATGGGCAAATAAAAGGCGAAATCTCACCCTTAACACCAATCAGACCCTGAGAATTTGGAGCCCAACCCAGTAATTTGTAAGACCTTATACAATTACAGCCTAACTCCTACTAACACCTGAGGCTCATCCCAACTAGCTAGTCTCAGGAAGAACAAATACTGTTACTACTTAACAAAACAGTGAACTACCAACCTTTTATCTACTCAAAAACTGCTCCACAAAATGGCCCATGAGACAAAGCCAGGTAAGTCCCCTTAATGCTTTGAAAGAACTTCACTCCCTCTCAGAAGTGTCTCTCAGAATTTGCCAACTGTGTTTCTGTCCACAGCCTATATTCTTTTAAAAAATATTTTATTTTCATTTATTTGACAAAGAAAGGAGAGAGAGTGAGAGAATGAGCACGCCAGGGCCTCCAGCTATAGCAGATGAACTCCAGACACGTGTGACCCATTGTGCATCTGGCTAATGTGGGTCCTGGGGAATCGAACCTGGGTTCTTTGGCTTTGCAGGCAAATGCCTTAACTGCTAAGCCATCCCTCCAGCCCACAACCTATATTCTTTATTAAAATACTTATATCAGTTTTGGTCTGATACATACTTTTACCCCCATGCCTTGAGCTAATCATTTCAGGTTCCCAGCACAACAAATACGCTAGAGATAAGGACAGGGCCTCAGCCAGCAAGTAAGTTGAGAGAATTTTGCTTAGACTGGAAACAGGAGTGTCTCTGAAAGGATAAAAGTAGATTTGAATGTTCTGGCTGCACCTGAGTTTGCTACTGCAAAAGAAGGAAACAGAAGTAACTAAGTGGATTATAGAAGCTAAGCATGACCATGAATCACAGACTATTCAGGAAAAATGGTGTTTCAATAACTACACTTTTCTATCCCCTCCAATTAGAATAAGAAGGCAGCTACATTTAGAAAGGTAAGAGTAGCTAGACATGGAATGTTAATATAATGCTACCTTATATCTATTCTGCCCCATTCATCTTGCTCAGTCAGGTGCCTTTGTACCAATTACAAACTACCTAGCTATGGCATCGTAACTTGAGATAGAAGACTAGATTAAGGGAGTTTTGCCAGAACAATGGAGGAGTCCAAAGCTGGAAAGAAAGTTATGACTAAAATGGGGGTTTAGTAGAGAGAGCTGGGACGTCTCAGCCATGACTCAGGACAGAAGGATTCATGGTTATGGATGGCACCTGGTGTCTGGGCTCTATTGGGTGGGCAGTGTCTCAGGCACCAAGCTGAGAAATCTGCTAGGGCACCTGAGGTACCTCACTAGCAGAGATCAACTTTTTGGAAGGAGTTCTCGCTTTAGGGAAAACCTGATGAACCTTGTTTTGGACTTTCTGGCTTTGTGGTTCTAAGAGATATTTAGGAGATGAAAACATCTGTGATTTTGTCACAATTAAGACATGATGCCTAGTAATGTAGATGTGGATGTCCTCAACATGCAAGAGAACTTATGCTAGGCTTACAATCACTCCAGAAAATGAATAAATACTAGACAAGGTGAAGATTTCTCAAATATTTAATTTCTACCAGTTAAAATTCTTTTTTGTTGACAATGTCTTCAATGAATCATCAACAGACCACATAGTCAGCCAATCCTCCTAACTCTTTTTTTAAATTAAAAAAAATTCTTTGTGTGTGTGTGTGTGTGTGTGTGTGTGTGTGTGTGTGTGTTTAATGAGAGAGAAGAGACTTGGTTGACTAGGGCCTTTAGCCAGTGCAATCAAACTCCAGGTGCAAATACCATGTTGTGTTCTGGTGCAACCTTGTGTGCTTGTGTATCTGGCTTACGTGGCATCTGGAGAGTTGAACATGGGTCTTTAGGCTTCACAGGCAAGTGCCTTAACTGCTAAGCCATCTCTCCAGCCCCTAACTCTTTTTTATTTTATTTTATTTTATTTATTTTTTTTTTAAATTTTTATTTATTTATTTGAGAGCGACAGACACAGAGAGAAAGACAGGTAGAGGGAGAGAGAGAGAATGGGCGCGCCAGGGCTTCCGGCCTCTGCAAACGAACTCCAGACGCGTGCGCCCCCTTGTGCATCTGGCTAACGTGGGACCTGGGGAACCGAGCCTTGAACCGGGGTCCTTAGGCTTCACAGGCAAGCGCTTAACTGCTACGCCATCTCTCCAGCCCTTTATTTTTTTAATAAATGGTAGTTCTTAGCATTTGAGAAGACCTGGTTTTGAGTTTCCTTTTACAGAAACATTGACTTCCCATCAATGCCTGCTCAAACACTAGCTGTGGTGGTGCCAGGAGCCAAACACTCATAGTTTCTAAAACTGTGCCTTTGGCATTTCAAACATGACCTGGGGTTGAGTTAAAGTGAACTTGAGGACTTTCATACTAAGCATAGAAGGAGGTACTGTGTGTCTCTGACTACAGCTGAGTCTGTGATTGCCAAAGAGGGAAAGATAAGTAGCTCCCTGGATAAAGGAATCTACGCATACCCACAGGTCTCAGAATATCCAGGGAAAATGGTGTTTCAATAGCACTTTTCTATCACCTCTAATTCAAATGAATGCAAGAAGGCTGCTGAGTTTTGACAGGTAACAGTGGATGGACTTGCTGCTCCAGTGTTACGCTACCTCATATCCGTGGGCAGTACCCCAGTCCCACAGACTCCTAGGTAAGAAGTGTGGAGAGGACACTTAGGACCCTCTTCTATTAATGTAGGAATGGTAGTAACAAACAATAAACCCTTAATGTTCTCTTACTTATTAATTTAATCTTGAAATATTTGCCAAGCATAGTTCGGGTGTTAAACACTGTTGATTCAAAGTCCATAATCTCCATCATGATATTTGCTATTATGGTAACCAGTGGATTTGCCTTCATGATATTCTAAGCCATGGCCCTCACTGGGCATGCCATATATACATTCTAAGAGTACCGTCTCTGTGTGTGTATGTGTGTGTGTGTGCGTGTGCACGTGTCTTATGGAGTGTTCCCATTATTTTTCCAGAAGTGAAAGGGACAGAATAACTTATTTTAATGAGTTCTGGCTTTCCAGATATTTCTCTAATAAAAAGGGAAAGGTATTATTGATTTATATGTAGTAAGCCCACACGTTTAAGAGACTATAACCCTGGGCTCATTTCTGGGTAGCCAATAAGGATTTTTTTTTTTTTTAACTTTTGTTTTGTTCTATCTTTTTTGTTTGTTTGTTTTGTTTTGAAACAGGGTCTCATTTAGATTGGTCTTGAACTTGGAATCCTCCTGCTTCAGTTTCCAAAGTGCTAGAATTACAGGCATGCACCACGATATCAAATAAAGAACCAGCATTTCAGCCCGGTGTGGTGGCGCACGCCTTTAATCCCAGCACTTGGGAGGCAGACGTAGGAGGAATGCCTTGAGTTTGAGGCCAGCCTGAGACTACATAATGAATTCCCGGTCAGCCTGGGCTAGAGTGAGACCCTACCTTGAGAAACAAAAAACAAACAAAAAAGAACTAGCTTTGTATATTACATATGACACCAGGAAGGAATTTCTGAGTTCACAGAAAGGGGAGCGCCGGGGTGAGGGTGGTGGCCGCTATGCTACAGCCGCCACTCATGGTGCAGCGTGCAGTCATCTGGAGAGAGTTCCAGCGGAGTAGGAAGAGGTGGGTGGTGGCCTCAGAGTCACATCACTCCCACGGGACAGAAATGATCCAATCCTGGGGAATGAAGCCACCTCTCTCTTTGCTAACTGACACATAGCAATATGGCCTAAAAAGACACAATGTAGCACATAGTCATAGATTAATGGAGTGCTTGTGTCCATTAGAAAACAGTTTTCCCAAAATATCATTTCCTTTCATGTGGACAAACTTCCCTCAGGTTAACTGCATACTCAAACATCTAAGGGAGGCCTGGAAGCCCCACCGCTTGGGTGGGAGGGACATTGCACATGCGCATTTACAGGAATCAATATAAAGGACCTCAGCAGTGGAATCTTGGTTTCTGGGAAATGATTTAGTTGGAACCAGGTTAGCTTTACAAAATGCTGTGCGGAGCAGGGAAAGACCTAAAGACCTCATGAGCTCTGGTTCCCTAATTTAAGCAGGGCTTTTTTTTTTTTTTTCCTAGTTTCCCGCCTGAGTTGACTGTTCTCATTGCAGCAATGAACAGTTCTATACATGATCACACCCAGTATGAAAAGATGATGGTATTACACATAGTGATTTCTCACTCATCTACTCCTTCATCAGACATTGATTAAAGGAATCGAAAGACTAGCTTCTAAGAAATGTCCAGCATACAGGAAAGAGAAATTCAGGCTGTCCTTGTGGAGGAGGTGAAACATGGACAGTAACAATTGTTGGTATGAAAAGTACAGTAATGGGCCCATCTATCAGACACAGCAGTGAGTTCCTGAGGGGTGCTGGACAGTCTGAGGCATCAGAAGGGATTTGATGGGGCCTTTTAGAGCAGAAATCTTCTGTTGTTCCTTGATTTTTTTTTTTTATGGTACCCAACTGATAAATGTGCAATAGAGATTCTTCAAACCAGTTTATTAAACACCAAAATATAACATGGTGTTCCAGCAAGCAGAGTGGCTTATGATCACCCCTCCGGTCATGTCACTTGTTACAACTGCCAGGGAAGAACTGCTTGTTGCAAATGTGCATTTTGTACCTTTGCTGAAGTACGGACGTGATCTGCTTGCAGAAACTCTCCCCATTTTGAGCAAACTCCTTTAGGCTCTTGTATACTTTATTATACTGAAAAAAAAAGATAAACAGGAAGATTATGAACATTTCGGAAGAAAGCACTCCTGTACATTCAGAATGTCGCGATGACGCCTGTCACCGCTAACGGCTGCACAGCTACGGGTGCACACGTGTCACATGAGCTTCTAACACAGAGATTGAGTCTCCTCTGCCGGGACACGAAGCATCCTGGAGGACTTTCCAAAAATAAATCTGGCCTATCTGTTTTTGTCTTAGGTCAAGTACAAGCAATTCAACGGTAGGGTGCACTTGGACTCTGGCTTCCTGTCCTCTTATCATTTCCAGGAAGGCCAAAGCACATTCAGCAGGATCCCACAGCACTCCTGGACTCATGATGAGCTGTGAACCATTAGTGAGCATCTTCTTTTCTGGCTGACATGCAAACATGCAAGGGAATAACTTATCAGTAAAATTCTGTTCCTCTTCTATCTCTCTCTCCCCTTACCTCTAGTGATACGAATGTCATAATAATGAACACTTTGGTTGAACCAAACTTTTATGACTTTAGAAGTAAACTCATAAATTCATTCATATTACATACAGCCTGCACACATAAGAATTTCAAGTAAATGTTTTGTCATTTTATTTAGAACTCCCCAACTTCAGTCTGAAATATATATGTGTGTGTATATATATATATATATATATATATATATATATATATATATATATATATATAGAGAGAGAGAGAGAGAGAGAGAGAGAGAGAGAGAGAGACATTTCACAATAGGTTTTTGTTTTGTTTTGTTTTGTTTTTCAAGGTAGGGTTTCACTCTAGTCCAGGCTGATCTGGAATCCACTCTGTATTCTCAGTTCTCAGGGTGGCCTCAAACCCACGGTGATCCTCATACCTCTGCCTCCCAAGTGCTGGGATTAAATGCATGCACCACCATGCCCAGCTTGACAATAGAGTTTTTAAGTGTCCAAATGAAGACAGTACATGTCAGTTAATTCTGCAGCCTGTCTAACACGGAGCCCATGAGTTATATTCTCTGTAATATTGCACCAGGAGAGGGATCATATAAAAGATCTAGGGCCACAGACCCAGAGGGATTTGAAGAAGTGACTGCTTAAGGTCATTTAGAATTGGAACAAACCAAGGAAATCTCAGAGATACGAAGTATTTTTATCTGTGTATAGCAGTTTAAATTTCCTCCAAAGCGAACACAGATATGTATGGTAGGGGTTATTTATTTTGGTGCATGCGTGCTCTCACGTGCATGCTTGTGTGTGTGTGGTGTATGCACATGTCACATGTGTATGCAAAGACAGGAATCTCTATTGCTCTTCCCCTTATTAACATCTTTTTGTTCTTTTGTTTGGAGATATTATCTAGAACTCACTCTGTGGCTACAGGATGGCCTCACACTCATGGAGGCCCTCCTATGCCAGCTTCCCATCACTTTATTATTTATTTAAGTTATTTATTTTTGTTTTTTCAAAGCATGGTCTTACTCTAGCTCAGTCTGACCTGGAATTCACTGTTTTTTCTCAGGATGACCTCCAACTCAAGGCGATCCTCCTACATCTGCCTCCTGAGTGCTGGGATTAAAGGTGTGTGCCACCACACCTGGCTCTATTTATTTATTTTTGGAGACAAGCCCAATAGACTTGTTTTATTTTAAGAGAGAGAGAGAGAGAAAGAGTTGGCACACCAGGGCCTCCAGCCACTGTAATCGAACTCTCAACATATGTGCCACCTTCTGCACATGTGTGACCTTGCACATGCATCACTTTGTGCATCTGGTTTTGTGGGATCTGGGGAGTTGAAACTGGGTCCTTTGGCTTCACAGGCAAATGCCTTAACCACTAAGCCATCTCTCCAGCCCACCTTGTTTAGTTGAGACAGGATCCTCACTGAATCTGCAGGTCATGCCATTTTTAGCTAGACTGACTGAGCAGTGTCAGTGATTCCCCTCTCGCTGCCCCTCTAGTGCTGGGGTTTCAGGCACACCTGGCCATGCCTAGCTTTTTATGTACTTGCTGGAGATCGAGCTCAGGTCCCCATGCTCGTGCAGCAAGAGCTTCTTTGTGGTAGGATGTAGTAGACACACAGTGCTAGTTGTCTAAAAATACCAAATTGGAAACATTTCAAAAAGATTTTTAGCTCTGATTTACATTACAAATGGAAAATTACACATGTGATCTTCAATGACAAGTCTCAGTCAAAATGCAGAAATAGGACAAATATTGTATGAAATCACCATGGTAGTTTGAATAGATGGTCCCCGATATGTTCAGGGTTTTAATAGTTTGTAGTTAGGATCTGTAGCCACCTGGCTGGAGGAGGTGTCACTGGGTGGACCTTAGGGTCCAGCCCTAAGGTACGGTGGTAGATTTGAGATTCCAATCTAAAGCTATGTGGTAGTGCATGCCTTTAATTCCAGCACTTGGGAAGCAGAAGCAGGAGGTTTACTGTGAGTTCAAGGCCAGTCTGGAGCTACAGAGTAAGCTCCAGGTCAGTCTGGGCTAGAGGTAGACCCAACTTGGAAAACAAAACAAAACAAAAAAAGATACTAATACTTTTATTCTGCTGTTTCTTTTCCCCTTTTTATAATGTTTTGGTTATTCTTGGGTATTTATTCTTCTATATTAACATTTATCTACTTCTATGTGCTTAAAATCCCTGTTGGAATCCTAATTGGAATTGTACTTCATAAATACATCAATGAGGGGAAATGAACTTTTTAAATGGTATTTAGACTTCCCATCCAAGAACACAATGAAAGACTTTTCATTTGTTCAAATCCTATTTCATGTTCAATAAAATTTTATGATGTTCTTTATAGGCCCTGTGGCTCTCTTATTTGATTTATTTAGAAATATCTCCCAGTATTATGCTGTTTTTATTGTATTGTCCTTTCTTTTTTTCTCTCTAGTTGACAGTAAATCAGAAACAAAGACTCCACAAGAAACCATGAGCCATGGGCATGATAGAAAGATTTAGATAAAGGCTTTCTGTTCCCAAACTCTGTAGAAGTCTGGAGCCAGGGTTGGGAGAAGGCACAGTAGGGGGCAGGATGGGAGGGACCTGAACCTTCAGAGTGGGAGTAAGCAAAAGAGTTGCTCATCAGAAGACCTTGGAGTTTAAGTAAAGATCCCAAGATGAAACCTCAAGAAGGGGTCCCTCCAGTTACCATTACCTGAGAACAGAAAACAGGTGACCACTGAGAGTAATGCGAGGATGGGAGCTAGAGAGACGCCTTTCCCATAACTTACATGAGATGAGTAGACCACTGAGAAATGTTCTGTGCCTCTGGGGCTGTTGGAGCTACTGCACTTCCCAACATATGGAGCCATCAGAACTCCTTAAGACACATTTTGGACTCATTTTCCTAGAGGCCAGGTCATCCTAAAGTTTACAGACTGGTGACTGAAAACTCACTTGCCTTTAGGTGGGGGTAGAGCATGTGACAAAGCAGAGTGCCTGTTACCTCTCAAAAAGGAGTCAACTCGACTTTCTGTTTGCATGTATATGTCAGTATGCATGTTTGTATGTATGTGGATGAGTGTGTGTGTGTACATATGCGTGCACACACACACACAGGTGAAGACATACATGTGTTCAAGTGCATGTGGAGGCTAGTGGTTGATACCAGGTATCTATCTCCATCATTCTCAACCTTATTTTTTAAGACAGGTCCATAACTCACTGATTCTGTAAGATCAGTTAGTCAGAAAGCCCCAGGGATCCTCCAGTCTTTGCCTCCCCAGCACTGAGATTATAGGTATGAGCCATAATACCCAACATTTTACAAGGGAGCTAGAGATATGACTTCAGATTCTCATGCCTATGCAACAAGCACTTTACCCACTGAGCCATCTTCCCAGTCCTCAGAGTCAAAATTTAAAGCAAGGAGCTCCTTAATTAAGCATGGTAAATGGCCTCCATTGATTGTTTGGAAGATGATCCTTTGTCCTTTAACAGATAAATACATTCTTTTTTTTACAACATGGCATACATAAAAAAAATACTTGTATTGGAACAGAGTGATAAGTGGATAGGATTGTTCCAGGCAGAGAACTGGCCAGTGGCTTTGCTTCTTGCCCACTCTCTTCCAGTTCAAAGGTCTAAGGGACTCATGTCTCAGGTTGGCTGTGATTCAGTTGCTGAACTCTGTGTGTCCAGGCAGTATATCATATTGTTTTTAATGTGATCAGATTGCAGAGGGATGTTCTATTTATAACAGTAATGGAGAAAATCCTTATCTTTGACCTTGGATCTAATGTGGTGGAAACTCCCCAACATTCCTGATCTAGACTGAGATAAAGTTAACATCAATAACTATAAGAGTTGCTAAGAATATTTCTGTTATCTCAGCTTAATTCCTCATTTAGAATGAATGGCTCTGAACTTTCTGACTTGAAAACAGAGGATTATGGAAAGCAGACTTGCCTAAATGCCAAACAGACCCTTTGACATCTTCTAGTCCTCATGTGCGTGCATGTGTGTATGTGTGTGTGTGTGTGTGTGTAAGAGAGATAGACAGAGAGAGAGAGAGAGAGCACATATACTATCAGAAAACTCTAGACCACTTCTTCTACATTTTCTTTCCTTCAGCTTTGTCTACTCTGCACATATCTCACCTCTCTTCCCATGTAAGAAGTTGCTCTGTGGAGCACAACGTGGAAACCACTGAGGTCAATCTCTTATGTACAGTTAAGGCTCAAAGACCTGAGCATAACCTCATTAGATAGGGGCTGAATTGTGATTAAAATATTAGGTAAATACAGAAGAAGTAGCAGATTAAATAAGAGTGCTATCTTCACAGCTAGTCTGAAAACCTCCAGGGAGATGGTGGTAGATACTGAGGAGACTCAAAATTCATCAAAGCAGAAAATCAGAGGCTGCTGAGAGCTCAACCCTAAAGGAGACACACCTTCCAAGGATGAGGGAACATTGTGGAAGAGGGGTGGAAGGGTGAAAGGTGTACTCTGAGGCAGTATGCTCCCCATAGAGACTAGTGCATTCATGACCTCACAGTTATTAGTGATCATCCCACTGAGGAAGGTCTCAGTGGAATGAAGGTGGGGAGAAGGATCAAAAGATGGGAATACGATCAAATTGTGATATGTTTATATATTAAAGTTCTCAATTTAAAAATACATTTAAGGGCTAGAGAGATGACTTTGTGGTTAAGGCACTTGGCTGCGAGGCCTAAGGACCTAGGTTTGATTCCCCGGGACCCACGTAAAGCCAGACACACAGGTGGTGCTTGCAATTGGAATTTGTTTGCAGTGGCTGAAGGCCTTGATACACCCATTTGTATTCTCTGTCTCTCTCTCTGCTTGCAAATAAATCAATAATTCTTTTAAAATGCATTTAATTTTAGCTAAATAAATCAATTACAGAATCCATTAGAACCAAATTTTTTATAAATAGTTAATCAATATAATCACATTAGGTTTATTCAGAGAGCAGTGTTTCTCTTATGCATTCACAGATGGCTTCTTAATGTCATCAGCCAGCAAAAAAGAGGGTTAATTCTGGTCAAAGACATGCAGAAGGTAAATTTTTGGTGTTCTTTTCCTACCCATGGAGTTTTTGATTATCCCACCCCCTACAAAATGTACAATCAAATAAATAACAGTATAGATTTTATATCTCCATATCCATTTATTTGAATAGGATTATTCTTGGGATCATTAGTTACAAGAAAAATATTGTTCTTATCCCCTTGATGAATTAACTTTAATCTGTTTATAGATATAATATTTTAGGATATTTCTGAACCGCCCCCCCCCAAAGTAGTTTAAGCAATCAGTATGTGAGATGACTAGACAGTTTACTTGTGAACATTATGAAATGCCTATGTTGAATTTGGCCTAGCTACTTTTTTTTTTTACTTTGTAGTTTGAAGGTTTAAAAAGGTTAAATTCAATTACTCTAGAAAAATATTTTATTCTAAATGCTTTTATGGGTCTATCTATCTATTGTCACCACCTACCTACCTATATAAAATCTATCTATAATGGTGATCATCATAGTGTGTTAAATTAGCCAACATCCCATTTGAATTTATCCAAATAAGCTCTTGTTCCTATATCAGGCATTGTACTACTGGTTTCATATAAATTCTGATTCCCAGGGGAAAATATTTTACATCGATACTTTTCTAATAAAGGGATTACATATTTCTTAGTAATATGTTTATTATTTGGGAACCTTGTGAAGGCTGTCATAAATTATGAGAAACATCATTAAAAAGCATAATAAGAGGAACTCTCATTCATTGTTGGTGGGAATGCAAACTTGTAAAACCACTATGGAAATCAATGTGGAGATTTCTGAAAGGATGAACATAGAGCTACCCATAGACCCAGCTATTCCCTTACTGGGCAGTTACCCTAAATGCTCCATGCTGCACTACAGAGATATTTTCTCAACCATGTTTATAGCTGCTCAATTCATAATAGCTAAGAATTGGAATGAATCCAGGTGTCCATCATTGGATGAATGGATAATAAAGTTGTGGTACAGTTACACAATGGAATTCTACTCATCAGTAAGAAAAAACAGGACAATGAAATCTGTAGAAAAATGGATGGACTTGGAACAGTTCATACTCTGAACACACACAATCACAGAAAGACAAACGCCACATAGTCTCACTCATCTGTGGTTCCTAACCTGGATCAGCTCTGCTGACACACCTGATATAGGCAACTCAAGACCCAGACAAGAGGGTTGGAAGGGTTTGAGGTAAGGGGAAGGAAACAGTAGAGGAAAACACAAAACTAAACCCCAAATGAACTGGTACCATAGACCCCTTTATCCTTAAAAGATTGAACCCTCGACAGGATTAAGCAGGGAGAGCACCTGAAAAGAAGGGCCCTGGAGAGGATGGGATGAAGCCTAACTTTAAAATTTTTTTTTTTGTTTTGGCCTGTAACTCCAAGTACCATAAATAGGAGCTACCCACAATGAGCTGTTGATCAAAGAGACTTTCAACATCCCCCAAACAAGACAGACTCCTGTCAAAGCACTGGATTGCCTTCCTGAGGTAAAAGGTAAGACCCTATTGCTGAAGACACCATATGCTGCTGACACAGAGCACTGAGAGACCTGGCTGGAATCCAGAAGACAGCCAGATCCTAGATAGCCCATCTAGTGCTGGAAACTACATGAGCTTCTAGGAGAAAGTGGTCAACAATAGTCCAAGCAACCAGGTATATAAACTACTCAAAAGCAAACATCCTGACATGATGTGCACACCAGTGCAATAGTGGCACACAGCCTTGGTGGGTAACCAATTGCTTTCTTATTGACTAGTATATCTGCTCAGTGGAAAGGAACTCATATCTACAACTGGGAACCAGGTCAGAATCCTATGGAGACAGAGATTATGCTCTCCAATATCAAGCTCCCACTAATTTTTGGCTAAAAGGGGGCTATATCCATCAAAATTTCCCTAAATTAACAATGCTTAGCCCATTTAAACTATGCTGACTTCACTTTCCCTTAGAGAATCTGTTTTTTTTTTTTTTTTTTTTTTTTTTTCAGAAGGCAGAGAGACCTGAGGAGACAAACTATCCCTCACACTTCAGCCACATCCCAGCTGACACCACTGAGGAATTGGGGAGATGAACAAGAATACTGCTTCTATGGAGAGCCTGACAATCAGTTCCAGGGTGAAGGAGACAGAAGTTGATACCCAAAGCAGAGAACCTGAGGCCCCTAAGAGCTCATCACTGAAGTAGACTTAAAACTCACCTACCAAGGATCAGGGAATTTTGTGGAAGGGGGGGTGGAAATATTGTAAGAGCCACAGGTTGAGACATCATGCTCAGAGGCTTTGCCTTCCCCAATAACTGACTGCTGCTCCCATGACACATAGCCAACAACACCATGGGGAACTCCTGCAACCCCACTGAGGAGGCACCTAGAAGAATGGGGATAGGGATGAGGGAAAGGTTGTTACCAACACATGATATATCCATACTAAGTATGTCCATAATGAAAAATAAATTAAAATTAAAAAACATAATACAATCAATTTTCTTCTCTTATTTACAGATGAGAAAACAGAAGCCTAAGAAATGTGTAATGGCATGCTGCACATCTCATTGATGTATACCCTAGATGCTGTGGACTACATGACATATATTACCAGACTCAGCCTCCCTTTTTTTTTCTACCTCTCAGTGGATCAGATACCACCAGGAGACATGGACCATAGTAATGGCACCTTCTGAGTTAGGGCCGACCATATGGTCATATCTTGTGACCCAGGCTGAGCCACCAAGATGGGAAGTTCAGGCTGGCATCTGAACAGGTCACTCACTTGAGAAGAAGCTTGGTGCTGTTTTGGCAACTGATACCATGAGTAAAGGGGCTTGAGGTGTGGAGATCAGAGATGTGCTCTGACATCCACTACCTGGCTACTGCTTGAGTATACAAAAAAACAACTTGGCTGAAACTTGTAACTTTCCATGGATTCCTATGTTGCTCTCTCATAGGAAGGCAAAAGATAGACTATACATACATGCATATATGTGTGTGTGTGTGTGTGTGTGTGTGTGTGTGTGTGTGTGTGTGTATGTGATTGGATTATTTCTTCTGGGGATAATTAGATCCTTTCTACTTCCTTGCACACAGATTTGAGGATGACACATGGATTTGAGGAAGATTTTTTTGTGGCATATTTTTAGGTTGAAATGCTAAGCTCATAGGCATCAAAGCCCACAGCCAGTTCTTTTCAAAACAGAATTTACAACAAGTTCTAATGCTGTCTGTAAAAGCCTATACAGTATTTGGGAAACTTGATCCTACTTGGGTGACAATAATTTGAAAGTAGATGCTGCCTAACTCTGAGATTGAAGGGCACAAGTGTCAGTCCATTTTCTCACTGGAGCATGACCTATAGGAGATTGTTAATGTTTTTTTTGTTTTGTTTTGTTTTTTAACCCAGAATACTATTTAAAATGTACAAAATAAAGTAACATGAGGTCGTTAAGGAAACTATATCAATATATGTTTATAAGAATGTGCTTTTAAAATTACGACATTATGTAATTTTTAATATGATAAATAACAAGTCTTAAGAATTACTAAAATATACAAATGAGGCTGAGAATGAACAATAACTATACACATCAACAATTGTGTTATGTAAAAGTATCTGTAGTTTTCATTTTCTTTTATTTTTTTTTAATTTTTTAAAATTTTTTATTTATTTTATTTGAGAGCAAGAGACACAGAGAGAAAGATAGAGGGAGAGAGAGAGAATGGGCGCGCCAGGGCTTCCAGCCACTGCAAACGAACTCCAGACGCGTGCGCCCCCTTGTGCATCTGGCTAACGTGGGACCTGGGGAACCGAGCCTCGAACCAGGGTCCTTAGGCTTCACAGGCAAGCGCTTAACCGCTAAGCCATCTCTCCAGCCCTAGTTTTCATTTTCTATGCAGCCATAGACATTGCTAGTTGTACTAGATATTCATAATTAAAGAAAGCTTTAAGTTTTAGTTATCCATGAATACAAATAGAGAATATTTTTCCCACTGAAAATCATGTACACCACCAAGCTCCCTGCATGAATCCATTGGGGTGGGCCACGTTCCAAACCGCAGCTACGTGAAGACCCCGCGCTGTGTACTGCGCATCTGCAGGGCTCACAGGACACAGCATTTGGCAGGTGCTATGGAGTTTGTAAAGTATTCATTTCCAATCCATGCCCTTGTTTTGTCATGTTCCCGAACTTCACAGAGCATTGTTCTCCAAGTACAAGCTGACATTGTACCAGGAAATCAACCCGAGTCCTTGATGAAGAGGAAACAATTGCAAATAAATAAACATGTGACTTTAGAGCATTTAGAGACCCAGGCCAAGTGTATATCCACTTCCTCTGGACACCCGGATACCTTTGGTGGCAGTGGGCCCATAGGCATGACCTTGCGATGGTGGCTCAGAATAGGGTAGGCATCACTCACCAGCCCATGGAGCGGGCCTTTAGCCCGTCATGGAGCTGGAGGTTGAGCTGTTTTGGGAGCTGCTTAAAAGCAAATCTTTCTCCCAGGCCCTGACCTGAAGAGGTTTTGCTGCCTACAAGCAGGATGTTATGGTTTCGACTCCTTTTTCTTCCGTCCCTTTCCAAAACTTAGTTGGACTTGGTCTCAACTTCCCTCTTTTATTTATTATACTATTCTCTTGGCATTGACTTTCTTCTGTAATGATGACTAGTGCCAAGTGTTTGCCTCAATTTATTCTGTCCTTGTTCTGCCCTAGCACCTCTGTATAGAAGAAAAAATTCTCCAGATATCCATGTTAAGACAGGATATTTAACAGGTTAGTAGAGAACAAGCCCAAGGAGAAAAAAAATACTAACTTCTCTTAAAAAGTGACCCACAGGGCTGGAGAGATGGCTTAGTGGTTAAGCTCTCACCTGTGAAGCCTGAGGACCCCGGTTCAAGGCTTGATTCCCCAGGACCCACGTTAGCTAGATGCACAAGGAGTCTGGAGTTCGTTTGCAGCGGCTGGAGTCCCTGGCGTGCCCATTCTCTTTGCCCCCAACCCCCCCTCACTCTTTCTCTCTCTGTTGCTCTCAAATAAATAAAAATAAACAAAAAACAATTTTAAAAAGTGACCCACAGACATCAAACATAGGAGAGACTGAAGTGGAGGTGATAAAGGGGGAACATTTTACTATTAATACTGACATATGACCACATTGTTGGAAACTGTTTTCTTATTGAACCCATTTTATTTTTGTGTTTAACGATGAGCTGGCTACTATGCTGTCATGATTAATCTTAATAGCCAGTATGAGTTCATCTTATTTAAGTCAGGTGATCCTTTAAACCATTTCGTGGAATAGCAGCTATAGTCTCATCTCTTCTAAGCCTGTGGTTTCCTTATCCTTTGAATAAACAAAAAGAAAGACAGTAATACTCTGCTGCTCTTTTTCTCCATTGTTTTATTACAAACTCTATTTATCTGCCTCTCTAGTTTATTTGTATTTTTTTTAAATAAAATACACCAAAGATGACTATAATCCCAGGCCTCTGGGGTCACTAAATTAAGCTTTCTGACATCATTTATTGGCACAAGACATTGACAATACTTGATTATTGTTGAAATAAATACATCTTCTCTTTATTTTAGTTGCATATTATCTCCTGAGTCAGAGCTCTCCTACACCTACTAAAGACCCCACATTGCCTTAGGATTTTTGACCAGTTTTCTACTTTTGCAATTACTTCCAGGACTGAGCGAGCGCCCTGAACAGCCAGGTTTTCTCTACCACAGGCTCGGCAGAGCAGTGAGTCTGTTTGAGATCTTGACTGCAAGTTTTTTTTTTTTTTTTTTAAGAGAAAACCTTTCTCCCTGACTTCATCCTCAGGGCCAGAACTTGGCAAGAGACATTCTGTGTGTTTTTATATCTCCTCTCCAGATGATGTTGGTATCATTGGTGTATGACTTAAGACTGTTTCCCAAACAGCCACCATCTGGATCCAAATATGATGTCATACGCTCACTCAAACCTTTTCATGAGTTTAAGCATGAAGATAACAGTGACTGCTGCTTCTTAGAGAAGGCCCTGTTTTACACTAAACCAAAGAAACACCACAGACTTTTGTTTCTGAGCCAATATCTAAACCAGGTTAGTTTCTGAGTGCCTCAGATTTCTGAAGTTAAAATCCATTACTATGTAAATTACTATTCCCCCCTCCAGCCACACACACACACACACACACACACACACACACACACACACACAGCTACACAAACTGTACTGGTCTACTCACCGGACAATCGGCCAGTGGATCCCTCATGTTGAACTGCTCTTTGCTCTTCTTTACCTACACTCCAGCACTCTGGACACTGCAGTCAAGGTTGGGCGGGCCCTGGACTTCCGGGATTCAAAGGGCCTAGAGTACGTCAGTCCTTGTCAAACACACTAAGGAGGAAGTCCCAGCCCTGGACTTTCATCCAGTTTGTTTCCTGAAAAAGCAAAGAACAGCTCTGGGTCAAAAGAGCCAGCGGGCGAGGGCGAGAAAGGTTCCAGCAAACACTCAAGAGGCCAGAGGCCTGGAGGACGCAACCTTGAGATAAAGCCCCGCAGCCATCCAGTATCCCCAAGACCAGGATGCTCAGAATGATAGTGGGGAAGGGACTCATGTTTTGTCAGCTGAATCTGACCATGGTTTTTATTTTCTGTGTCTTGTGCTGTTCTGAACTTTGGGACCTGTGGACCATAGGTGTGGTGTTTAATATTGTCAGCTTGACAGGCTATGCAATCACCTGAGACAAGCCTCTAGGCACGTCTGTGAGGGAGTTTCTAGATTAAGCTAACCCTCCATGGGTTGGGGTCCTAGACTGAATAAAATGGAGGAAGCCAGTTGAGCGCCATGAATCTCTGCTTCCCGACTGTGGACACTGTGTGACTGGCTGCTTCCTACTGCTGCTGCCCTGCCTTCCTCGCCTGATGGGCTGTAAGCCAGTTAGTAATACCTCCCTTCCTTCCTTAAGTTACTTTCGTCAGGCATTTTGTCACAACAATGAGGAAAGGCGCTTTAATAGATGGCGTAGTGGTGGCACACTGGCTGGTAAGTGTGCCCTTGATATATAAGGCAACAATCCAGCATCCAGACCCTCGTGACACATCAAGTCAGTATTTCCCTTGCTCTAAATCACCCCGGGGCTAGTATTGAACAATGGAGGAAGCCACACTCATAAGACAATCATTAAAATGTCTTGAGCAGTGTCTCAGGAAGTAGAACCATCTCCCAGGTCCCAACAGCAACTTATTTCTTTATTGTCATTGTATTTATTTATTCAGCACCTCTGTTCCAAGTTGTCAGTCCCTGGATTTCAAAATCTTGGCTGATGGGCTCATGGCAGTCACTTGTGAGATTGTGGGCGGCTTTGCTCTGAATTTTAGGGAGGGAAGTGTGGGATGCCAACTGACAGCAGCTCTGCTTAGGCAGTCCACTCACATTCTTCAGAACTCACGGCAGGCAGCCTCTGCCTGGCCAGCTGAATATTTATTCACCTGCTCCTTATGTCCAGGATCCATATAAAGTTCTTAGAAATAATGTAGAAGAGGAAGGGAGAGGAACCACCCTTCCCACACCAGTAATGCTCTCCCTACTGGATTAGCAGAAATAACTTTATCACTGGAGGCTCCAGCATTGGGCAGCTGGAATTAGGGCATCTTGGTGTAATGAAAGAAGTTCAGGCAGTTTGTAAACTGAATTTAATATTAAGAGTTCACACCCTCCCTGAAGGACTTCCTTGCTTTTATAGTTTTCTATAAATTTGGCCAGAGTCAGAGTTTCAGGTGCTGGGGTAGCCCAATACCCTTTCTGTAGATCATTTTCCATTCTTCATGATTTTTTAAAAAATATTTTATTTATTTATTTATTTATTTTGAAAAAGAGAGAGGAAGGAAGAGAGAGAGGAAGAGACAAGTAGAGAGAGAGAGAGAGAGAGAGAGAGAGAGAGAGAGACAGAGAGAGAGAGAATGAGTGTGCCAGGGCCTTCAGCCCCTGCAAACAAACTCCAGATGCATGTGTCACCTTGTGCATCTGGCTTTCATGGGTTCTTGTGAATCAAACATGAGTCCTTAGGCTTCTCAGGCAAATGCCTTACTGAGCCATCCCTCCAGCCATCATAATGCTTTGGATCTCAGCTCCTAAAGTCAGTTAAAACTGTTAGTTCAAAATTGGAGAGATTGGCCTACCCTCCAGTTTCCATGAGGAATGCTGTCACATCAAGCTCACTGTAATATTCATGGCTGGATCACAAGTTTGTAGGGCATCTTCTCCTCACCTGTTTCTTTTCTAGCAGCTGGCTTTTCCTTACTCCTCTGGACATCTGCTAAGTGTAAATACTCGGCTTTGCACCAGTGTCCCTCTCACGGGCTCTCTTCATACCAGCAGGGCATCCTAGCTGAATTTAAATTGGCAATTGGAATGGCTGTTTGTTCATCTTCTCATAGGTATATTTAAATCTGCACAGAGGAAGAGTTGTAGCATTTATCTCTTGTCCCAGCAGTTCATAACAACAGAACAGCTCTTCCTAGGCTCTCTTATGCAGGGTACTGATGTACCTCTGCTGCTCTTGGCTAGACCAGGCACAGAAGCTCCCCTGTTCTCTGCTAGGCAAATAGATAGCTATGGGCTGACTTTGAGCTGAGGCTTTTTTTTTTTTTTTCTTTCCATCTGGTACCCTAAACCCACTGGTTCAGGGCACAGTGAAGGAGCCCAGAGAGTGCGTGCAGAGTTGAAGGTCTTCTGAGGGGCAGGCTTGGAACTGGCTCATTGTCACATTAGCCACATCCTGCTGAGCAAGCCATAGACCTACAGATTCACGGGGGCGGGGGGGGGGGTAGAGTTGACGGTCCCCTTGAAAAAGGTATAAAGAGGGGGCTAGGAGTTGAAATTAGCTTTACATTCAATTGGCCACAGTGGCTGGTCAATATTTGTTCTTGAGTGACTGAGCGATAAAGCAGAGACATACAGGAGGGAATGGCTATTCTACATTTTTTTTTTTTCTCTCTTCTCCTCTAGCCTGAAGAAACAGGCTTTGAACTTCAGCAGAAACTAAAGTTTTGGAGAGAATACTTTTAGAAGAGGACAGTTCCCTCTCTGACCTCACAGGCTGCTCTACAAACACCTTGCCATAGACCACAGTAGAGACCCTTGGCCTGGGGTAGGGATTAGAGACTGTGGCTGAGCAGACCTGTCTAGGGTGTCCCAGAAATGGGGCTAAGACTGGCAGTCACCTTGACAAGGAAACCAACCTAACTAAGGATGGTCTGGGGTATGGGAGGAAGCCTTATGCATGGCTCAGGGAGAGTCTGGAATTTAGAGGCTCTTGGGTGAGCAAGAGGAGCAGAGAGCCCTGTGCCTCTGGAATTAACATTAACAGAACGTCATTCTGCAGGTAATAAAAGCTATACAGAGAGTGAAGCATCTCCTCAGAGAAGGTTTACCATACTGTTTTCTGATGATTAATACTCGAGCATCCTTTTGAATGCTGTGCCCACATTTGCCTCTGGTTGGATGTTTCTGACCTGCAGTCCTTCTATGGTTTTTCCCCAACCTAGGCCTTCAGTTTGACTTGTACTTGATCCCTTAGCTCCTTTCCCAGGCTGTCCTTACCATTACCTTCACAGCAGGAGGAAAATCTGCAGTGGATTCCCTTTGGGTCTGGCGTGGAATAGTGTGCTGGACTCGACATGCTACACTGCATGCTGCCTCTAAGGGGATGTGGCAATGGCGTGTGCATGTATTGAGCATTCATGAGTCAAATATCGAATGACAGTAAGTTGGGAAGAAACAGGAACCCACTGGGGTAAGGAAAATTCAAAACTGCATTGGAAGTTATTTTTCAGAGCCAAACTATGCAAGAAATTAGTGGTAACACAAGCATCATCAATAGGGACCTGGTGAAATACAATATGATGGGTTCATATTTAGAGGTCTTATCATGTGCCAAACACTGTTCTCTATCAAAATAACTGACTTGTAAAGTTGTATTATTATAACATTAACTTTTTAAGTAACTACAATGATCTGAAGTCGATAGGTATTATTTTGACCCTTATAATACACATGGGGAAACTGAGGCATGGAGCGGTTAAGTGACTTACTCACAGTCACACAGTAAGTGTGATTGCTAGTTTCATCTGACTGGTGTGTTCATGTTTGACATGTGTGTCCAGACTAAACATGCAAACTGAGGACATAGTATGAAAAACTTAACTGTATGTGCTGATTTAGAAATGGGTTGCAAAAGAATATGCATGGTTCTAGTTTGATATTTATATATGTAAATGTATATATACATACATATATATATATTCATATATATGTATATACATACATACACACACACACACACACACACACACACACACACACACACACATATATATATATATATATATATGGAGAGAGAGAGAGAGAGAGAAGACACCAGACAGACTATAGTATATCTCTGAAGAATGGGATTATCAAGGATTGTAATTTACTAGGTCATGCATTTCTGTATAATTTTAATATGTGTTGTTTTATAAAACAAAAAGAGACCATTAAGAAAATGTGAAGAGAATGACAGCTGTGCTTAGTTTAACTTTTAATGAGAAAGACTGGTAGTAAGACACTGTGACCATATGTTATTACTTCATGACTCAGAATTTTGTGGATGCTGTTGTTTCTATGTGGAGGTCCCTTTCTATTTATTTTTTTTTCATTTACTTACCCTCAGAGTCAGTATGCGTCAGTCTCTCCAGACAGAGCACACTCCTGACCAGATACTACTAGAACCTGTCACACATACCAACTTTTGACTTATTTATCTTGTTGTGCTGAAATTACTAGTTTAGCAATGTACCTTCAACACGACTAAGATTCTTATAAACCAGGTATTTGGAACAAAGTCAATGTCCAAGAAATAATTGCTTTTATTCGATTGAATTAAATACTGAGTCAGTGACCCCATTAGCTAGTTCCTGTTCACCAACATGGCTAGAGGCGTTGCTTGTGGATGGGTCTGCATCCTTAGCTGTCTGGAAGCAGAGTCCAAAACCTCTAGAAGAAGCCAGGTGGTGGTGCAAGCCTTTAATCCCAGCACTTGGGAGGCAGAGGCAGGAGGATCACCATGAGTTTGAGTATACCCTGAGACTACATAGTGAATTCCAGGTTAGCCTGGGCTACAGCCAGACCAAACCAAACAAAACAAAACAAAACAAAAACCTCTAGAAGGAAGATAAGTGTAACCTTCTAGACAGGAACTCTAAAATGGGAAATGTCTCAAATGCACTTGGGAGGCTCTGACATGGATGAAAAACTGGCCTTGACAAGCAGGAAACTGAGAGGGACTCTACCACAGTCCCAGAGGGCCATTTAGAGAATTTTCTTGGCAATTTGTTGGTTTAAAAGATATTAACAGATGAGACAAAGAGTCTTGAGTCCAAGAATAAAATAAAAGAATGTGCTAATGTTAAAAGAAGTTTGGGAAAGCTGGGGTCTGAAATGAGCTGCCTTTGCCCAAAACAACTAAGGTGTTTGTGACAGACATTTACAGTACTGCAAAGGTGCAGGGCCCTGGTGGGCCTTAGACAGGCTGCTGGCCTGCTGTCCTTAATGTCACCAAGCAGGAGTGCATGGCCAGCTGCTAGGGCCCAGGGGCTGTAGGGTGGGTAGGGTGGCTGGCCATGAGCAGGCGACATTGCTCAAAGCATTTTCATGCCAGGACTAGCTGAAACATGGGTAGCACATCCTGACACATCTTCCCAAGGGGAGGCAAGCTCTCCATTCTGAATCTTTTTCTTTTTAATTTTTTCTTTATGTATTTGAGAGCAACAGACAGAGAGAAAGACAGATAGAGGGAGAGAGAGAGAATGGGCGCACCAGGGCTTCCAGCCTCTGCAAACGAACTCCAGACGCGTGCGCCCCCTTGTGCATCTGGCTAACGTGGGACCTCGGGAACCGAGCCTTGAACCAGGGTCCTTAGGCTTCACAGGCAAGTGCTTAACCGCTAAGCCATCTCTCCAGCCCTCCATTCTGAATCTTTGATGACACCTGCCCTTGGCCTGTTTGAACTGGTGCAGGAATAGGACCATTCTCTGTGGCTATTCCACACAGGTAAGAGCTATGGACAGTGTACACCATGCGTGACATCACTCCACCAGCCACCCTCAGAGAGAAGTGTAGAAGCCGTCTTATTTAGATTAAAGTACTTTCTGCTTTTGATCTCTATGATTGGTTTCCTCAATTTCTATAGATCTCCAAGGTTTAAGATGCATTTCTGAATGCAGCTATTATACAACACACAAACAAAAATGGAAACAAAATATTTTCCCCAAAATCTCATGTTAGAAAAAAAAAAAAAAGCTATGCAATGCGGAAACACAAGTAAATATTTTGAGCTGTCATGGAAGCCATGCAGATTTGTGACATTATTCATTTTTTTCATTCGATCATTTGTGTTAATATTCCCATGAATTTTTCATAACACCCTTTCTGACTGGTCTTGGAGATTTTAATTCAAATGAATGGTGGAGCCAGATGTGGTTATTCATACCTGTAATCTCCACACTTGGGAAGCTGAGGCAGGAAGACTGCAGGGAGTTCCAGGCCAGTCTGGACTGTAGTATGAGATTTCGTTTTAAAAACAACAATCCAGGGGCTGGGGAAATGGCTTAGTGGTTAAGGTGTTTGCTGGCAAAGCCTAAGGACTCTGGTTCAATTCCCCAGGACCCACACAAGCCAGATGCACAAGGAAGTGCATGCATCTGGAGTTTGTTTGCAGTGGCTGAAGGCCTGGTGCACCCATTCTCTCTCTCTTTCTCTCTATCTTCCTCTTTCTCTCTCTCTCTCTCAAATAAACAAATAAATAAAATACTTAATAAAATAAAATAAAAATAATAAACAACAATCCAGGGCTGGAGAGATGGCTAAGAGATTAAGGTGCTTGTCTGCAAAGCCTAATGACCTGGGTTTGATTCCCTAGGACCCACGTAAAGCCAGATGCAGTGGCGTGTGCACCTGGAGTTCATTTGCAGTGGCTACTGGCCCTCATGGGCCCATTCTCTTACCCTCTCTCTTTTGCTCTCTCTCTTCTCTATCTCTCTCTCTGCTTGCAAATAAATACATAAACAAATAAACTATGTTTTCAAATCCAATACAAAGATTATGCTGGGATATCTAGCACAGGGCTGTGTTAGTCTGCAGGGCAAGTTATGAGTTTAGCACTTTTGTGCATATAAATAAAGTATTGCCCACAGAAGTTACTTGCCTTTTTTTTTTTTTTTTTAACCTTGGTTCCCCCTACACTTTATAAAGAATTGATTTCTAGTTATTTCTTAGACACCATTTCCAGGTTCTTGAGAGAGTGGGTTAGGGCAAAAGCAAAATTCCTCAAAATGGTTGCTTGCTGCGGTTCCCTCTGCAGCACACGTGGAGGAGCTGGAATGGGTTATGAGAGGGGAGAGAGCTTTATTCTTCGCTCTATTTCCTTTTGCACATTTGAAAATTTATATGCCGCACTGCCATTGCTTATTAAAAATGCATACTGGGCTGGAGAGATGGCTTAGCGGTTAAGCGCTTGCCTGTGAAGCCTAAGGACCCCGGTTCTAGGCTCGGTTCCCCAGGTCCCACGTTAGCCAGATGCACAAGGGGGCGCACGCGTCTGGAGTTCGTTTGCAGAGGCTGGAGGCCCTGGCACGCCCATTCTCTCTCTCTCTCCCTCTATCTGTCTTTCTCTCTGTCTGTCACTCTCAAATAAATAAATAAAAATTGAACAACAAAAAAAAAAATGCATACTAAGGTCAGATGAGTGGCGCATGCCTTTAATCTCAGCACTGGGGAGGCCAAGGTAGGAGGATTGCTATGAGTTCAAGGCCAGCCTGAGAAGACAGTGAAATCCAGGTCAACCTAAGCTGGAGTGAGAACTTACCTCAAAAAGCAAAAACAAACTCAAGGCCCAGACAATAGGGTTGGAAGCGTTTGGGGGGAGGGGAAAAGAAGGGTGGAGGAAAACTAAGACCAGAATGAACTGGTATCACAGAAACCTTTATCCTTGAAGATAGACTAACAGATACAACTCTCAACAGGAGTAAGGGGTCTTGGAGAGGATGGGATGAAGCCTAACTTTAAAAAAAGTTTTTTTTTTTTTTGCCTCTGGCCTGTAAATTCCAGTGCTGGAAATCAGTTGCTACCCACATTGAGCCATTGATCTAAGAGAACTAGAGGCCCCCCAAAGGAGACAGGCTTCTGTCAAAGCACTTGATGACCCACCAGGAGCAAAAGATAAGACCATATTGTTGAAGACACAGAGCATGGAAAGACCTGGCTGGGATCCAGAAGAGAGCTAGTCCCCAGACAGTTAGCCCATCTAGTCTTGGAAAGCGCTACATGAGCCTTAACCGCTAAGCCATGTCTCCAGCCCTGAACACATTTAATTCTTTCACTACATGTTTCTTTAATAGGTCAAGGCATATTATATCTCCTTATTGCTCCTGGAATTCAAACAAGCACCCTAAACTATTGTGCAATTTCCCTAGCCCATGCTCCTAGAATTGAAAGATAACATTCTAAGCTCTGTTTTCTGATTGTCAAGGAATAAATAACACTGCTATGTCCTGGCCACCTGCTATGATTTACTGCCTCAGCAAAGGCCCAGAAACATTGGACCAACTTACCATGGACTAAAACCTCTGACACCATGAGCCAAAACTCAGATACTCCTCACAGCAGTGGGAAGTCCCACTGTACAGAATACCTGGAAAGTGGGCTTATTGCTGTGACAAAACCTGACCACATGGGTTAGGAAGCTTTTAGAACTAGTTTGTGGAAGAAATATGGAGAATCCAGCTAGAACAAGCTTAGAGTATTGTATGTGTAGATTGACGGTGAGTTTAGTGGAAGCTGTAAAGACTATGGGCAAAACCAAAGATACTATGAATAATGTGTATGATTTAAAGGGTCATATGCTTATATTCCCTCTCTTGACCCCATTCCACTGAGGCCCCTCCTTAATAGGGTTATTGGTATTCATTGTGGGGTCCTGCAAGTCTCAGACAGTCTGTGTGGGGGACTGTGCCTCAGTCTACTCCTACCCACATTGTGGCTCCTACAATTTTTCTGTTCCCTCTTCTGAAATGTTCCCTGAGCTTCAGTGGCCATGTTAGAAATCTGATTTAGTGTTGAATTCTCTGTAGCCTCTGGATTTCTGTTTTGATGTGACTTGACTGACCACAGTGTCTGTTGCAGTCTCCCTGGAATTTGTTTTCAGGTTAGTAGTGACAGCAATAACTGTGTTGTCACTTCTTTTGCATTGACACCTGGGCCCTGGCAAATGTGGTAGAGGTGACCCATCTCCTGGTTGGCAGTCAGCTATCTTTTCTTGTTGTTTTGATGTATCTTGGATCTCTCCAGTATTCTCTGCCTTTTGTAAGGTAAAATAGATTCTCCAGACAATAGTGAGAATAGCTTGTATTAAAGAGTGTAAGCATAGTTATTCGAGAGACTTTTTCTTTCTTTCCTTCTCTCTCTCTCTTTCTTTTTTTCTTTTTTACAGAAAGTAGGAAAGAGAGAGAGAGAGAAGAGAGAGAATGGGTGCACCAGGGCCTCTAGCCACTACAAAGGAATTTCAGACACAGGCACCACCTTGTGCGTCTGGCTTATGTGGGTCCTGGGAAATTGCATTGAGGTCCTTTGGCTTTGCAGGCACATGCTTTAGCAGCTAAGCCATCTTTCTAGTCCTGACAGACTTTTTTGATATGTGAAACCACTTTTCTTAGCTAAAGAGCAGTGGGGGTTCTCTCTGGTATCTAGGAGTTTCCTATGCATGAGATTCTGACTTGGTTCCCAGTACCAGGTAGATGCTCTCTCCCCCTGAGTGGGTTTCATGTCCAATCCAAGCACAGTTTGTTACCTACGTAGGCTGTGTACCACTGTTACTCAGGTGTATGCTTCTTGCCTGGCTGGTTGATTTTTATAACTTATAGGATCTCCTGAATATTCATGCTGTTGTAACCATTATCCCCCAGCAGTTCCCGTAACACTTTCCAGTGCTATGAGGGCTAGCCCAGAGGGAAATGTAGAACTCTACTTTTTGGTTTGCTAATTAAAAATATCTATGTTTAAAAGAAGGGAGAGAGTTTGGGTAGAAGCATCCTGTGGGGGTGGATAACGCTGTGCCCAGAAGCCATAGGCTGTTTCAGAAAACTTTCAGTGCCAGATGTGGACTACCTCCCAACAAAGTGAGTTGTTAGTCAGGGAGGCCTTTGACCCCCCCCCCCCACAAACTTTTGCAAAGGCTTACTCATCAGAACTACGTGGTAAGACCCTAGAGTTAAAAATACCCATGGTTTGGTTGCAAGATGCTGAGGAGTCAAGCTAGTGCTAAGCTGGGAACTTCTTCCCTGACTGTTACAGAGATAGAGTGTTAATGCAGCCTGTGTGTGTGGGAGGGGGGGGGAGAAAAGTCATCAACAGTTTCAACCAGCAGTGGACCCTCCAAGCTACACAACTGGCCAGCCAGCCAAGATGTGTCCACTAGTGCAATAGTGGTATTTCTCA
Organism: Jaculus jaculus; assembly: GCF_020740685.1. Classification (NCBI taxonomy): domain Eukaryota; kingdom Metazoa; phylum Chordata; class Mammalia; order Rodentia; family Dipodidae; genus Jaculus; species Jaculus jaculus. The sequence continues at coordinate 70,522,515 of NC_059105.1, forward strand.
TATAGGAGTAACCAACTGCTCTCAGATTGGATTTGAGGCCTGGTTTATGGGGGGAATTCATGCCTGATCCTGGAAAACCTGGTCAAAAGCTGATGGCTGGGAAGGTCATAGACCTCAGAGGGAAGCTACTACTGTCATTTGGTTACATGGATATATTTCACCCACCAAATCACCTTCCAAATGCCTCTGTATTGCTCTCACTTTTGTTTAGAGAAATCTCTCTTTTCAGTTGGCACTGACTGCTGGGGAGAATTAACACTTTTCAAAGTGCTGAGAAGTGACAGATGAGTGTCCAGCACTAAACAAGACATCTCTGTCACAACCTCTAATGGCTCATGAACTATAGCAGAAGAGGTGGTAGAAGGAATTTAAGAACCAAAGGATGGGAAGGAGCACTTTGGAACACTGTCTTTAACACACAAAGTGGTCATTATATTCACGACCACACAGTGATTATTGTTACCTACACAAGACCTGTATTATATTGGGCCCATCAATCAGTTGCTGTGGATAATGGAGAAGGGGAAAAAATAATATTAAAATAGAAGAGGAAACAGTAGGTCAGAAAAGGTGGTTCGGTGAAGGCAGTTGCGGTGGGACAAATAAGGGTAGTAGGAGGGGATCATGTAAATATTTTAAAATGTTTTTTACTTTATAAAGAGAAAAGTAAACCAAAAATACAAGTGAAAATTTAAAAAAAGAATGTAGATAATAAAGATTGTATTCATGAGGTTTCAGATGGAAATGAGGACTCTATTGATAATTTGATCAGAGGCCAATTGTGATTCAGTCTTGCAAATTTTGACCATGCGTTAAGGCTTTATGGGAGACTGAGTTTAAGGGCCATGGATTAATTACCTGGTGGAGGACATTTCAAGACAGTTTAGCACTCATGCTGTGACATGATTAGATGTTTATGGCCAGGATTATAGCCAGAACTGGGAAAGATATGAAAATCTTTCTATTTGATCCAAAAAAAAAAAAAACCCAAACAAACAAACCAATAAAAATCCCTATAAAGCTGAAGTTAAGAGAGTGTGACTGCTAAAGAGATTAGGAACAATATTAAGAAGCCCATTACATTGTATGAAGACAATAGGAAAGGTGCCTTGGTGGCATTTTGAAAATTGCCTGGAGTGCACTCATCAGCAGACTCAAGAATAGGAGTTTGAACTCATTTGGAAGACTGCTTTGAGCACTCTGGGGCACTTTGCTTATCTTGGGCAGTGATTCTCCTATGAGTCGTCCAAGAAGTCAGTTGTTGCTGCTGTTAGTAGCACAAGGGTTCCAGCTACTGCTCCGTCTCACAGCAGACCTTAGCATTACCCATGTGCTGCTTGACTTACAGGAATTCAGAACACAAGAGTCTTACAGGCATAGGGCTTTCGATCAAGACTTCACAGGAAGGCCTGGGAGGCCTGGATTCCATCAGGGATCCCCTAAAATGGCAATGTGTGAGGCTGTACAGAGCAACCAAAGATTCCGTGGAGGCTCCAGCAAGTGCAAGATGCCAGGAATGTAAAGCATCTGCTGAGGAAAGGTGCAGGAAAGGAAAGTAACCAGCCCAAGAGGAGGCCATGGTTGGTTGCAATTGGCAAGGATGTAGGGCTAAGGTTGTCTCACTCCTCAGCAGCCCACATCGCACCACCATGTCCCCTGTGTGTGATAAATGGAGTGACCGGATTTAATGCTTGCCCTACTGGTTTTCCATCGAGCTTTCGTCCCATCCCCTCTTTTTTTTTTTTTTTTTGTCCCCAGTGCTGAGGACTGAGGGTCATACTCAGGGCCTTACACCTGTGAAGCAAGCACTCTACCACGGAATCACATCCCAGCCTTTCCTGCCTCTCTGTTCTATGACTCCCATTCTTCGCTTTTTGGAATGGACAAATTTGCTCTGTGCCATTGTATGTGAGAAGCAAGTAGTTTTCTTGTGATTTTAGAGGGGCTCACAGCTACAATTTTGCTTTGCATCTCCAAGGAAACTTTAGATTTGAACTTTGAGCAATCCTGGAAATACTGAGACTCCAGGAAGGTATCAATGCATTGTTTTATTGTGCACAGGGTAGTTGTATCATGTCATATGTAATTAGGGTCTTGGTAGTTTCTTAATTTAGAAATGAGATATGATTTAAGGAGATGGTTTGATGTTTGAGTGTCAAGTTGACAAGAGGCAGCTAGTGATGGTTAATGGTTTTTTTTTTTTTTTTTTTTCGAGGTAGGGTCTCACTCTGGTCCAGGCTGACCTGGAATTAATTAATTATGCAGTCTCAGGGTGTTCTTGAACTTTTGGCAATCCTCCTGTCTCTGCATCCTGAGTGTTGGGAATGGTGTTTTTAAAAAAATATTTATTTATTTGAGAGAGAGAAAGAGGCAGATAGAAAGTGGGCTTGCCTCCAGCTACTGCGAATGATCTCCAGATGCTGCGCCCCCTTGTGCATCTGGCTTTCGTGGGCCCTTGGGAATCAAACCTGGGTTCTTAGGCTTCACAGGCATGTGCCTTAACCCCTAAGCCATCTCTCCAGGCCATGATGGTTAATCTTGATGGTCAGTTTGATTGGACTGCGATATGTGGAGATCAGTCAGGCACGTTTGTCATGTGTCTACGTGGGCATGTCCAGAGATGCTCTGACCGAATGACTGGTTTAGTCGATTAGAGAGCTGAGTAAGCTACCAGGGGCATGGCTGGAGGCAGGGCACTGTCAGCATGCCTCTGAAAGGTGTATCTTTTTCCGATCCCCTCCTGCATTTGCTCTGCTTCCCGGCTGCCAGGAAGAGCACCGCCGCGCTTGAGCCTGCCGCTGTCCCACTGTGCAGTGCCTCACCACAGCCTCTGAGACATGTTCCCCTGCTGCAGACTGACACCTGTGAAACTGTTATCCCCAATAAACCCTTCCTCCTTGAAAACAAAAATAACACAATAGCAACAACGACAAAAAAACCAACCCAGCCGGGCGTGGTGGCGCACGCCTTTAATCCCAGCACTCGGGAGGCAGAGGTGGGAGGATTGTGAGTTTGAGGCCACCCTGAGACTCCATAGTGAATTCCAGGTCAGCCTGGGCTACAGTGAGACCCTACCTCGAAAAACCAAAAAAAAAAAAAAAAAAAAAAAAAAACCAACCCAAATGACAGCACTTTCATTAACAACTAGCACTTATTGTATCTAAATTATTTCAAGTTTCCCTTGGAATATTAATATAGTCTTGAACTTTATTGACATATTGGTTAACAACTTCAAAGTCACAGGCAAATGGTAGGTTTAGTACAGATAAGTTTTCTTTGTCCCTGAATAAGTTGCCAAATCATAATTTTGTGTTATTTTAATACCATTTCCTAAAATTAAGGATGCTCTTCAAGAAACCCACAAAACAGCCACTAAAGGAAAGACATTAAAATTGATATATTATCACTCTCTGATTTTCACTACCTGATTATTCCGTGGTTCCACCAATTTTTCTACTTATATTCTACATAGCAACAGGATCCTATTCTGTCCCATCTTGCACTCAGGTGCCCTCTGTTCTTCACTCTCAAGTCAAATTTGATTTCCAAGACTTTGGTTAATGTGAACATTAGCAGTTGAGTTGGGGCTATGGCTCAGAAGTAGCATTCTTGCCTAGCATGTGTGAGGCTGGGCTTGATTTCTCACACCACACATGTGCACAGATAAAAGGAAGAATGCCAGTTAATTATTTCATAGGATGTCTTTCCATTTGTCTTTTTGAATGGTTGTTCTTGGTCAGATGGAGTTTAGACTTATTAGGTGGGAAGATCAGAGGATGCTCCATTCTTACGGCAGCCATTCAAGTGACTCACGGTGTCATTGCTAATGCTGCTTACTTACTTAAGATGGTGCCTGCCTGGCTTCTTCATTGTCAACTCATTGCTTGAACCTCTACAGTTAATACATCCTGCGGTGAGATATGCTTTTTTTTTTTTTTTTTTTTTGGTTTTTCGAGGTAGGGTCTCACTCTAGCCCAGGCTGACCTGGAATTCACTATGTAGTCTCAGGGTGGCCTCGAACTCACGGTGATCCTCCTACCTCTGCCTCCCAAGTGCTGGGATTAAAGGTGTGTGCCAAAATGCCCGGCTGAGATATGCTTTTAAACTAGGCAAAGCCCCTGCTCTTCATCAATGTTTCAGTTTACCCAGTAATTGAATTTACATCATATAGACTCATACTTTCCCATTTAATCAATGCATTGTAATATGTTAATCTTCATACACCAAATAGCTTAGCTTTTGCTGGCGAGAGCTCTTTTAACTTGATTCTGTGTCCTAATTACATTCTCCTTGCCTTCCAGTCCACGAGAGCTATTAAAAATCCACCCAGCACTTTCACAACCCAGCTCCACCACATTTCTTTCCATGGAGAATAGACTTAGAAAGGGTTAAATAAGCAAGAAGGGCACTGTGTATGTTCCCAAGGAGTCACTGGGGACTCACGGATACTAGGGTCTAAGATGATTCTCTGCATACATATGCTTATGTAAAGTATATGAGCATATATCAAATAAACACACATAAAGCATATACATATATGACATCTACCAATTAAAGACCATACATACCTCCAATTTGAATCCAACATTACTAAGTTCATTCAGTTTTCTCTTTCACTATATGAGAAATTACCCTTTCCAGAAGTGAGAACTTGAATTCCATTATCTTTAATATGCTTGTGTATTTTACCAGTTTGTATGTATATATGTATGAATGTATGTACGTACATATGTATGTATGGCAGTCTCCACTGCCACCATTTGGATATTCTAGGCTCTGACTTCCCATGCCAGGCTGCATCTCTGCGAGGATGGCTCGTCACTGAGCTTGGTCTCAGATGCCATGTGATTCTCCAACACGTTGTGCGGACATCCTCTTCACCACCTTAGAGCCTGACTCTCCATGCTGCCCTGTGTTACTGCACACACACTGCCTACTCCTAGTTGGCCCCAGATACTCCACACTAGGGCACCATGGCTTCCTTATGTGGCACAAATACCCTGCTTTGTTCTCTGAGGTTTTCAGACTGAACAATTTTGGAATAGAAAGACTTGGAAGAAAAAGGGAAAGAGTAAAAGGGGAGGTCATCATTATTATTAACATCATTTGAAACATCTTTCTTTATGGTGCTAGGAATTGAACCCAGAGCCTTGAGCACACTAGGCAACTGTTCCTGTCCCCTCTATTTTTCTTATTACCCTTTCTTTGTTGATTTGACTTGTCTCTCTTACTCTTTTATCAAGGGAATTTCTCAAGGTTTTGCTGTAGCTGGAAACACAGAAATGGTTCAAGCAAGCTTGGACTGAGTTATTTGTAATTTCCACTCTTTTGATAGATCATAAAGCTAGGTCCTTTCTCTTTTGTGCTTCATTTTCTTAATCTGAAGAAAGGATAGAAATGATAACAAATCTAGTTTCACTCCCATATTTCCAATTTTTGGACACTTCCACATGAATGGACTGTTATCACCTTGAATTAAACCTGCAAAAATAAGCTCCTTCTTTCCTTTCCAAACTGGAGTCACTTTGCCAAAAGTCTTAGTTTTGGAACTCTAAACATTCTTTCTGTAACCATCTACTGATCAGCTACGATGGAATGGATATTATGGCTGACAATATTTGTGCCTCCTAATCAGACTGACGATTTCTCCAAACCAGCAGCTTTGCCTTTTATCTCTTTATGCCCATCATGAAGCTCACTGTGTCTCATATGGCTCAATGTATGTATAAACTGTTTCTTTTTCTTTGAAACAGGGTATCATGTAGCCTAAGCTGGAACTGAACTCCCTACATAGCAGAAGCTGGCTTTGAACTCTTGATTTTCTTGCTTCTGTCTCCCAATTGTTGGGACTGCAGGTGTGTACCACCATACCCAATATTCAACTTATTTTTGTTATTTATCTTTAAAAAATTTATTTATTATTATTTGCAAGCAGGGAGAGAAAGAGAGAAAGAGAGAGAGAGAGAGAAAGAATAGGCACCCCACTGCAAATGATGTACATTTTATTGTATTCATTCATGTTGTAGCTCTGAGTGTTTTTGGTTAGAATAGTACAAGTTATACATCCTTAGAAATGACTTGTGAGTGATATAACTAAGACATGGCAACACTAGAAATGTAGCATGCCAGGGTCATAGTCTATGTTCCACCGAGGATCCTCAATTGAGAGAATATATTCTCAAAAATCAAGGTCTCTCTAACATCTAGAATCTTATTTCTTTTAAGTTAGCGTCTTATTTGCAGAAGTCTTTCACATCTTTGTTAAGGGTTACTCCTCAGTACTCATTTAGTTAGCTCCTTGCTATTATGAATAGGATATTAAAAAAAGCTAGAGAGTGGAATCAACCTAGATGTGCCTCAACTGATGACTGGATAATGAAATTGTGGTACACATGTAACTGAGCAGTTAAGAAAAATGAAGTTATGAAATTTGCAGGAAATTTCCTGAAAAAGTTCTACTAAGAGAGGTAACCTAGAAAAATAAAAATCACATGTTCTTTCTTGTCTGCGGATTTTTTTTTAAATTTAATTTATTAGTTTTCTTTTCAGTAAATACAGGCAGTTTGGTACCATTATTTAGGCTCATCTGTGATCTACCCCCTCCCATTAGACCCTCCTTGTTAATGAAAATAGGTCGTGCATTGTGGAGTTAGCTCCCAGTTATTGGTATGATAAATGTCTCTGCAAATCATGACCCAACATGTGACTCTGACATTCTTTCCGCCCCCTCTCCCGCAAGATTTCCCTGAGCCATGTTGGGTTCATTTTTGTTCTGCTTCAGTGCTGAGGTGTTGGGGGCCTCTGAGGCTCTGGCTCTCTGATTTGGTAGGAATTGATTTTTCTCTGCGTTGATCTCCTTCCCCTTTGTGCTGGTATCCGGTTCACAGGAAGACATCACCCTTGCTTATTTCGCCAGTTGTCCTTAGTTTCAGTTGGGCCCCTTTTGAGGTATGTTGGGGCAGCTCTCTTCTTAGGATCTGCATCAATCTGGAAAAGAGAAGCAGATTCTCCAACGGAGAGTAAGTTAGCACCCAGAAAATTGAGATAACACTTACTTTTTTGATAGACAGTATGATAGGTTTAGGCCCTCTTATACCCTGTGATTGATGGTGGCTTGATATTGTAGAGTGGGCTTGTGTTTGGGTATGGTTCTGACTTGTTTCCCAGCTCCAGCTATGGGTCTAGTACCACTGAGTGGATCAGTTAGCCAAATCAAGAGCAATTGATTCCTCACCATGGCTGTGTACCACTATTGCACTTGTGTGGGCATCACATCCAGTTATTTGTTGCTAATTAGGTTAAACAATGTGTTGCTTGGACAGATCTTGGTCATTTCCCTCAGTCGCCTATGTAGCGCCTTCTGGCACTAGACACGCTGACTGTCTAGGGACTGACTCTCTCCTGGCTTGCAGCCATGTCATTCCATTTTACGCGTCAGCTGCGTATGAAGTCTTCAGCAATAGGGTTTTACCACTGGCCTTTGGTGGGTCATCAAGTACTCTGACAGAAGTCTGTCATTGTTTTGGGAAACCTTGTAGGTTTCTCTGATCAAAAGCTCATTGTGGATAGTAGGCCCAAACTGGAAGTGGGGGTTACAGGTCAGTGTCCACTAAGAAATTGAGGAAAAACATAACTAATATATAAGAGTTAGAGAGGAGAGAGATAGAGGGGAGAGAGGGAGAGGAAGGGAGGGAAGGTATAGGAGATTTAGGTCAGTCTTGATCCTACCCTCTCCAGTGTCTTGTGGTTCAGGTTTTTCCTATAAGGGTCTAGTGTATGTGGATTTTAACTTTAATGTTTGTATATAACCAAATTAGGGAATGAGAAAGTAAGCAAAGGCTATGAGTATTTCCATAATGGCTGCACTAGTTTATACTCCCGCCAACAGTGTAAAAGGGTTCTTCTTGTCCTACAACCTTCCCAGCATCTGCTGTCATTAGTTTTCTTGATGATAGCTATTCTGGCAGGTAAGCTGAACTCTCCAATTGGTTTTGACTTGCTTTTCTCTAATGGCTAAGGATGTTGAACATTTTTTAAAATGTTGATCATTGTGTTCTACTTTTGTGGGCTATTTGTTCCTTTCATCAAGATAGGAGACCACAAGAGGGGAGTAAGAGGTGAGAAGAAGAAGGTGGGGGGACAATAGGAAACATGCAGTATGAAGCAAAAAGGAGGTGGGGAGGAGGGCGCAAGAGAGGAGTGGGAACAGGAAAAGGCAGGGCAGGGAAACACCAACCAAAAGTTGTTTGAAAAATATCATAATGAAACCTAATTATTTATGTGTTAATATAAAATTACCCAATTGAAAACAAAATAAAACACACCATAGGGCCCTTTCTGAAGTCATTTGAGGTGATAATGGCTCCAACTTCTCTGGCATTCTATGTGCTGTTTACTTGAGGGTTTGGCAGATACTCACTAGCATCCTGCATCAGAAGCCCTTCCAGAAGCCAAGCATTCAATTCTGATTAATCTAATTGCCTGCTATGACTTTAATTTTTGTAAGGAAAAGTAAAGGGGGAAGGATGAAAGAAAAAAAAAAAGGGCTGGTAACCGCCCTTCAATTTTGTATAACATTTCATAGCATCCCATCCCTCATTGCTCACCTCCAGGAGTATTTTCTTATATTCTTGTAACTTTATTTTAGCCTATTCTTAAAACCTAGACCTCAAAAGAACAACAACAAAAAAAATATCTACCACTTCGACATCTTTTATTCTACTATCCTGCATAGCTTCCAATCATGGAATAGTTTGGACTGATTTTCTTTGGAACTATGCACTGGCATGAATATCTGCCTTTGTAGGTTCCCAAGGTTAGGATGGGAAAGGAGGTATGTTTTTTGTGAGTTTAGAGAGCTGAATTTAGTCCTTTATATATTGGATTTATTTCTTTGTGTGTGAAAAACTTTATTATTCAATCCATAATTTTACACATTCATGTCAATGAAAAATCTCCAACTACTATAAATAAAAGACAATTTATATTAAAAAAAATCTAAACAGTGAACTATTTCATAAAAATACATCCCACCAATACATCTACATCTTTATCTTCTGTGTTCTTAGCTCCAGTGCAGTATTTCCTTGAATTAAATGTATCCTCACACTGTTCTTATTCTTCAGCTTTCCATTACATATTCTTTGTCTGTCCAGTGCTACACTCATGTAGCTATCTAGGTAGGCCAGACCCATCAATAATCCAATTTTAGAACTTAATTTGACCACAACTGGACATCAGATTACTTTCTGCATGAGATGAATATCTGAATCGGTAGGGTGAGTAAAACAGATGCCCTTTCTAGTATATATGGGCCTCGTTCCATTCATACAAGATTAGAAAATCCAAGAATAAAACAACAATGACACAAAATACAAGAAGGAAAGAACGTGGTCTCTCATTGTTTGACTCCCTTTGAGGTGGAATACTGGTATTCTGCCTCTGAATTCAGATTGGATGTGACCTTCACCACCAGCTCTCCTGTGTTCTCAGCTCACCAAATGCACTATAGTTTTGGTGTCATCTTTTAAGTTCTAATCATATATTAAACTTAAACGCACACATACACACACCTGTTGATTCTGTTTCTCTGGTGAACTGTGAATAATAGTCATCCAAGGTACATGTGACAGTGGTAAAAACTTCTTAAGAGTTTCTCAGCATCTACAATCCCACTGTCTTCTTGCTCCAGCTTTCATACTTTAAATCAACATCTTTTCTTCTAGGTTCCTTATATGTGTGCTTTTCCTTTTCTTCAGCATGGAGGATTCTATCAAGTATTTTCTGTAGAGCTGGTTTTGTCTTCAAATACTCCTTTAACCTGCTTTTGTCATAGAATGTCCTTATTTCTCCGTCTATTTGAATGGATAGCTTTGCAGGGTAAAGTAACCTTAGCTGACAGTTGTTATCTTTCAGAACTTGGAATATATCACTCCAAGCCATTCTGGCTTTTAAAGTTTGTGTTGAATAATCTGCTGTAATCCTGATGGGCTTGCCTTTGCAGGTAACTTGATTTTTCTCTCTAACTGCTTTCAATATTTTTTCTTTGGTTTGTGTGTTTAGAAGTTTGATTATAATATGGCGAGGAGAGGTTCTTTCCAAGTTTTGTCTGGCTGGGGTCCTAAAGATTTCCTGTATCTGCATTGGCACCTCTTTCCCAATTTGGGGAAGTTTTCTTCTATGATTTTGTTGAAGATGCCTACTATGCCTTTGGAGTGGAATTCTTCTCCTTCTACTATGCCCTGAATTCTTATATTTGATCTTTTCATAGTGTCCCGAATATCTTGAAATTCCCATTCACATTTTTCTATAAGTTTGTCTTTCTCTTTGTTGGACTGTATTAGATCTTCCACCTGGTCTTCTAGCTTAGATATTCTGTCCTCTCCTTCATCCATTCTACTGGTGAGATTTTCTACAGTTTTTTATTTCATTAACTGTTTTCGTCATTGCTAGTAATTCTGACTGGTTTTTCTTTATTATTTCTATTTCCTTATTTATGTCTTGCATTGCCTTCTTTATTTCATTAAATTGGCGTCCTGCATCTTCTTTGATTCCTTTGATTTCCTCTTTGATTTCTTCTTTGATTCCTTTGGTTTGTTCTTTGACCTCTTTGAACATAGTTACAATCATTCTTTTGAAAGCTTTCTTAGGCATTTCCTCTAACTCTTTCTCACTAGAGGTCATTTCTGATGCATTAATACTTTTAGGTGGATTTATATCGTCTTGCTTTTTAGTGTTTCTTGTGTTATAATGTACATATTTTTGCATCTTGGATTAAGTTAATGCTTGTATTTTCTAGCTAGCTGGGTATTCTTAGCTGTATCAATTGATTTGATGTTATATATTTTCAGGGTAGGAGCTTAAGGTGTTAGGTGTGGCTCTTAAGACTCTCAGAGTATCTACAAAGGTGTTCCTAGGGGTTGAGTTTCCCTGCTATGAGAGTATTCAAGTAGGCTGAGTGGAATAAAATACAGGTACATTCTAAAATTTAACTAAACACTGTACACATTCAATCAAAAATAGTCCCAAGTATGTATGCAAGAGTAGTTATTATAATGACCAGATCCTCTATCAACAAAGAGGTTAAGATTTCTGATCTGTTGAGGGATCCAAGTCAGCTTGCAACCAAGTGAGACCCTTCCCTGGTGCAATCCCAGTTACCTTGGATGATTTTGGTCTAAGTCAAGTTGCTGCCTGGGTCGTCAGGCTGCTGTTCTGATTTCTGGAGCTGGGCACTGGCTTTTCCTGTGGGGCAAACCGAGCCTGGCAACTGTGGCCCTGCAGATTAGCACACTTGCTGCTGGAACTGCTGCTGCTGTAGCTGCCACTGCTGGAGCCACACTGCTGCTGAATCTGATGCTGCTGGGTCCACTGCCGCTGCTGCCACTGAAGCTGCTGCTTCTGGGTCTGCCGCTACTGCTGTTACTGGATCTGCTGCTGCTGGGGCCGCTGTTACCATGCCGGAGCCGCTGATGTTGCTGCTGGACTCTGCTCCTGCTTGGGTCCCGCTGTCAGCTGAAGTTGGCGTGGCCTGGTCCCTGGACCACTGCTCTGTTCCCGGAGCTGGGCTCAGGCGGTGGGGGAAGGGAGGGAGCCGCAGATGCTCTGGTTCTCTTGCTGTTCCACGTGTTCTTCTACCTCATGGTCTGCTCCTCCTCTCTTCACGTTTCCTGAGTTGCGGAGAGCACCAGTGTGAGTGGAAAATCCCGCACGTGGCTTTTCCTGCGGCTGGAGCCGAGCCTGGCAGCTTTCTGGTGCGCCGCCACCACTGTGGTCGGCGGACCTGCTGGGGCCGCTTTTGCCGGCCTGTGCAGGCTCTGGAAGCTCTGGATCTCTTCTACTTCTCCGCTGCCGCTTCAATTTCCTATACACCTCACTTTTTAGTAAAAGTGTGTATTTTGCTGAGTTTCTTTGGTCTTTTCCCCCCTAGGCTGCTTTGGCGTGGTGCCTACGCCGCCATCTTAACCGGAAGTTCTCAACACCTTTTCTTATGGTCTATTTAATGTCATCTCCTTTGCATCTTTGTGCTTTTCTTTGGGGATTTCACTGTTCAAAATAGCCCTGTAATGTTATGCTAACATACTATCTCATTTTTCTGTGTACAAGAAGGCCATGCTATGCCTTAGAAGAAAATAATAAGCATTGTTCAGGAATGAAGTATACTGTAGTTGTCTGTGAGTTTGATGTTAATATTTAGTTAATATATGTTAACATATGTTATATATATGTTAAGATTACATTTTACTATTACATATATTTGTTTAATGGTAAGGATGCATGAACCGTCTCATGCATGAGATTTCTAGGAATAGTGGTTTAGTGTATACAAGAAAATATTGGTGATAACTTTTTAGGACATTACTAGTGTGAATACCAAAAGTCAATCTTTTCAGGATTGGTTTGATTGAAAGAGTTTTGATCTAGTAGGATCTGACACTTGACACACAGTAGAAATGGTCTGAATGATTTATTGCTTCTTTATCCTACCTGCCTGTGCCAGGTAGTGAGATGCTGACCAGTCCAGGCTCATCTACATGCAGCCAGCACTTATGGAACCTACAAACAGCAAGCATTGTCATCTTTGGCTGCTTGACTCCTCCAGAGCGGCGTTGTGGAAATTGCTCTCATCCATCAATTCACAGTCCACTAGGTGCCTTTGAACTTCACAAAGAAAGGTGCTGACAACACTGATGAAAAAGAACTACCTCCACTCAGGAAGTCTGCCTTCCCCCGCAAGGTTCTTCTCTGCTTGCTGATTGCCAATCTCTGATACTTTCCAGCTGCTTTTCTTCAGGGGATCTGTGAGCTTTTCCCATGCCAGATCTCAGCATCTTCAAAGCAAAATCTTTCACCTATCACTCTCTATTAAGATTTACTTTGTCAATGTGAAGGCATTAGTGATCAAAGTAGAATATACATATGTCGTATATTTTTAATAAAAAGATTAAAATTTTTTTTTATTTGTTTGAGAGAGAGGAAGAGACAGAGAGAAAGAGAATGGGTATTTCAGGGCCTCCATCCACTGCAAACAAACTCCAGAAGCATGTGGCCCCTTGTGCATCTGGCTTACATGGGTCCTGGGGAATCAAACTGGGCTCCTTAGGCTTTGCAGGCAAACACCTTAACCGCTAAGCCATTTCCCCAGCCCAGTAAGATGATTTTTAAAGAGACTTATTTTGCTACCTGCAAGTTGCGTCTTCCCTGTTATTACTTCCAGGCTACATGCTCATCACCTTCTGTGTCGCTGATGCCCACCACACACAGGAGGAAAACACTGTCCCACTGAGAGCTTGAGGCTTTTCTGATTCTGGTTAGGATGAGCATTGTTTAATCCAGGTCCTCAAATTGAAAATAACAACCTAGAGCTAGACCATGCTACTCCCTCTCCCAAATCCCTAAAAGCTTTCCATTATTCATTCCCTGAAGCCCATCTCTCTTGCCATGGGATACGGGACTTATGTGATCTCACTCCCCAACTTTTCTGTGTTATCACCTGTACGCTCTTCCTTGTATGTTACTCTTTATCCTTACTGTCCTTTTTGTCATGCCTCAGCTGTTTTGTCATTTTTTTTCTTTTCTTTTCTTTTTTATTGTTTTGTTTTTAGTTTTTTGAGGTAGGGTCTCACTCTAGTCCAGGCTGACCAGGAACTCACTATGTAGTCTCAGGGTGGCCTCGAACTCATGGTGATCCTCCTACCTCTGCCTCCCAAGTGGTAGGATTAAAGGCGTGTGCCACCACACCTAGCTGTATGGTCATTTTTCCATCTTGGAGGCTTTGCAATTCAGGCTTCTACTGCCTGGACCCTCCTGTGTAAGATTTCATTCCAGCTCTTCCTGACAGCAAAGTCTTGGCTCAAATCACCTGGCCATGAGGTGTCTGTGGCCATTTAGTGTGATGGGCCCTGGAGAGTCATCACAGAATCACCTTGCTTTTCATTGCTTTTGTCCTTTGTGTTGTGAGAGAAAAAAAAGTCTTTTATGAAGGGTTAAATTGTATCTCTAAAGCTCATGTTGAAATCTGCACCCTCCATTTCCTTAGGATGTGACAATATTGGATTTTAATGAGGTAATTAAGGTAAAATAAAGTCCTATGTCTGGGTCCCAATCCAACACGACATACTATATATATATTTAGCAGTACCTCAGTAGTAGGTTCTCCCTTAGAACCTATATCTCTAGCCACAGGCTACAGTATCAGGCATAAATTCCCTCCTGCAGGGGCAGGTCTCAAATCTATTCAGAAAGTGGTTGGTTACTCCCATAACATCCATGTCCCACCCCTAAACATGCATGTGTTTGAATACCCAGTCCTCTGTTGGTGGTGCTATTTGCGAAGGGTGTGAAGCCTGTAGAGGAGTCCTTACGGAAGAAGTGAGGCTCTGGGAGCAGGCCTTGACATGTTACAACCCAGTCCTGCTTGTACCATTCATCTCCCTCTACTTCCTGCCAGCTGATGTGACCATGTGTCACCAGTTTCCTGGTCCTGCCATACTTTCTTTATCTTTTGGAACTATACACCAAAAATAAACTCTTTCCTTCCTTAAACTGCTTGTGGTCCAATATTTTGTCCAAGTAAGCAGAAAGGAACTGACATGCCATTATTGCCCCCATAGGTATATAATGCCTGGCAGGTCAGTTGTAGAATGCACAGGCTCCACAGTGAGGTAGGACCATTGCTGGCTTTCCCCCCTCAGCAGCTTGAGTAGTACCTTCTGATGTGAAGAAAGCAAAAGGGCAGGGAGAAGTTTCCAGCCCAGTTCTAGCTTAGTTTCTCTATATCCTGCAACTGAAATGTGTGGTGCCTTCAGCAATATGGACTTAACTATCTAGTGTGGGCACATGACCAGCATTTTACATTAGGTTCTGGGATCCAAAATCTTGTCTTCATGCTAGAGCAGAAAGCACTTTGCCTACTGAGCCAATTCTCCAGCCCATTCATCCTTTTATTATGTCCATAGTTATGAGTCACTCTACTATACACTTCTGTATGCAAGTTAAAAAAAATTTGTTAGTTTTTATTTATTTATTTGGCAGTGATAGACAGAAAGAGGCAGATAGAGAATGGGCACGCCAGGGCCTCCAGCCACTGCAAATGAACTCCAGACGCGTGTGCCCCCTTGTGCATCTGGCTAATGTGGGTCCTGGGGAATTGAGCCTCGAACTGGGGTCCTTAGGCTTCACAGGCAAGTGCTTAACTGCTAAGCCATCTCTCCAGCCCCCAAGTTTTTACATAGATGTATTTTTCAACCCCTTTGAGTAAAGACCAAGGAGTGTAATTGTTGGACTATTTGACAAGAGCATGCTTATTTTGTAAGAAGCTTTCAACTAGGTTCCAAACTGGCTGTCCCACTTAGCATATCCATCAGCTGTGAATGAGAGTTCTGGTGTTCCGTATTGCTGCTACCATTTGTGTTGTCAATATTCTAGCCACTCTTATATGTGTGGTGCCAACCCATTGTTACTTTAGTTTCTCTGTGAACATTTATGTGAAACTTCTTGTTGCTTGGTTTGTTTTTCCTTCCCTTCCTAGATTACAAGTACTATGAAAGAAGGAATCAGATCTGTGTTGCTCACCATTCTGTCCTTAATCTCTATAACAATTCCTGGCACTTTGTGACATCTCTATAGTCATTTTTGAATGATTGAATGATACAACTAGTAACCTGGCCCTTTTTGATCAAATTATACATGGTTATGCAAATATTGCCAATTATTAATTAAATAATAAAAACCTTTAAAAATTATTTATTTGCGAGGATATGAGAGAGAGAGAAAATGACTGAATGTGTGTGCCAGGGCTTCTAGCAGCTACAAATGAACTCCAGATGCACGTGCCACTTTGTCCATCTGGCTTTACATGGGTCCTGGGGAAATCGAACCTGGGGCCTCAGGCTTCGGAGACAAACATCTTAACTGTTAAGCCATCTCTCCAGTCTTCCCCCCTCAACTAAACAACTTCTTACCTGAAGAATTGCTTCAAGTCCATGAGTGTTGGAGTTTGGACATGCTTGTTGTATTTTCATATTGTAGTTCTATCTCATTCTCCAGCTCTTTGGGACCCTTTTCTGAAGTTCTTCTGTTCGATTTTAGCTACTTCTTTAGCCACCATCCTGCATCATCTTCCCCTGATGCCTTGGTGAAACAGAAGGTTTCCTTACCTTAATGCTGTCCCAAATCTATTAACTTCTGTACCCACATCACCAGTGAGTGAAACTTGATCCCAGATGGGGAAATTCTGGGTTCCTAAGTAGCAGGAGACACAACACTTTCACACTTTCTCATGTTCTTCTTGTTAGATGGAGCTGGTAGTTCACCATTTACTGGTTCTCTCCTAAGTGGGTGTGTTTTCTTTTAGCACTGAAGAAAGAGTTTCTGCAACAAAAATTTATTGTGCCTATGGCACACCGGGCCCTAGATGATGCTCCAGGGACACCAGCTTTATCCTGATAACCCTGCCACCCTCAGCACCCCAGGGTCTTGTTCTGGGCCATGGGATGCTAATCCCTGCAGAGACCACTCCTGCAATACTCGTTCCTGCAGTGGGTCTCCCAGGCTCCACAGGGCAGCTTTCTGACTGAGTTCGGCCAATTTTGTAATGCAACAAAGCAAGGGCATTTGCTCTCCATTCAGGTTTACAGACTCCACAGTGTGGTCTTTCTTCTACACCATTTCCTCTCACTGGTGGACTGGGTGATGGCACGGTGATGGGTTCCATATTTGCTAGCCTTACCCTCCCTAATTTTATCTGGCCATCCAGCTTCACCTCTGAATGTAGTCCTTTCCCAGGAGTTCTTCAATTTAACCATCTGACAGTAACAACTGTTTTCCACTAATCCAAACTTTATGCATTTTTCTTTTTTAGTTACAATGTATAGGGATGATTTAATTCTGCATTTTGGCTCGTGGTTTCATAGAGTTCAGGCCATGGTTGTTTGTCCCCATGCACTTGGAGAGAACATCACGGCAGTGGGGGTATGCGTGAGGAGATTATTTACTTCATGGTGAATGGGATGTGGAGAAAAAGGAAGAAACTTGGAAGGTTTAATTCTGAAGGGTCTGACACTAGCTATGTCCAATATCCTAAAGCAGCGCTGCTCGTGAGGAACCAAGCTTTGAACATGTGAGCCCTTGGGGCCATTTCATAGTCCAACCATAACTTCTACTTCCTCCCGTTTTAGCACTTGGGGAGGATCAAGAATGTGGACAAGACTCCAGTCATCATGATGACTGGCTCTCAGGGACCACCATGGTTCCCGTAGCTACTGTGCATGGTACTTTTGCTCTGTTTTCTTGCTCTCTTTGAGTGCTGCGTGACTGTTGTCACTGTTCCCGCAGAATCAAGGGCAGGATTGGCAGAAAGAGAATGAGGGGTCAGACACAACATATACCTGGGCTGGATGTGGCAGTCCCAGCAATGAAAAAAAGGGCTTGGAGAAAACTGAGTTGCATTTCTGCCATTGGGAGACGTGTTTTAATTTTAGATTAGCTTACATTTACAGAAGTGGAATAGTTCATGGTTTCCCAAGTGATGTATGGTTATAGTTTACCTTTTTGTGCCACAGAGAAATCGTTTTGGTTGACCTTTCTAGAATAACTTATGGTTGGATCGGATTATGGCTCGGTCATTATGGCCTTTATCAGAGTTTGAATGAGGTGCCCATTTTATTTTTTTATAATACGGTGGTAACAAAGGGCAACTAGTGCTATCTTATGGCTTTTACAATAAAGATGACACAAGCACAGTTGAGAAGAGCAGCTTGGGAAAATGCAGAATTTCAGAGCAAAGGCAAACATGGACAGAAGGTTTAATAATATGGTGCCCAGCCCCAGAGAAGCTGATATCAGCTAACCTTCCTCGAGGCATATATAAAGAAATGAGAAGTTTCCTGTCGTGTACAGAGTACCGGCCCTCAGTGCCTTTTTATCCTTTGGGAAAATATCCAGCATGGCCTGAAATTTTATATATATACAATTTGTATAACATTTTAGCAAAATATATAGAATTTTTTTCGTGTCTGTAAGTCATGTTTCCAGAATGAGTTGCTATGTAAGGTTTACCAGTGAAGTTTTTGTGTCCTGATTTTCAAAGAGACATTATAGCATATCACAAGCTAATCTAAACCTCTTTCTCAGTGATCATCATGATTTGGAGGTTTTAAGAAGCTTGGAAGAAATGACTGGGATATCTAAGCTCTGACATAACATCATCCAGGAATGTGTGATGTGTTTCAAATAGGAGCTAGTCAGTGCTTACAGTCCAAGACACTTTACACCATACTCTTAATACTTATCTTTATTATGAAAGTGTTCCAAAGTAAAATGATTCTCATAATAATGATTATTTCCAGAGATAAAGAATGAATAATTATATTTTCATATAAAATCAGAAAAACACAATAACAATACATTAAAGTAATTCGAATTGGCTAACAGTACATCATTCCATTTCTGACAGAGATGCTCAAGCACTGAATTGCTTTAGGAAAACAGATAAGGTCTTTTCACCTATCCCATTTCTTACTGAAAGTTGAAAGAAAGAAAAATCAAATCCCAAAACTAACCACCATCTTTTCCATGACAACAAACAGCCACAAAGATAAATGATGATGACAAGGGCAAAGAGCTGATGAGAACTGTGAGCTGAGGGGCTTTATGAAATTTTGGAAAATCCAACCTGGAGTGTTTCATTTAAGTTAACGAAGCTTTAAGGTAAAGTTCCAAGATCATAGTGTAAATGCTCCTATTGCAGAGCTTTTTAGTTGTGGTTTTACAGCTAATCTTTAAAAAGTTCCTCAAGGGCAGTTTCACAGTTTATAAATTATAGATGACAAAAACAACTAAAATAAATCTGAATGAACTTAGTTTTTCATGGGCAGAGAAATCATAATGGCAGCTGTTGTTCCTTGGTTCCGAGGCCACGCAACATAGACCAAGAGAGGCAGCCAACCTTCAAGGGCCCGTGTTAAAGAAACAAGCATACAAGGGCACAGTAGAATTTTTTTTTTCTTCCAGAAAAATGGAACCAGGTGGAGGAAGAAGTGTGGGCACATGAGTGATCTAAAGGCCAGTAGTAAGCTAAAAGCGGAAAAATGTTAACAATCCCCCTTCCTTTTACTGAAAGATATACAAGGTTAAATGGAATGTGAGAGACCGAGATAAACAAGACAGACCGTAGGCTAACAATCGCTCTCATCATTTTTTGGGCAATCTTGACGATGCCCAGTTTCATGCATGTGTCTTAAGCCATTTGGCAGCACTGACCGTTTCTTGATCGGGTCTCATATGCATTCCTTTCAAAGGCTTTGGGTTTGGTTAAAGCTGCAAATACTTGGAAAAGACTAAGGTTCTCCTTTAAATGTCTACAGATTTCATGAGTAATATTTATGCTCTGTTCTCCAATATTTAAAAAAAACTTTTTTTGTATTTATTTGTAAGGAGAGAGAAAGAGAATGAATAGGCATGCCAGGGCAGCTAGCTGCTGCAGAAGAACTCCAGACGCATGAGCCATTTTGTGCATTTTGTGGTTTTATGTGGGTACTGGGGAATCAAATCCCGGACCATCAGGCTTTGCAACCAAGCACCTGAACAGCTGAGCCATCTCTCCAGTCCCTCCAACACAGTTTTATTCATGAAAAGTAGCCTCAAGTATGCCACCTCTGAACGTGAATCAGTTTCCAACTGCTCGGTGGCCTGGGTGCCTGAGCAGCCACTGAGCGCCCCCTAGGGGCAAGAAGGTGCCGTACACACGAAGGCAAACTACCATGTCCTCTGGGCCTGCAATGTCCTAGAACTGAAGTGTTCCCTGCAATTTGAGAATGGCACAATTCATTTCACCGAGAAGCTGATTCTGGGTATAATATGTTTAAGAAAACACAATCCCACTGTATTTCTTCATGAACTACTTGCGGTTCATGAACTGTATCTGGTCATTCTCTCCACAGACAGCATGCTAGATGGCAGGCACCATACTAGAGCTCCCTGAATCTCTTTTGTTTTATACTTGGAAGTGCCAACTGGTCACTTTCCCACAGACTGACTGATCTTAATTGATTTTTTTTTTTCTTATTTGGATGTCAGAAACATTTCTGGGTGTTATTACTTATTTATAAAGAAGAAACACGTCAAAGACAGAAAAAAAGGCAACAAAAAAAGCCAATTAAAACCTGAAGACACAAATAGCACATGAAATGTAAACATTTAACCTTTTTTCCAAAGGATTTCTTGAAGTTTTTCTGGATATAATGATATCATCACACATACTAGTACAGAGCTATTTGATACCTTTGGAGTTACTCTGCAATTTATCTACTTCAAATTAAGAAAAATATTTAAATATCCAGGCAACTTTGGCATTAACATTTCCACAAATGACTATGAAAGCAAAATTATGAATAGATTGGGGACAATTAGGGGAACCCATCTCTTTGAAGGGCTCATTAGCAAAGACTAAGGGACGCTGACACGAAGTCTCATTTTTTATTTAGCCCAAATAACAATGAGATTTGAATGCACAGTGGAAAATTCAGACCCTTTCTACCCAAGATGAAGGTGACAGGGACACATTCTGAGAAATGTGCCGTTAAGCAGTTTTGCCATTCTATGAATACTGAGTGTACTTAAATACCTAGTTTGTATTTAACACATAGTCTACTGCTGACTGCAACACTATTAATGTAGTGCTTAACTGGGGAAAGTCTGGCAACAGAACTGGAAATTTTGAGGCTCACCTACCATTTTGGCTGAAGACAGTCTGATCTGATCTAACTTCTTGCTAACTTCTGCCCTGGTCATTTAGCTCGGGATACCACCTGTCCGGCAGCCCTGCAGCATTAGTGTGTTAAACAAAGTCCTGGGGTTAAATGACAATCATTTGCATTTTTCCAACAAACATGTGAATAATCAACAATACTGACAGTTATTTCTTTCTCAACATGCAAAAGACTGAATTTGGAATTGTGAGCTGCATTTGGCTTTGTGTGACCTCGGTACTCTATGACCTGGGTTCCACCACAGGTAGCTCTGTGGCTGAGGCTGAAAGGGCTTCACCATGCTCAGCTGCTGGGGAGCAAGAACAAAGGAAGGAGGAAGCTTTTATTGTACATGGTGGATGGTTTTTATGACAAGAATGTAGAAAATGATGAATCAGTGAACTTTTGGTTTTATCAGTTTTTGGACAAACATACATACACAGACATAGATCACACATTATTACATCATTTATTGACTCAAGGCCAATTCTACTTGATTTTCTACGTTTTTCTTCCTACCAGGAAGTCTAGATTAGCTACAACATTGGAGACCAAAGATTACTTTTTCTAGAGTCCTTTCTACATATTCCTTGGTAGCCTGGGTAAGTTTGTGTGACCACAAGGAAGGCTACATCACCACAGGCTAAGCTAATTAACGAGAAGAGTACTCTCACTAACCTACGGCTGAATTTACACAACATGCCTCCGGAAGCACTGGCCTGGCGCTGGTGGACAGCAGTCCTCAGGAGGTTTCCTGATCTGGCCACTATGGGAGAGCAGTAGACAGTTACTAGCATTCTCTACCAGAAGAAGCCTACGAACTCCATTTTAATAAGCCAAAAAGAATCCTTTTCTCTAGAACATGCAGCCAACATTATAGACATGTAGGAGCCTGTGTCAAGTTAATGTCATCAGCCAGGAAGGCAGAACAGTCCATTGTCTTTCTAAGTTATTTCTATAGAAAACAACAACAAAAAATCTTGTTTAGATCTGCCTTTGCTATGGACAGAATCAGCTGAGAGCTTTTTATTCGTATCTTCTTTAATTTATAAGCAGACCTTGAAATTTTTCTTCTGTGCTGATACGTGTCATGGAATGTGCTGAGGACCTGTTTCATCCCGTCCATTGGGAAGACTTGCCCAGATACTAAACTGAGGCAAGCAGATTCTGTAACTCACTTGATAAGAAAGTTCATCTTCACAAAATTGTCAGCTATAATTTGCCTGCTATTAGTCTTTACACATTTCAAAAGATGACTAACAATACCTTTGATGCTTTATAATTGGTCTCACAAACTCAACCATTCCCAAATTGCATTCTTAGACATGTGCTTGTTTTGGGAAAATAATAACCAGGCTCTACCAAGCACAGTTAGTTGCACTGTTTTCTACATAAGCAAAAGGACATATATCTAGTTATTCTTCTTCAGTTATCACCATGAGCCATACCACAGACACATTATTTTATAAGTGGGTGGAAAAGATCTAAGATTGCAGTAAAAGGTCTTCTTAGGGATTTTCTCTTAACTATTTATCTCATGGGCTATAAAATGTGGGTACAAAAACAATATTGAGGGCTGGAGAGAAGGCTTAGCAGTTAAGCACTTGCCTGTGAAGCCTAAGGACCCTGGTTTGAAGCTCAATTCCCCAGGACCCACGTTAGCCAGATGCACAAGGGGGTGCACATGTCTGGAGTTTGTTTTCAGTGGCTGGAGGCCCTGGTGCACCCAATCTCTCTGTCTGCCTCTTTTTCTCTCTGTCGCTCTCAAATAAATAAATAAAATAAAATAAAATTGAATTAAATGTGAATGGTTCTAAGCAGGACAGACAGGCTTTCTTTATCCACACTGTTCTGATTCATACATTTATCTCATTGCATTTTGCTTTGGATTCCTGTTTTGTCTGATATTGAATTTATATGCATTTGTAATCCCATGTCATTCCCTTTCACTAAAAATGAGAAGTGCTAAAATCTTTGGCTTATGCACATAATTTTAATATCCCCATATGTAAATAATACTGTTATATAAGAGGCTTATGGATACTTTTTCTTTAGTAGTTTGCCTTATGGCTGATATTGTCATGGTCCAAGAGAAATTTTGTTGTTTTGTCTACAAATAGCTTGATGTGGACAAAAATTCTAGGAAACCACATGAGTAAGTAAAAGGACTTAGAGTGCAGGGCTCCTCCATCTTCAGTAACAAGACAGTCATTGTGGGTTATGTTTGAGCAAAGCAACGAATAAAACAGTCTTTCACCAACTGGTTTTATTTTGCTTAGCAAAATAAAAACATCAAGTCAAATACTAGATAGGGCTTTTTTTTTGAAAGCTGGTTGCACTAAAGTGCTTTGCATTGAAGGATAACTTTGCCAACTCCTACAAGACTCCATTTCTGTCTGAAAATACACTTAGCTTTTCTCTCCCACATAACATGATGGAAAACTGGATGAATTAAGAGGGACAGTGGCAAAACCTGGTTGAAATCTGTTTCTTTCTTCACTTTATTCTCAGATCATGGAGAGTTTCCCTATATGGAGAGTGATTACTTTGTCAGTATGAGCTTTAAGCAAATTACCTTTTTTGTGTTCACAGTAAGAACAGCAGTCTTTTTTTCTTTTTTTTCTTTTTCTTCAAGGTAGCGTCTCACACAAGTCCAGGCTGACCTGGAACTCACAGTGATCCTCCTACCTCTATGAACACCAAAACAACTCTAACCTACAAGGTCAACCCCCATCTACCCGCTGTACTTAATACACACTAGCTTTGTGCACAGGAAACGAATGTCTATTCCCAAGTAATTTGCATAAAATTCAAAGAAGCCTCCAATAGCCATCCCTTTTCACCTGAACTGTTGAGGGACCACAAGAGTTTATCCTACTTAAAGCTCTACGCTGGGCGAAGGGCCACTGTGACTATTTGCACAACTTCAAAATCAGCATGGTAATACAAAGAAAGGCAAGCAAATTGGAGCTGGATGAAGACCTTGCTCTAGGTGACACGAGCTGGTGTGCACAGTAATGGGACGATGGTGAGAGAAAGGGGCAGAGGCAGGCGGAGCACCTCCTTCACGGTCATGGGCCCAGAGAGTAGAAGGAGCGAGGAAATCCTCTTTTGTCCACAGACTTACAAACAAGTACAAAAAATAAATAAAAGTCTAAGACAGTACAAATGCAAATGCTGCTCCCTGCGTCAATCACATACAGCATGCCTACACAAAGAGAGTGGTATTTCTTTGTCACTTACAGACAGGACACATGGCAGTACACTATTCAAAATGCTTTGATAACCCTAAGTTTTTTGTTTCTGGTGATGAGATATCATGAAAGGAACTGCATTTGCAACTTATTAAATACTTCCAGGAGCAAACAGTTCACTTTGTTCGGGACTTATAGGTGGGAGTAATCAATCATCCATGGAACACGGACCCGTTAGGAGATAGCCGTTGGTACCACTGGTTCCATTGGTGGTGGTTGTGGTGTGGGGGTTCTTCCCTGGAGGTCCTGAGTCCTCATCATCTGAGCTGGACTCAATATCACTTCGATCATCCTTGGACACCTGTGGCATAGAGGAATGAGAGTGTAACTAGCTCCTATGGCCAGCAAGGTACAGCACACGCAGAAGGACATGCAATACAGGAAGGTAAACTGAGTCACTTGTTAAAAATCAGTGGAGATTAAAACATGGCTATGGTAGTATATTCCTCTTCACTGGAGAGAGACAATTTTGGTGACACAGTCAGTTATCAAGGAACGGCGGTGAATACAGGCATCGCAGGCTTGGATGTGTTGACCTTAAAACGTACTTGACACTATGGTGAACATTCTAAACCATGAATCCTATTCTTACCTAAAAGTGGCATTTTATTACCAGAATGTCACTACTGGGTACAAATGGGCTCATGTACTCTGTAGTGACTGCATGCACCTTGAGCATTATTTAAGGCAGTCAACCACACTAATGAAGACATTCACATACTAGTTTTAGCTCAGATCACAAAAAAAAAAAAAAAAAAATCAGGCTGGCCTTGAACTTGAAGAATACTTCCGCCTCAGACTCTTGAGAGCTGAGATTACAGGCATGTACCACTAGGCCCAGCTTTATTCATTTTTAGGTGGAGTGGCCAATGGGACTTGTTGGCCTGGCTTCATAAGACTCTTCCCAGAATAGATTCCTGTGAGTCTTCAAAGGGTGGTTTGAGAAGATGGGCAGATTCACTGGGAGGTATTTCACAAATTAACTGGGGGCTTTTCACATCATGTTGCCTCTGAGACACTATCACACCACCTTGAGAATCCTGTAGTAAGCACTTGAAGAGCTGCCATTATAGTGCGTGAATATCATGTTTTGCAAGTGGGTGGATGGAGGAGAAAGTAAAAACTGAGGGCTATTGCCCCAGTCCAACCAGAAATGGGATAAATACATGCAAATACATCTCGCAACAGTGATATCTGAGGTGAGATGAACTCACATTGATTATCCTCAAAGAAAAATCCTTAGATACTAAGACAACAACATGACTAGGGGACAAAGATGTTTCAAGTAAAAAGGCATGGGTCATAAAGACACTGTTGCTGTAAAGCTCCACTACATTTATAAGTCCATTACTCACAAATTAAGCTGCTACCAAACTCCAGTTGTGGCAAGTGATTGATTTGCATGCCTAATAAGATTATTTTAAATTGTATTTGTAAAAAAAAAAAAACCCTATATTTATGTTTTCATCAAAGAAAGGACAATTTAGAATATCTCAAAATAACCTATGGAAAAAAATTACCCGTGGATAAGATGAATAATCTTATTGTGTTAGGTGAAAACAGCAATAGCAAGAAAGTTCAGATGCCTGAGATCTGGAATATAATTAATGATCATCTCTTCATAAAGATGAAGAAATAAAAATGAGAGGGAAGACTACGTCTGGTGGAAATAATGTAATAACCACAGACGTTAATCAAATTCATTGCATCCTTGCAGATTTAGTTATTATCACACTGACAGTACTGGGAAGGCTGATTTAATTTGTATTTAAATGGGGACAAGAAAATTTTCAGTCAGAAACTGTTCATTTTACAGGATAGAAGATCAGAGGAAAATGAACTTGAATTCTGTTAGTTTAATTTCTAAGAAATAAGTTGACTAAAGTAGTTTGGATTTATCTAGATATTGACGCTGAGAACTGGCTCCAGAGGCCATGACTGGAAGCATCGACTTCCCCTTTGGCAAGGGCTGGGTCTGTGGACCTTGCTGAGGACAGGTGGACAAGGGTTGCCCTGTGGCTGGTACAAACTGGGAAAACCCCTGGGGCTCCGATCTCCATTCTGCACTCATCAATTTTCCTCACGACTCCACAGCTCGTCTTGTTCCTCCTATTTCACCTTGATCTATTTCTGTCTCTTAGCCAACATGTTAAATGCACACAAAGAAATTCTTCTCTTTCTCTGTTAGATCATGCAACGTAGCAGACGACATGCTCACACAGAAGGGCACCAGCAGAGCTCTTTCCAGCGTCTTTTGTAGCTCATGGAAACTACACCTGACTCAAAGACTGCAATCAGTGTTAACAGGTTACTCAAACGCATGGGGAAAAGTGCCTGCACACTCCTCCAACAGGCAAGTGGCACCCAGGACAGGGAATGAGAGAGGACGTCAAACTTACATGTAAAGGGCTCCACTTCCCAGCCTTCCAGGGTGGCAGAAGAAACAGAACAAACAATGAAGTAAGAAAAACAACATAGAGAATGAGCTGGAAATGTCATTACGCTAGGAAAGGGGCTGAGGCTCAGGAAGATTTCTTTAAGTCAGCTTCATGACTCTGCTTTGTAACCCAGAAACTTAAGCAAAATTTGCTGAAAAAGTCACAAACATATTCTTCAATTTGAGAGATAGGTGGTTTCAATGTACACGTATGCAAGCAGCCCTTCTTATGAAAGGAAAGAAGTTACTAAATTTCTGTTCAGTACAAATATAATCAGTGAAGGATCAAGGGAGACATAGTGGAGAGAAGGAACATGACAAATAGTATATCACCATTAAATCTAAGATTACAAATGCAGATCGCTGGGCATCATCACCAACAAACAACTTTAACCATGAACTCAAGGAAAAAATGAATTTTGTCTGTGTTTCAGGGTAGTCCTGTTCAATTTTGAAGAAATAACTCTGATTTCAATGAAATCTGAAGTAACAGTTATTTCAGAGGAGCCAAAAATACCCCACACTTTCTGGAGCACGTTAAAAAACGTGAGTTTCAGCTTACCTTGCCTTTTGAAATAGCTTTGCAAGCTATTTTTACAATCAAGTAAGACCAGAAGCAGTTCAACCCTTGTATTAACAGCAGCAGCAGGTTAAAAACCCACCAGGAAGGGTAAGGTCCAACAATCTCCCAACTTTCAAATAATGTGGTATTTAACACCCTGAGAAGAAGAAGAAAGTAATTACTGAACATATTTGATTTTGCACTCAAAGGCGTCCTCGTGACCACACAGGAGCACGAAGTCAACAGTCTTCCCACTGGCCTCTCCTTTCTGGGGGTCAGTCTGAAAGCTGAGTAGTCTCTGACAGGATTCATCACTGGAAATCTTGGTCTGCTGCTATAACCTAAACTGATTCTAGTTCACGTGGTCTGTTTTTCCCTATCCATTAAAAGAAAATGTGGCTACATGTGGTAGAAAATTTACCATCTTCACTATTTTAAGTGTACATTTCACTGGCATTACACAAACTTACATTGTTTTATAACAATAACCATTTTCCACTCTTCAGAAATTTTGCAAAGCCGAGATTCTGGACCTATTAAACAATAACTTCCCATTCTCTCTGCCCCTAGCGACCTCCATTCTGTTTCCTCCTCTGAGAACATGACTACTAAGGTGCTGCATATGGTGGAAACACAGAACAGCTGTCCTTTTGTGATTGCCTTCTTTCACCCAGCATAACATTCTTAAGGTTTATCCTTGTTGCAACAAGTGTCAGGATTTCCTTCCTGCTCAAGGCTGAAGCATGCATCTGTATCACATTGCACTTACCCATTTGTCTGCCGCCAGACATTTGGCTTGCTTCCCTGTGGTAGTTAAGAGCTTGGGCCTAACAATATCTCTCCTAGGATACATCTCTTGGCTACACAGCTACAAGTGGAATTCTTAAATTAATCTGATTGTCCCTTTCATCACCATTTCTTCCATTAATTTTCATTCAATTTTTGTATGTGACTCTGCATTTAACCATCTATTAAAAGGCCTGGCATTGCTTTTGAAGTTGCTTTCGGTCTTTCAGTAAGCATGAAAAACACTACTCAATATATGACTGAGAGAGAAAAAAAAGATGAACTCCAAGAGCATTAGTTAAGAGCAAACTACATATGCCTCACATAGCAGGAATTAGTATATGCATGAGATCTATGTTTCTGTCCAGTTGGGGGCCATTAGAGGGCTCTTACTTTTGTAAGGCTTCCCCTGGGAAATAATTGACATGGTTTTGAAGTGATGCCTTGAAATGAGAATTTGAAAGATATGTTATTAACAAAAATTATTATTAAATGTATTTAGTTTTAAGAGTATGTTGGAGTATGCACTTGACCTAAGAAAAATTATTTGAACTAACTGGTTAAGTAGACCCACCCTCAGAAACAGAAGGCAGCAACTACAGGGAACAGATATAGGAAGCCTAGTTCTAGCTCTTCGCTCTTGTCGCCCTGTGTCTGCTCTCAAGTCTTAGGAAGCTGACTTCTCTTCTGAACCCACATTTCTGTCCCAGAGTGGATTATCTGTCCACATAATAGTGGAATCACTCTATTTCCATTTTCTTCTCCTTTGCGGATGCAGGGCTAGTTCAGAGTCCTATAGCCTTCTGGCCACTCACCACTGTAACACTGCATGGAGCCAATCAGATTGTACAGGTGGGGCTAGGTAGAAATTTATTCAGTGGCTAAATGGGTGGACAGAACACCCAAATATAAGGCATTGGCCATTCACGTAACAACAGAAAGCAAATATACAGAGAATTTTCACATAACAGCCATGAGATGAGTGCTTTCAGAGACCTTAAGAAAAGTACTCCGTGAATTTGCAAAAGGAAAGCGACTGTACTAAGAGGGATGAGAGGTCAACTGTAAAAAGAGGAGGAAGGAGATAGTGAACTAGGTTCCCCACCCCGACGACAACAGCCCTAATGTAGGCTAGAATGAGAGTAACACTGTCTCTAATCCTGCCATAGTAACTATCTCTAGAGAACAATTCAGAACAAGCACATATGCTAAAATCCTAAAATCACAAGTACGGAACTGAATGTGACAATTCAATGAAAGTATAGTACTGTTTGATTGGATGAGAGTAATTCTTTGTTTCTAATCCTGCCATATTAACTACCTCTAGAGAACGATTCAGAATAAGCACATATGCTAAAATCCTAAAATCACAAGTATGGAGCTGAATTTGACAATTCCGTGAAAGAACAGTACTGTTTGATAGAATAGGACTGGGTCTCCAATTGGAAGTCTGTTAACATACTATGTCACACCTATTGCCACAAACCTAATTAGCTTAATAGCACCACAGATATTTGCTAATGTCCAACTACTGTACTGAGAGTTAAAAGTTAGAACTTAAAATACTTACTATAAGTTTTAAACTTTTAACAGGGATGTACTCATAAACTCATAAACATAAGCATGGACAGTAGTTTCACCATCATTGTTAACTCCATTCTAGAACTTCTGGTCACAAAGTTTGACAGGAAATCAAAGGTTTGATTTTAAGTGTAAGTATTTTAAAAGAATAAACAATTAAAAATCCCCTAACAAAAATGGTTAATAAAATAATTTTCATTTGAAGTCCAGAAATTATTAGGTCAATAAAAGCATTAAACATGTTTTGATTTTAATGGTATTCTTTTGCATTTCTGGGCATTAATCTTGAGCCTTGAACATGTTAAGTAAGCATCTACAAATGAGTTATATCCCCAGTCTTGAAACATGTTTCAAGAGTTTCTAATGGAAAATATATGATATTATTGCACTTCCTCTCTCTCTCTCTCTCTCACACACACAAAGAGAGAGAGGGAGCGAGCAAGGGAGGGAGGGGGGAATGAATGCATGAACCAAAACTATTAAAATAGGTTTTCTGGGCTGGAGAGATGGCTTATCAGTTAAGGTGCTTGTCTGCAAAGCCTAAGAATCCAGGTTTGATTCCCCAGAACCCACATAAGCCAGATGCACATGATGGTGCATGTGTCTGGAGTTTGTATGCAGTGGCTCGAGGTCCTGGTGTACCCATTCTCTCTCTCTCATAAATAAATAAATAAATAAAAATAAATGTTAAAGATAGGGTTTTCTTTAGTGGGTTAGGTAGTTTTATATTTTCTTCTTCTTTTTTTTTTTTTTTGGCTTTTCGAGGTAGGGTCTCACTCTAGTCCAGGCTGACCTGGAATTCACTATGGAGTCTCAGGGTGGCCTCGAACTCACGGCAATCCTCCTACCTCTGCCTCCCGAATGCTGGGATTAAAGGCGTGCGCCACCACGCCTGGCTATATTTTCTTCTTTATGTTCATCTATTTCCCAAATTCATGACAAATAATTAGAAAAAATACAAGTTATTTCTGAGAAAGAATACATTAGGGTGATGCCTATACTCCCCCCCTCCGCCCCCTGCAATTGTCACTCTTCTCTTTAAATGCCCCAGGCCAGAGAACATCAGGTCTAAATAAAGGTCAGTTCCCTGGCTGACTTATACACCTTTCATTTTTCTGTCTGCACTCTTTCACAGAACACTTGGCAGTAACGTGCTCATTACATATGTTTGTTGTCTAACTCTGTTCACTTACCTAACAATCAAATAAATTGGCACAAGAAAGTTCTGGAATAATAGAAATACATTTATTTCAAAACTAGATATGCTTCTTGACATATACACTATTTGGTCTGCTGCTCAGAAAGCACTTAGTTTTGTCTGAACAGAGGTCCTATATAAGCAGCAATAGAGATTAAATAGTTCTGCATGGCTTCAAGTAGCCATGGCTGGTTATGTGCCGAAAGCCTTCCTCCCATTACAACTCCAGCGGGGCTGCGCCTGCAGCTGCGGGGCTTAATTTGAGCAGGTGTCAGAGTAGTGACTGGTGACATGGCATTCACATTAATTTTGGAAATGCTGCATGGGATGTATCAGTTCTGCCATGACAATCACTGGCACCTCGGAGATGCCACTCAAAAGTAATGGGATTTCTTTGAAAATTGACTTGGCTGCCTGCAGAGACATTTGGGGAAACACGACCAGGGCACCAAACAGATACATAACTCCATGAGAAGTTTAGCAAGGAAAGCAGCAGACTAGAAACTTCCGCTGGGGAGACAGCGACCATAGGACACCGGATTATGAAAAACAACCAGCCCAGGATGATCTACTGAGAAACACCCTCGCCCCCACCTTTGTAAAAACTATTTTTTAAATTTGTTTTTACTTTTTAAAATAGTTATCTCTTCAAATGAATGACAGATGCTTGTGCCACTTTTTTTGAGTCTGACTTATGTGGGTGGCTTGGCAATTGAACCAGGACTGGTGTGCTTTGCCAGCAAGTGCCTTTACCCACTGAGCTATTTCCCCAGGCTTCTGGACAAAGATGGTGATGACCAGATTTTTTTCTTTCTCAAAGGTTCGGGCTAGAAGCATGTACTGTAATGATGCTGCTATAAACACAAGATGATAGCTGACAGAAGAGCTGAGGACTCTGACTGAGGAATGGCGAGGCCAGGGGACGAGGCAGCTTGCTGGGGTGGCAGAAGCGTCCCTGTTGTGATCTGGGTAGTGCATATATTAAAAAATTACAAACGTACATGTGTAGCAAGCTGTATGCTTCATTATATGAATGAGACCTATGCAAAACAAAATGGAAGCTTTCGCTGCATACATATGTACAGCGTCAACTTGAAACTCCGGCTTACATAATTATTGTGAAATCAGTCTTCCTGGCTATGAGGCTGACTCACGGCTACTTTCGGTTTCTGCATTCTGTATTTTCATATGGTCTCCCCACGGTCTGACACGTGGCTTCACATTGATTTCACAGTAATTATGCAATAATTTATTTCCAATATATTGCTTCTAAGAAAATATACATTTTTTTCCTTTCCCAGATAATAGTTTCCCTACAGCATCAAACCCCTCTTGCTGCTTAACAAAAATGGTGGCAAGTATGGGGAGGCAAGAAGGGACAAGCAAAAACCATTTGACTTTTCATAGGGTTAGGTTCACCTAACCACTAGATGGCGCATCACTCATGCTATTCTGCCCAAACCTCTTGCCAAAGGTGAGCCCAGCACAGAAAACACTTGAACTTCAGGTCATGCTCTTCTTTCTAACCCACAGCTTAGCCTGAGTGGCTTGTTTTATTGATTTAATGAATCATAAAAATTTGAGTGGCTATGCCCTACAGTTATGTAATCCATTCTTATTGTTTATGGACTTTTCATATTAAATTAGTTCATCACAGAAACATTATATTGCTATGCGAAATGCAGAAAAGTTTACAACCTTATTTGAGGGCGTGGGTGTGTGTGGGGGGGAACGACAGCTGAAACAGTGAAGCCAGACTCGTTCTAGCCCAGGCCAACCTGGAACTAACTCTGTAGCCCAGGCTGGCCTCAAACTCACAGCTGATCTTCCTACCTCAGCCTCTCTGGTGCTGGGATTAAACACATATGCCTGCATGCCTAGCACAATCTTGTCCAATAAGCAAAGAAAACATAGAGTCATTTTCTTTAAATAAAATATTTAAGGCTGTAAGGACCCTGGTTCGAGGCTCGGTTCCCCAGGTCCCACGTTAGCCAGATGCACAAGGGGGCGCACGCATCTGGAGTTCGTTTGCAGAGGCTGGAAGCCCTGGCGCGCCCATTCTCTCTCTCTCCCTCTATCTGTCTTTCTCTCTGTGTCTGTCACTCTCAATTAAATAAATAAATAAAAATTAAAAAAAAAGCCAAAAAAAATATTTAAGGCTGTATTTATTTGCATTCTGAGTGCCAATGTGACTTAAAACATCCTGCTGTCCCTCTTTCCTTCAGGACTCAGGAGGTCTCACACACTACACAATGACTTCCAGCAGCATTTCAAAATTCAGAAAATCTACAATGCCTAGTTTTCCATTCTTATTATGACTACCAAGTGACAGTTCACATCTTTAATATGTAAAGTTAGATGGATGCCCACACATTCTGAACTATCCATCTTGCTTTATAATATTTTATTTTATTTATTTATTATGAGAGAGAGAGAGAGAGAGAGAGAATGGGTGCTCCTGGGCCTCTAGCCACTGCAAAGGAACTCCAGACACCTGTGCCACCTTGTGCATCTGGCTTACATGGGTACTAGGGAACTGAACATGGGTCTTTAGGCTTTGCAGGCAAGCACTATAACTTCTAAGCCATCTCTCCAGCCCCCGTCTTGCTTTTTAAATATTCCAGTGATGCAAAGGAACATATAATGATAATTGAGATTAGATGGCCCAGGAGGTCTACATGAGTGAATTACAGGTAGATTGTTTTTTCAGTGCTGCAAACTAAACCCAGGACTTCCTGCATGCTAGCAAGTGCTCTTACCACTGAGCTATGGCCCCAGCCCTGGATGAATGCTTTTGGTGAGATTGTGGCCCCTTGCTATGACAAGCAGCCTAACACTTTGCCTCTGCCCCACTTCCCCTCTTTCATTTCAGAGTTCTGACGTGTGGGGTGTATGTGTCTGGAGTGATATCTGTTGAAAAAACACAATAACTAGGCCCACATTAACTATCCAAAGGAGAGCTTGTATTTCTTCTACAGGAAGTAGAGTTAGGGCTTCATTTCAAGGAGGGCTACCTACCAGCAACGACACTTTGAAAAACAAAATGTTCTTGTGGGCCAAATTAGGTTATCTTTACCTTAGAGCTTTTGCCTGGTCTTGACATTGCTTCTCAAGACAATCCTTAGTATATCTTGTGGTGTGCATTTTTCTGGGATAAAAGTGCATCTGACCTACACAAAACATGAATGAAAGGTAGATTCTACCTAAAAATTACCATTCATCAGCTGGCATGTTTTTTCCCTTGTAAAGTAGATGCTAACAGGAATGCATTTAAAATTATACTACGCAAAACTATTGGTACTGAATAAAATGTTAATGTCTGATAATTTTAATTCACTCTTTTCTCCTAAATAAAGCTCCGGGCTTAAATACATCTTGGTCAAGGATTAGACAGTCAAGACTGCTATAAGTCTGAAAAGTATGTTTGTGATTTCCCTTCTGAAAAAGACATCCCACTCACACTTTGGATTTCTCTACACTGCTGGCATACCTCGCAAGTTCTTTGTTTTGGAAGCATAGTTTCTGAGTAGCTGGTTGGTTAGGCTTGTAATTATCTTGAATATTAGCTTCTCTTATCGATTCATGGAAGTGATTTCTTCATCCCTGACAGGAATCCACTTGTATGTGGGTAAACTACTGCTCCTGCATTTAGGAATAGACAATTCTGTCTGTATCTCCCTTCCAAGAAGACACAGGACTGATCGACTTCTTTTTACTTTTACTTATAACCTGGCCAGCCTGAGGAATTGGTCCCTTATCAAGTCGCAGGATGCTTGTAACTTCCTGGCTGTGGCAGAGATTTTTCTCAAAACCATCCTCTGGTCTCTTGGCGCTCATCTGCTGTTTGCCTTCATTCCTAACCCTCCACTTTCTGCTCTTCTTCCTTTGTTCCTAATCTCCCAACCTGAATCCTCCTAGCCATGCCTGGGCCTTTCTGATGTGTCCTGATTCTAGCAGGCCTGTTTGCATCCCTCGGCCTACTTCTTTGTTATCTCCCTTTTGGTAAAATAGAATTTTGCCCAGTTCCCTATAGCTGTTCTTCACTGAGTAGCTACTATTAAGTATATATTGAAAATTATGTGCCCAGAAATGGGCTTGGCCTAGAAACTCATTTAATCCTCATGAAAGGTTTCAGGATAAATTCTCATTTCCCCATTTTCCCCTTACAGTGGTATTGTTATCTCTATTTTTTAGACGAGGTCATTGAAGGAAATATAAATAACATGCTCAAGGTCGGGTAAGGAGAGTGGGGAGGGGTTCCTGAGGGCCCTTGTCATCAGCTCTAGACCCTCCTGTTTAGCTCACTCTCCCCAGTTCTCCCACCCCCTTTATGGCTCCTCCCTCTTTGCTCAGAGCTTGCCGTCACCACACCTCCGAGGAAGTGCACAGCGTGCACTGCTGACAGCAGAGTTTCCCCTCTGGTCTGTCATTCCTGGTTCTTGCCTCCTGTAACACAGCTCAGACCCATACTCTGGTCTCTGGTCGCCACATTCTAGGTCCTTCCTGCTTAAATGACCCCGGTGCCCAGGTGAGCTTAGTTTAACTAGGATTCTTCCCTTGGTTCACCCATTAAACCCATAGATCCCCAAATAATTATCTCTTCCACTGAAAATCCTAAAATGCCTCCCACTACCATCTTATTGTGGGTGTGCAATATCTATGATACAAAATCAAAGATCTCTTTCTAAGTTCAGCTAAGGAAGGAGGAGTGTCAGCCATATGCTGTTTGCTTCGCTTTTCTCCTTGGGAGGGTTGAGACATATATAGCTTCAGATATCATTTACTTCAAGTAAAGACTAGATCATGCTGTCTTCTGTAGGGCAGGTAAAAAGCTAAGAGAGAATAAGAAAGGTAGATTCTTTCACTTCCTTTCCTGACAGTTTTCTTTTTTTGACAGGGTCTTGCCATATAGCCCAGGCCTTGAACATGCAGCAATCCTCCTGCTTCAGCCTCCTAAATGCAGAGATTACAGAGAGAGCCACCATTCCTGGCACTCTTAAGGGTTTTAACTCTATGAAAATCTTAGTACTCAGGGATTAATCTCTACCTACTTTGGGAGATTGAAGACAGTACTACCTTGGAAACTATGTCTGTGTACACATAGGGAAGTAGTTAAGATGGATAGGAAAGAAAGGCTATATTAACTTTCTTACCTAGGCAATTCCATGTGGTTTAGCGTATGGAATTTATAAGTAAGTATGAATTCTACTGGAAAGGTTATGGTTTTTATTTAAATATTCCCAGGATATAATTTCATTTCATTTTATTTTTAGAGGCAGTTTCTCACTCTGTAGCCCAGGCTGCCCTCAAACTCACAGTGATTCTCCTAGCTTAGCTTCCTCAGTGCTGGGATTAAGAAGTGGGCACTACCACACCCAGTTTATATGCTTTTAGTTTTATCTTAGAGAAATGTTCACGAACATGTCTGCTACAGAGAGTAAATGCATCACAGGCCTGTAGCCTGGAGGGGTTCTTTGCACCTTATTACCTTCATGCCTTTTGGTTGGCAAGAGATACATACAGTAAGCATGTTTTTAATGAAGACATATGTCAGAGTTAAGTCAGAATAGATGAAAATGAATTGTAAAATGCTCAAAATGAAGGAAAAAAACCACACCAATAAAAAACAGAAACAAAAACCACAACAGAGACTTTAATATTAAAAATTGCTCTTATAGGCTTTACAACTTTGAAAGAAAAATAACAAAAAGAAACTGTTGAATAGCAGGCAACTGATAAACAAAAACAGCATTCTGATGACAAGAACTGAAATAATGTTCTCTACGGGAGTAACTGCTGTAGAATATAGTGGATGTGTTGGGGAGTGTGGGTAGACAGCGGGCTTACTCAGAAAAGATCTGACAGTTTGAATATTATGTTTGAACTAGAAGTCAAAATATCTGCATTCTAGGCAGTTGTATTCACCAGTTATTGTTAGGAGTCTTGTTATGTTCAAAGCTTAAAGCCCAAGACAAGATGATTACTAAAGACTTCTTTAACATAAATAGCTCTTTGAATTTTTTCCAACTTTACCTAAATTTTTTCTTGTTCTGATTGTTTTCTCCATGCAAAAGATACCCACATGCATTCTTCTGAAGCTTGTCTTATGGTGCTTTGAATTTAGCCTAATGAAGCCAAGGAAAAAGCAAAGGTTTGATTATGTGTTTCACTTCCAGATATATAGGTAACTGTAAAAAAGTAGAAAACAAGGGATAAAAGTGTAAACTCCCATCTTTAGGAAGAACCGAATGCGGGATATAAAGCTCTAAGCAAATGCTGTATTTAAGGCTCTGCCCACCTTTGGCTCCAGAACACACCCAAGCAGGACACAGCACCGTGGCCTTCAGTGGCAGGATGCTTCGTCAGACCACAGTGGCCAAAGGGATTTCTTAGCAATGTCGCAGTAGCTAGTCCTGGCCAAGATCCAGGTCGTCTCAAAACTAGTTTCCAAATTGACAAGACAGTGACAAATATTACTTGTGCATTACAGAACATATACAAAATATATATTCTCTAGTGTGTTCATGACCTCTGGCCCTGTAAGAAAGCCAGGCTCACTCACTTGTACTTAATTCATGGTTCCTTTTGCTTTCTGGATTCTGTATTTCTATGTGGTGTCCCTGGGGTTTGACATCTGGCTTCACATTGCCTCCCTCCTTAAAAAAACCTAACCTATTCAAGGCCAGCCAGGCACAACTTGGCCTTAGAAGTCAGAGTCTCTGTCCTCGCCTAACACTCCTGTTCAACCCCCCAAAAGCTGGAAACTACTAGCAACTGTTTTAATGATGTTAATCTCTTTAATTTTCAGTCTCTGTGCAAGGTCGAAGTGTGGCTATATAACTTGGCATCAAAGGCCACATCTCACTGTCAAATACAATCAGTATTCTGAGTACTTTTTTCTCCCTGTGACCAAAATGTGATGACAAAAAGGTGACATCCCTAACATCAGTGAGACCTCTGGGCCACTCCTTTCCTCACCAGGGCAACTGCATCCCTGAGAGGAATATCAAGATGAGTAAGACTTGGTATCAGTAACAGAGTTCACAGATGAGTGTGAGAGAATAAGATGGACACATGGATAATGAAGGTAGAATGTCTTAAGTTTAATAGTTGTTCCAAGCCGGGTGTGGTGATGCACGCCTTTAATCCCAGCACTTGAGAGGCAGGGGTGAGAGGATCATTGTGAATTCGAAGCCACCCTGAGACTACATAGTGAATTCCAAGTCAGCCTGGGCTAGAGTGAGACCCTTTCTTGAAAAAAGCAACAAGAAAAAAGTTGTTCCAAGCAAATAGGGTGAGCAAAGAGGAGTATGGGTAGAAAAGCACAGGGTATATGAAGGATTCATGGATAGCTGAGGAAGATATCTGTTAGGCAGCAGCCAAAGCAGAATTGCTACTTGGGAATCACTTCCTGGGATTCTTGCTTTAATGCCAAGTCTGAATTTGTGGTAGAAAACAAAAGAATTTTGAAGCCAGGCATGGCGGCACACACCTTTAATCCCAACACTGTGACTACATAGTAAATTCCAGGTCAGCTTGCACTAGAGTAAGATCCTAACCTGAAAAATCAGGAAACAAACAAAACTACCGAACAAGATGAAATAATTTTCAACTGGCTTAAGGATGTATTGGAGCGTGGTGGGCCTAGGTTAAGGCACTGACTTAGGACATGGACTCTTATGGAAACTATTTTAGGATAGTTTTCATATGGAGAGGGAAGAGATGTAGGATGCTGGATATGAGAGCACTGTAGAGATCATGGTAGAAGACAAAAAGGTCTTCTGGAAGGTTGAAAGAATAGCATCTTTGAGAAATATAGCTGCTCTTGAAAGTCAACACTCAGTGACTATAGCATCCAGGGAGGCATAGAGCAGAGGGAGAAGAAGAAACTCGGAATAATGACATTCGCCAGAGGATAGCAAAGATAAAATATTGCAAATGTATTGGCTTCTATGAGAGTCTGCACCATCTCTTGGATACCCACAAATGCTGTACACACTGGTGCAGCAAAGAATCAATCTATGGCAGCCTGCATTCTAAACCACACCTCAATCCCTTTGCCCCTTAGGAAAGGCACTCAACCCATTTAGAACAGCCAGCTGCTGCTTATCCTAATAAATACGGTTTCAGACCATATTTTAGTCCTAGACTCTTGAACCTGACACTCACTGCCATATGCTCACATTGGGTTGGCTGTTTGAACCAATTTTGATATAATAAGGCATCTGGTCAGGCCCAAAGCTGTCATTGAAATTTGTTCCAATGAAGCATCCATCTTTGGAAGCCTCCATATGAAAACAAGCAATGGTAGCAAGGAGAGCTTTATGACATAATCAAGAAAGTGGCATTCACTTCATGTAGTTTGTGTTGTTCATCAGACACTGCGAGGAACTTTCAGGGAGACAATACTGAGCCTTAGAGAACTCATGCTCTTGTTGAGGGATTGGGGTTGAAATGTAAATAAGCATATTTTATTTGGTCAGTAGTGCTGTGATAGGTATCAGAATGTATACATCTTCTCACAGCGATACTCCTTCCAAACATTTGTCCTAAGGAATAATATAGAATTTATGAAAGGACTGATCCAAAAGGATGCTTATTTAAATATACTTCCTAAAAATAATCCAGTGGTGGGCTGAGGGGATGGCTCATTAAAGGCACTTGCTTGTAAAGTCTGTTGATCCAGGTTCAATTCTCTGGCACCCATGTAAAGCCAGATGCAAAGCGGTGCATACATGGCATTCATGCACCCCCTGCATAGATAAGTAATTAAAAAATGATCACCCAATGGAAAGACCCTAGATAGTATTCAAAAAAGATCAGTGATTAAATAATTGATTTTTTAAAAAATATATATGGTAGACTATTCTTTAGCCAGAAAAATCATATTAGAATATCTTCCAGGTCAGAAAACATTTTGACAGTTAGGAGGTTGGCATTAAAGCACTAACATTTGGGCAGACGATCAGCATGCCCTCATGTACACTGGTTCCCTGTACTCTACAGTGTCAGCTTCAAGGGTCTAAACCGAGCCACACAACAGGTACTCTACAAGTACTTTCCTTTCTACAAAACTATTTTGTCGATTAATTGAGAAGCACATGAGCTTTTTAATATTGGAATCACAAACTCTTCTTTGTGTGGAGGTGTGCATATGTGTGTGTGCACACGGTTGCCAGGGGTTGACATTTGGTCTTCCTCAATCACCGTCCACCTTAGTTTTTGAGACAGACTCTCTCATTGAACATGAAGCTCACTAACTCAGCTAGACTAGATGGCGATCAAGTCCCAGAGACCCACCTGTCCCTGTCTTCTCAACACCAAGATTATAGGCACTTGCTGTCCAGTCCAGCCTTTAGGTGGGTGCTGGGTTTCTGCACTCAGCTAGTCAAGCTTGCATGGCATTCACTTGACTGACTGAGTCATCTCCCCAGCCTCCTCCCCCATATGACAACTTCTTAAACTGTGGGTCATGATGCCATGTGAGGTTACATAACTGAATGTGGGGGTTCCAAAAAAAATTTGTCACCAGTAAAAAAAATAAAAATAAAAATCTGCTGACCGCTAATTCAAAATTCAAATGCATAATGCATACAGTGTTTTCTGGACGTGCTCACCTATGTTGCGCTGCATGACTTCACTGCAGTCCTGGTTCTGAACACATGATACATACACTGTACACTGGGCATGCCTTCATACTGAGGCAATGCTGATAAATGCTGCCTGAATCACCATAGCTCAGATCTGAGACTACTGTGTGCTAGGAGCTCCATTGCTTTTACTGTACATATGAATTCTTCTGCTCTCATAGAAACACAGTGGTTTAATTATAGGACACAAAGTCTTTTAACATTTGCCTACTGCCATTCTTCAGTCTGTATCATATTCATTTCTCTTTGGATCATACTGTGTTAGAATGTTTGTTTTTAAAAAAACTGCTGTTTGAATTGCTGACTTGAGTTTCATAAAATAGCATTATATGCATTTTGGTCTGGAATTAAAACAGGATTTACAATAATTTCTGATAAGGCCCCAGACATGCCACTTTGTACTATGTAATTATGTGAAGCAAAGCAGCACTGATAAATGATAAATCAAAGAGTGTCTATCAATGCTGAAGCATCACTGAGGATGTTCTGCATCTTTCAGCATCACATACGCAGGCAAGATTTAATTCTTTTATGTAAATAAAAATAAGCACATCTACCTCACTAGTATGCAAATTTGATTTTGGCTTTAATACATGATAAAATCACATGTATACCAAAGAATTATTTCAAAACAAATTTCTTTATGATTTATTACCAGTGTTCGATTTGTATACCAATTTTATAAAGCTATAAAATAAAAAAATACACAAATAAGATTGTAAGTAGAAAAAGTTTAAAAAGCTTTTTAATATATAACATGTCTACTGAGAAGACAAAATCAGCTTTTATTTGTAATGGTACCTTTCCCTGTAAAACTAATCTCCTTAAATCCAAAGAAATCTGGCTGAATGCCATAGGCTTCAATAGTCTGTCCAGTAGGTTTCCAGCCTGCTTATCTGAATCAAAGCAGAAAGTAACATTTAATAGTCTGGGATATAACCTGGGCCTTGAAATTTTTATACGATTCTCCAATGGACAGTATGATATATAAACAAGTTTGGAAACTGCCACCATCTGATAGCAAGTGCCCAATAGCAGTCCACACCTTAAACCACACCCCCAGTCCCTGGTATCCATGACCTCACCGTGCCTGACACTACCTACACAAGACCATCATAAGAGGAGGAAAAGACCATGACATCAAAATAAAAGAGAGACTGACTGAGATGGGGAGGGTATATGATGGAGAATGGAATTTCAAAGGGGAAAGTCGGGGGGTATTACCATGGGATATTTTTTATAATCATGGAAAATGTTAATTAAAAAAAAAGAAAAGGTGGTCAACTTAATTTGACTAGTCAGTTGTTGGCACATAGTAAACAACCCATAGAAATGTAGAGCTGTATTTAATAAACATATTCATTTTTTTAAAAAAAAGATTCTTCAGTTCTATTTGTCCAATACTGCCCAGTTTTGTAAGACAAGACATGGGGCTCATTATGTTTAGAACACCAGAGAAGATGATATAAGAGGATATTTTCATGTTGATTATTTTCTTTCCTTTTTTGAAACATGGTTTTCCAATGTAGCCCAGGTTAGCCTTGAACTCAAGATCTTCCTGTCCCAGTCTCCCAAGTGCTGAGATTACAGGTGCTCACCACCATGCCCAGGTTATGTTGATTTCTCTGTGTGTGCATGTATGTGCTCATGTGTGTGTGTGTAGGTCAGAAGTTAATGTTGGTTGTCTTCCTCAATTGCTCTCCACAGCTTTTCTTCAAGATAGGGTCTCTCACTGAACCTAGAGCTCACAGATCTGGAAAGGAATCCCCAGGGATCCTCCTGTCTTTGCCTTCCCAGCATGGATTATAGGTGCAGACAACCAGACCAAGCTTTCACATGGGGGCTGGGGATCCAAATTCGGGTCATTACATGTGGTGCTTTGAATTAGGTGTCCTCATGAACTCATGTCTTCTGAATGCTTGATCCCAGCTGATGGCACCTGTGGAGGTGGAGCCTTGCTGGAAGAGGTGTGCTGCTGGGGTGGGCTTATGGGTACCATAGCCAGTCTTCCCTTTGCTAGGGTTTGGCTTACTCTCCTGCTATTATTCTACCCGCTGCGGCCAAGGTCATGTCCAGCTTCTGCTCATGCTCTCCTTTTCCCTGCCACCCTCAAGCCTCAAAGCCAACATTCTTTCTTCCCATAAACTACTTGGTTGGGCATTTTGTCCCATCAACAATATCACGCGTCTGCTGCAAACACTTCATCTACTGAGCCATTCCTTGAGCCCTCATGTTGATTTTTCAACAAAGACATTCTTAGAAGTTGCTAACTAGTAATTCATTGTTTCTTTGCTTTTAGCACAAAGATGAAAAATATAAATTTTACAGACACTGATGTACCAACCGTAATTGTTATCCTTTTCTAACTTCTGCATCTGGAAATGTTAGAGGCGACCCTATGTACTATGTGAGTCTTCGGAAAACTACATTCATTATTTAAAATATTTTGTTCAAAGTGAAAATCAACCACCTAGAAAAGAACCAAAGTGCCCAGTAAGCAATCGTCTATCACAAGGAGGTGCATGTATAGTAGCAAGCCCTCCTCTGGGCTCAAAGGTAATTGTCACAATCATACTCTTGCCCTGAATCTAATGTCTGCCCATCACAATTATAATAAAACCCAAAACACCTTACAGGAATGCCCACAAAAGTCCTTAATATGCCCCTGTTTTATCTTCTACCTCTCCAGCCTGAGCATCTACAGTTATCCTGCTTATCAGACTTTTTATACCAGAAGTCGATAAGACAATCCCCACTGGAAGATGTGTAGGAACTGTGTCTGGCCTCTTCCTATGACTTGACCTTTAAGGTGTGTCTATTTAATTTTAGATGTTTGTCCAGAATCTCTCTGCTCCTACTATGAATCATAGGCTGCAAGAGAGCAGTGATTATATGCACTGGATCTGCTAATAACCTTATGGTTGGGAACGGGGGGGGGGGGAGGGTACTTGGTTAATTTTCATTCTAAGACAATAGATGTGAGGGGGGAAGGGGCAACATCAGCCCACAGAGTGTCCTTGCTGGACTCTGATGTGTACAGATCAGGCAGGGCGGCTCCTCACATTTTCCTTTCCATATTGATAACACAGGTGATTTTTCAGTGCACAATGGCTTGATAATTGTCTTTGGCTTGTTTACTACTGACTTTAGTTTTTGCAAAAGCATTAGACATGCAACAGAAACAGAAATGAGAACATTAAGATTCTGAAAATAAATTTATTAGAATGGTAGGTAATAAAGGAGATGAAACCTTACATTGAAGCTAATACAAAGTGACTTTGGAAGATGTTTAAAAGGAGCAGTGTAACAGGCAGAACTGATGCAAACTGCAATGCCAACAAAATGCTAACACTATGCATTTTTGTCATTGCTCACTGTGATTGCTTTTTCTCTGCAGTAGATGACAATGGCAGTCAAGTCAGAGCTCACATTTTTTTTCTTAATGCTCTGACTGAAGCTGGGCCCTCAATACTGCAGGGCTGCCAACAATGTGCTCATCTTTTGAAATGAAACCTCAGCTGAAACTGATGTTTACAAATGCCAACTGGATACCCCAGGACTTCAGTCATTCTCAGGCCCCTTGCAGCAAGGACCAACACTTAGAATGCTACTATTGCTGCTCTCCAAATGCGCAGAGTGACACATCCTTAAAACATGCCTAACCTGTGGCCCTGAAATAAACATTGTCCTTATTTTTATAGAAACTGCCA
Organism: Jaculus jaculus; assembly: GCF_020740685.1. Taxonomy (NCBI): domain Eukaryota; kingdom Metazoa; phylum Chordata; class Mammalia; order Rodentia; family Dipodidae; genus Jaculus; species Jaculus jaculus. Next base: position 70,566,440 of record NC_059105.1, read on the forward strand.
GGCTCACTGCCATCATGCTCAATCACCCAGGCAGGATCATGCTGTAATACTCCAAACTCGGTTTCCAGCTAGCTTCTCCTTCTTATAATGCTACAAATCCCATAAGTGCCAGCTGCGTATTCCTCCCAGATATTTATGAGGAACCTTCAAAACCACACTCATGTGTACCACCCCCCCAGTCCTGTTCCTATCCTCAGTCATACCACTAGCACCACTTCTGCCAGTGGTGATATTACTCATCATAAAACCTGAGAGATGTATTATAGTTTTCATCCTTAAATTTTACAGGTAAGTAAGCCGAGTGAGTTGATGATTTGCCTAGAGCCACACAGTGACACAAAAAGGATTCAGACACATATAAAGCTTATCCACAGTCTGCAATGTTAACCACCATTTCCATTACCTTGTTAATAGCTTCAGCCCTCATCAAGTTCTTTAGGTCAAAACTATGGCATTATCCTATATGCATCCATGGTCCCTCCATCACCATGTGGCTGTATGCCCTGCCATTCTCATCAACTCCTTTAGATCCATACACTAAGTCATAATACACACAATAGCTCCCCATGAGATAATGTTTCAAATGATCATCAACGAAAAGACAATATGAGTAGTTAAATCATATGAAAGTCAGATGGTGATCCTAGATTGCCCAGAATATATATTTTTAAAAAAATGGTACTACAACTGTGATCAATGTCTTAATTCCCAAGAAGACTCCAGTCCCCAGTAGCCCAGTCACACCTCAAGGAACCATCACCTGACCTCAGCATGGGCTGGATCCCAACAGCAGGTGATGGATCTTTACAATTCACCACATCATAGTGAGGCAAAGGGTGTATGACTTCCTACATAGAAAGCTTCATACAGACAAGCGCTGGGATGCTTTCTGTTTTAAACTCACTAGCCTCGGGGCTGGAGAGATTGCTCAGTGGGTAAAGTGCTTGGTGTGCAAGTGTGAAGACTTGAGTTCCGGTCCCCAGCACCCATGTAAAAGCCAGGTGTGGTTGTGCATGTCTGTAATTCCAGTGATGGGGAGTGATGGAAGAATCCATAAAGCATGTTGGATCGCTAGTCTAGTTGCATCAGTGAGCTACAGGTCCTGTTAGAGATCCTGCCTCAAAGACTAAGGTGGAGACTAAGGAAGGGCCTGACATCAGCCTCTGGCTTCCCTACATATCTACATGTGCACATGCAACCTCACACATATGAACGTGCAGAAGCAAAGCACACCATACCTCCCCACCCCACATTTGCAAGTCTCCATTACCTACTTATTAGAATGTTTGGCGACAGGAAAATTTCTAAAATCCTTGGGATAAATGGCAATTTCCCCCATAATTAGTGTGGTGATCTGAGTCAGATGCCCCCACATATATTCATGTATTTTGAATGCTTGGTCCTCAGCTGGTGGCGATTTGGCAGATAGTCTTGCTGGAGGAGGTGTGCTGTTGGGCACAGGCTTAGGGGTGTTATAACCAGCTCCCCCTTTCCAGACATTGGCTTACTCTTGCTGCTACCATCCATCTGCCGTGACCAGGAGTGATGTCCAGCCTCTACTCCCACCATGCTTTTCCCTGCCATCATGAAGCTTCTCTTTGAGACTGTAAGCCAAAATAAACCCTTTCCTCCCATCAGCTGCTTTTGTCAGGTGTTTTGTCACAGCCACATGAGATGACTACAACAATCAGAATGGCTTTAACCTCTCTTTTCAGATGGCAGCGACTACTGGGGAGACTCAAAACTCATCCAAATGCTGAGAAGAAGAGACAGTTCAGCGTTCAGTGACAAATGATACATCTCAGCACACCCTCCAAGGCTCCACGACCACTGCAGAACAGGTTGTGGAAAGGATAGGGAGTGCTTTGGAACACTGTCTTCCAGACTCTAAGTGGCCAGAGTATTCATGACCTCACAGTGGCTGTTGCCACCTATACAATATGCAGACTTGAGTAATATGGGGGGAAATACATCAATTAGGGGCCATCTGGAGAAAAATCAGGGGTTCAGTGGAGGGGCATAAGGAAGGGGGGGCTGAAGAAGGGCAGTGAGAGGGAATTATGACCAGGGTACATTGTGTATACATGTATGGGGGTTGTCAACAAAATGTTCAAAAGGATGGCATTAATGCTTTCTACTTCTGCAGACACTGCACAAATGTCCACCTATATAGAAAATGTGAAGAAAGCCTTTCCATTTTTCTTCAAATTGTTTTTGGTTAAGACTTATTTTCATTTGTTGAGAAACAACTTGGGGTGAAGTGCTGTTAACAACATGTACATCATGAAAAAAAATCTATGGAATTTCTCTCATTCTATACCCAATATGCCTAACGTCTGGAAAAGAACTAAAACAACCCACTTCCCTTTTTTCTTTTCTACAATGAACTTTCTAAAGTTAGCTACTACTCAGACCTGGAAAGCTGAAAGGTAAGCCTCTATAGTCTGGTCTTTTGCACTCTCCCTTCTTCCTTTCTGTCACACAGTGCTAAATAACTGACTCACTTGTATCTTGTAGCATTAATTGAAGTTTTAATTATTTATGCTCAGCAAAAAATAAAATGGGCTGGAGGGATGGCTTAGTGGTTAAGGCGCCAAAGGACCCAGGTTTGATTCCCCAGGACCCATGTTAGCTAGATGCACAAGGGGTGCAAGCATCTGGAGTTCATTCACAGTGGCCGGAACCACTGGCACGCCTATTCTCTCTTTCTCTCTCTCCTTCTTTCTCTGTCAAATAAATAAATAATATTAAAAAATAAATAAATAAAACTTAATTGCATGAAATGAAAGTAAATGAAAAAATAATTTAAAATGTGGGAGAATCTATCTGCCATTACTATCCAACTCACTTGAGATAGGAAACAGAAATCTTCTGTTCCTTGGTCCTTTCTGAGTTCTTTCCTTACTTCCCTTTTATCTTGTTGCAAACATGGTAAACTTACCAACTTTCATGGACTATTTTAATGTGCTTTTGTAGTTTTACCTTAGCACCTCCTTTAACCATGTCTAACCTAAGAGCCTACTTCTTACACAGCATTATTCCACATCACTTTTGCTCTAACTTCTCTGCTTTTGCTCCTGTTGTTACCTTGGGACTGTCTGTCCTTCTCCACATTTACTACCCATTCATTCCTCAAGGCCAAACTCAAATACCACATCCCCAGTTAAACCATCCATGCTTCCCTGCTCAGAATTAGTGAACATTTCTATTGAAAAACTTGCTATCTTTGTTTACTACTTCTGGCTTCCTTGTGTGGGTTCCAATGGTAGAAGTGATTGACAGTTTCTTGAAGAAGTAGTCACATTCATTTTGAATCCTGGTTGTTAGCCCCAATCCTCAATAAGCTTTTGATAATTTACATTTGGTATTAAAAATATCAAGAAAGGTTTTCTTTTGTTTGTTTTTCAAGGCTTGCCCCACCTTAACAGACAGCTTTTTTATCAATACTGTTAAAAATCTATGATGTAAGCTAAAGTTGATAAGGTTCGGTTTTACACCTTCTTCAAAGTCCATCCTGTTATGGACTATTGATTTAATATATTAAAATTCTATTCTGAGGAATAATAACACTAAATTACAGCTGTCCTTTTTCTTTTCTTTCTTTTTCACTAAATAATTCAGGCTGGCCTCTTTACTCATGATTCACTTGCCTCAGCTTCCTAAGTAGCTGGGTACAAGTGAACTCTATTACTATGCCTGGCTATGATACAGTTTTAAATTCTAGACTTCCCTAGAACAGTAAACACATATCATGATACCAAAATAGTCATTATAAACAAGAACAATTTAGATATATACTAGAAAGACACAATGACTATTTTGTTTCATTACTAGTAACTGCCAGTTTTAGTTTATAATCACCACCCTGTATCATTTAAGGTTTTCACATCATCTGTCAAAGTTGCATCACAAGCTGACTTATAACATCTGTGTGGTCAAAAGTAATGGGTTTCATGTGAGTAACTGTAGCAGAAAGCAGCATTTTGACTGGTTTGTCACTGAGGAAATACTGTATTAACTCAAGCAATTCCCAACTTTGAGTCTCTCACCTATATATAAAATAGAACTCTTATGTTTAGGGTTTTACCCATTATTGAAAATAGTGAAAGACCCCCTGCCCCCGCCACCAGTCTGCCAGCAGCTTCTATAGTGACTAATTCACAAAGTGTTTTTCACTTCTACCTTCTTTCCCTTGCCTTCCCTACATTATTCAGAAATGAATCCTGGTCACTGTATTATTTGATATATAAATACTGCAGACTCTTTTAACACATTTACCCAAAGCCATGATAACACTGGAAGATCACAGTAACACATTCCCCCACTAGTCCTTTTCAATCCTGCTGTAGAGATGGTCTTACTGAACATATCCCTATAAACACCTCAAAGGCCATTTATACACCATGCATGTGCTGATCTACTACAATGTCACTTTTAGGACACAGATAAACAGCTCATTCCCTGAGCACTGCTTAATACTGAATTCTGTGTTAGAAAGCTTTTGCACATTACTTTTCACATCGGATGCAAAGCACAAAATCGTTTGTCCATGTATTGCCAGATCAAACTTACCTGCCGCTTTTAGTTTTTGTTTTTTTTTTTTTTTTGTTTTGATCGCTGCCAAAGGTCACCAATGCAGATAATTTCATGCAGGATTTCAATGGTTCATGTGAATATTTAATTGGTTTTAGGCACTGTAAGCATTCACTTATAATCTCCTACTGCCCCTATTAAATCCTATGACTATTTGTATTAATGAATTTGAAAGAGGTGATACTCTTTCTAAAAAGCTATATATGTAAGTGTGTGTGTGTGTGTGTGTATAATTTTTTTTTTTTTTTTTTTTGAGGTAGGGTTTCCCTGTAGCCCAGGCTGACCTGAAATTTACTATGTTATCTCAGGATTGCCTTGAACTCACAGAGATCTTCCTTCTGCCTCCAGAATGCTGGGATTACAGTATGCACCACTATGCCTGGCTTTAAAAACCGATACTTTTTAAAGGCTGCTGAAGAGATTTTTTTCCTTACACATTGGAGAAAAAAATACAGCACTTGTGAGATGAAGTGTCTTTTAGTGAGCCAATATTGAATTTTCCATAGTTGGCACTCAGCGCCTCTCTCTCTCTCTCTCCCTCTGTCTCTCTCTCTCTCTCTCTCTCTCTCTCTCGGCACTTAATTGAATCAGTCTTGAAAGGGTGCCATTGCGTTTTTCCTCAGACCCTCTTACAGACTGCAGATGTCTTCATAGTGCACACAGCTCTAACAGAAGATGCTGGCATCCTATTCCTCAGCCTGGTCTTCATCACCATTGCTCATGCCTCTTACTTGTTTTTTTTCTTTCAAGGTAGGTAGAGTGTCACTCTAGCCCAGGCTGACCTGGAATTCACGATACAGTATAGATACCAGGGTGGCCTCAAACTCACAGGAATCCTCCTACCTCTGCCTTCCAAGTACTGGGATTAAAGATGTGTGCCACCACGGCAGGCTGCCTCTTACTCTTAAGAGGTTGGCATCTATTAGGCCAAGAAGAGGTCAATGTAGGTAATACGTAAAGCAATGGTTCTCCCAGAGAACAAGTGGATAGAAAGACATGGTTGGGATGGAGAGATGATCTAGTGCTTAAGGCACTTGCCTGCAAAGCCAAAGGACCCAGGTTCAATTCTCCAGTACCCACCTAAAGCCAGATGTACAAGGTGGCCCATGTGTCTGGAGCTCATTTGCAGTGGCTACAGGCTCTAATATGCTCAGTTTCTCTCTCATCTGCCTCTTCGTCTCTCAAATAAGTATTATTTTTTAAAAGACAGACATGATAAGGTATTCAGCTAATCTTACACAAACTATAGACAAATTGGTGAAATAGGGCTGGAGAGATGGCTTAGCAGTTAAGGCACTTGTCTACAAAGCCTAAGGACCCAGGTTCAGTGCTCCAGGTCCCACGTAAGCCAGATGCACATGGTGGTACATGCGTCTGGAGTTTGTTTGCAGTGGCTACAGGCCTTGCCACACCCATTCCCTCTCTCTCTCTCTCATAAATAAATAAATAATAAATCAAAATGGTGAAATATAGGTCACTCACATATTTATATGACAAGGACCAGGGACCAGACATACAAAAGAATTTTCTCAAGATTTCTGAGGGTAAGAAAGGGCGTAACGGGGACTGATGGACAAGAGCAGGCATCAGGGGTTCCTCATCAGCATGTCTGACACCTTCCTGCTGACCATATTAGTGTTGTTTTTACATATATATCACCTCAACCTGAGACCTGGTGACAAAATGCCAGCCATCAAAAGATTCTTTTTTTCCCTCCCTTTGCTTTGTGCTTTTGTTTTTTCCGAGGTAGGATCTCACCGTAGCCCAGGCTGCCCTGGAATTCACTATGTAGTCTCGGGGGGCCTCGAACTCATGACGATCCTCCTACCTCTGCCTCTCGAGTGCTGGGATTATAAAGGTGTGCGCCACCACGCCTGGCTCAAAGATTCTTATCTTTGATTAAATGCTTCAGCTGAATTAGTCTTAATTTCCCCCACTTTCACTTGGGCTTTGACTTCAGTCTTATTCCTTGCAAGATCTCCCCTCCTCCACCCCGCCCCGGCACTCATCTGAAGAGACAGGTATCTGAAACTGTGCTCTGTGAGCTCCACTCACAAACATACGAGACACAGTGCTGTGTGACGCTTTATATTTCTCAAAGATATTGTATGTGTGCTCTTGTTCAACCCACACAAATTCTTTGTGAAGGAAGGCTTTATTAATTGCTTAGGGTGTAAATAAATACATAGAAAGAAAAAAAATAAACAAAAAATTATTAATTGTTTATGGTGGAGGTATCAAAAATAGGGAGAAAGTATGGTGAGTTTATCAAGTTCATAGAATAAATTAGCATCAAAGTTAAAACTTGAACAGGATTCTTAATTCCTGGTTGAATACTGTTTCCTCATTATAATTTTAGAGATTATTTTGAAAAACAATTACCCCTAAACTATGGGAAAATAGCTTTCCCTCTGTCTTTGGCCAGCATAAGTTTGATGCTACATCCTACAACAAACACACTATACACTCTCCTATGATGACACTTGGCCATTATCTGATTCAACTGAAGGTAATGGATTTCATAATAGGACAATAATACATATGCATAGCCTTTCATCATTTATCATTATAGTCTACAAACTATTAGGTTTCATAATGGCATTTTATTTCTTTTTTTTTAAATTTTGTTTATTTTTATTTATTTATTTGAGAGCGACAGACGGGGGAGGGAGAGAAAGAGAGAGGGAGAGAGAGAGAAAGAGAGAGAGAGAGAGAGAATGTTCATGCCAGGGCCTCCAGCCACTGCAAATGAACTCCAGATGCATGTGCCCCCTTGTGCATCTGGCTAACGTGGGTCCTGGGCAATGGAGCCTTGAACCAGGGTCCTTAGGCTTCACAGGCAAGTGTTTAACTGCTAAGCCATCTCTCCAGCCCATTTTATTTCATTTTTAAAAATATATTTATTATGGGGCTGGAGAGATGCCGTAGCAGTCAAGATGCTTGCCTGTGAAGCCTGAGAACTCATATTTAAGTCTCCAGGTCCCATGCAGCCAGACACAACGATGGAAGCATGCAATGCCACACATGTGCACAAGGGGGCACACACATTTGGAATTCATTCACAGCAGGCTGAAGGTCCTGGCATGCCCATTCTCTCTCTCTCTCTCTGCCTCTTTCTCTTTCAAAATAAAAATAATAAAAAATTTAAAAATATACATTTATTCCATATTTGCTTGAGAGACAGAGAAGGAGAGGAAGTATGGGTGCCCCAGGTGCTCCTACCACTGCAAAACCTCCAGACGCACAAGCACTTTGTACATCTGGCTTTCCATGGGCACTAGGGAACTGAACCTGGGCTATCAGGCTTTGCAAGCAAGCACCTTTAACCACTTAGCTATTTCTCCAGCTGCATTAATGGTGTTTTAAATACAATTTGTTTTGGTTGACCTCACCATCCCCACCCTGGGGCGAGCCCCCTGTCCTGCAGGAGAAGAACGACCACCAAACGAAGATCCTTCTTGATCACACTTTATTGGAGAGCCTCTTGGTTAACAGGAAAGCTGATGGCGAGGGGCGAGGGGCGCAGGAGTGTAGCTGCTTTTATAGGGCAGAATACTACGGGGCGCCTGCTGATTGGCTGCCATAGGCTCACCTGCCCACAGGAGCCACGGGATAGGCTCAGGACAAGGTGCGTCAAGCGCATGCGTAACCTCAAGTGAGGTTGGCGCCAAGGCGCTGCCTAAATAAGGAATTGTTTACCGCAGGAAGCCAGCGCCATCTTGTAATGGCGTCTGCATTAGCTCCCTACACCACCCCAACCCTGCCCCCATCTCTATACCATTCCATCCCTAGCAGCCTCTAGTCAGCTTTCATGCTGCGCTCTATTATATATTATTAGTTTTTGAATGCAGGGCCAAGGGTTTTCCTTTTGAATACAGGCTCTTTAATTAGCCTTTCTTACAATATGCTATTCTCAAACATGTAAGTACTATAAATTCAACCGGGTTTCTTTGAAGGAAAGCTTAAAACTATATGGTAGAAATCTAAGTGCAGAAGCCATCTGGACTTTTAAGATTTTCCCTTCAGTCGTATTCAATCTTTTCACCTACATTTAATCCAACACTGTTTTTTTTTTTTTTGTTGTTGTTGTCATAGCCCCCAAATTGACCTGGAATTCACAATGAGGCCTCAGACTCAAGGCAGTTCCTATGCCTCAGGCTCTTTAGTGCTGGGATTGTAGGTACAAGCCAAGCTCAACACTAATTCCTTCTTTAGATACTTGATTTTTTTAAAAAATATTTTATTTATTTATTTATTTGACAGAGAGAGAGAGAGAGAGAGAGAGAGAGACAGATAGACAGCCAGCCAGCCAAAGAATGGGTGCACTGGGTCCTCCAGCCACTGCAAACAAACTCCACATGTGTACGCCACCTTGTGCAGCTGGTTAATATGGGTTCTGGGAGTTGAACCTGGGTCCTTTGGCTTTACCGGCAAATGCCTTAACCACTAAGCCATCCCTCTTGCCTTAGATGCTTGATTTTTATGAAACATTTAACTCAGTTTTTAATTGTTTATTTAGTCATTCTGTACTTCTTTTTCTTTTTTATCATGCTCCTGTCAGCTTAGAAGAGTATTTCTTGAGTGGTGCCAGTGACAAAACCCAACAAGCATTTAATACTCCACACTCAAAAATGGCTTCATTAGAAGTTCACACTTGTGTAGACCTGAAGATGTCTGATCACAGAAATGTTCACAATCTTACAGAAGGAACAGTAGCAGGGTATCAATCACCCTTCCCCATTTAGAAAGAAGAGTTCTTTTACAAATGTTTAGGAGGCAAAACTTACGAGGGTGGGGCTATAGTGCATAGATATCAACCTACTGTGACCTCAGTTGAATTAGTTGCTATTCATAGCTACCTTTTCTGGTGGAGGAAGAGATTGGGAAAAAGTTTGTGAAAGGCATTAGACGACATTAAGCTGCATTAATATAGACAGCTATGCAAAAGCCCAGACGAGCTAAAACGTCCTCTATTGACTAAATGGCAAAGTGCTATGCCATTCAGTTGAGAAGTGAGACAAGCCAGTCTTGTCAAACTACAGCACACATATTCAGTAAAGAATTGGTTTATAGAAGAAAGTATGGGCTATATAGGCATTGATAGTGAATAATTCATTTTTAATTTTTAACTCATAGGGCTTAACTTTTAGTTTCATTTGTAAAAGATTATTCTAGCTATGGAGTAAGGAACTAAAATTTCAGTGTCACTTGTCAGGATAATAATTATATATAAGTAGGAGAATTTGTTTAAGTCAATAATAAATATCTCATGCCATGAAAATAACAGTTTGACTTCCACATTCATTTTGTAGTAGGGAGGCATGAAATGAATTGACCCTTTTGAATTAGTCCAGAAATGTACTCCAGATGTGTATAGATAGATCACTAAATATAAACCTAGTTGCTTTTTTTCATTTTTGTCCTACTGCTAAGCAACTGTTACAACAAAGTGTTTTATATAGAATACATTCTTTCTGGTTACTATTCTTCAGAATAAAACTAACTTATAAGGAAACAAAGCAATGATGTTTCCAAATACAATCTGATTAAGCCTGCTGACTGCTGGTAGATGGCCCAACACTGCCATGCTGATGTATATAAGCTTCTGGTTTGTGAGTTACTCCTTCCCTTTAATAGTGGCATAAGCTGTGCTAAGGAAACAGCTACTCAGGCCACTCAGATTCTCCCTCAAGACACAGCTTATTATTTGGTCATTGCAGGGATCACTTCATAAACATTTATTAGAAAGTCACATCCTCCTTCTAATCGCCGAACTATAGGATCTAGAAACTTTAGAACTAGAAGATACCTGATATTTCTTTCCACTTCTATAGTGTGGGTGAAGAAGAGCACATTCAAAACTTCATAGGCAACAGTCATCTCATCTTGATTTCCTCCACAATATTCAACTATTCAGACTACTGTCTTTTCTGAACATTGTTTACAATATATCAAATATTGTCAATCTGATTTATTTATTTTTTCTTATCTGTCTAAATAGAGGGCCAAAGCAACCTGTCTGAGGATAAATGACATCAGGCATGAAAAAGAGATTATCACTCATGTGCCCAGATTCCCAGGTGAGACCCTATGATCCCCCTGTTTAGCCCACCAGGTTTACTATGCTCTTTCCTCAACCAACTTTTTCATCCTCACTAGAGGGTTTTGTTAGACCTAGAAAACCTCACTATAGATGTACTTAAGTCTTCTTCCCAAATTGAAGTTAAGATGCTTATATTTTAGAAAACAAGCCTTTGTACATTTCCATATTGTTCTAAGATAACTTGTTTCATTAAATGGAACCTTTAATAATTGACATGTGTTATTGTCAAATTTCCCCCCTTCTCCAAAAAGAAGGTGCAACACATTCAATTGCCAAGAAGCTATTTGATATCTCACCAGTAAGGAGTAACATGTTGTTGCTCTGTGCCAGAAAAGGGACAGATAGTAAATTCGAAAAACCTCTTTCCTTCTTAGACGAAGATAGTCAAGATGTGTTCTCATGCCATTTGGAAATCTGCTTGGATACTCTTCAAGGTCCTGAGATACCAGGATGAAAGCACAGCCTGATCCTAGTTCTAAGAGACAACATTAAGACTTCAGACCTATTTTCAGTACCAATTCTACAGGCACAAGAAGTGTCAGAAAATGGTTCTCATGAAATGGCCAGGTTTGGATGCAATTCAGTGAAATATTTTAGTTAAAATCCCCAAACCATTAAGGCCTTTATGTGGCAAATACAATATTCAACTTTTTCTCCTTTTGTAGTAGGAAGTAATCCTACCACATTTAAATTTTTTAAAAATATTTTTTGTCATTTTTATTTCTTTATTTGAGAGTGACAGAGAGAGAGGGAGAGAAAGAGACAGATAGAGAGGGAACGGGCATGCCAGGGCTTCCAAACACTGCAAAAGAACTCCAGACGCATGCGCCCTCTTGTGCATCTGGCTAACGTGGGTCCTGGGGAATCGAGCCTCGAACTGGAGTCCTTTAGGACTCACAGGCAAGTGCTTAACTGCTAAGCCATCTCTCCAGCCCTTAAATTTTTTTAATTAATTAATTTATTTGTGAGAAAGAGAGAGAGAGAGAGAGAGAGAGAGAGAGAGAGAGAGAGAGAGAGAAAATGGGCATGCCAGTGCTTCTATCTACTGCAACTGAATTTCAGATGCATGTTCCACCTTGTGCACCTGGCTTATGTGGGTCCTGGGGAATAGAACCTGGGTCCTTTGGCATTTCAGGCAAACACCTTAACCACTAAGCCATCCCTTCAGCCCTATCCACCACATTTTAATTAACTAGAAAGAAGAGCTCATGGAAATAGCTAGGGTGACATTTATCTGATATTGACAGAAGCATGCAAAACTCAATCTCACTGTATAATTGATAGGTGTGCAGCTATTTGAGATTATGTGTATGTGTACATACACACACATATATAATCAAGTACACTCATATCTATCTGTATAATATACAAACAAGATCACCACTTTACTTCATCTGTTTGTGGGAAAAAGTAGATCGGAAGATAAAAATTAACAATGCAAGCAGTTGTTTCCCGAATAAGGCAAACTTTCATTGTTTTGCCTAAATCCATTAAGTATTGATGAAATCAAGTTAAAAAAATAAAAAGCAAGATTGTCACAAGTCAATATGTTCAGTATAGGCCAAACAAAGTCCAGAACCCCACACACTACACCTGAAAGAGAATTTAATACACCTCGTCAAGCTCTGAGGGACTGCATGTGGGGTGGTCAAACAGTTCGTAGGGGTGTTAGGTTGGGAAAACAACCTTAGAAGTGGGAAGTCAATTAAGCATTACTGATGTTTTCAGAACATCTCTTCCTGATTTGGGAGAAAGGAAGTAAAAAGGGTTACATCTTCTTAGACTAAAATGGAGGGAACAGCTTCATTAAACTGACTTCAAATAAAAAATCATCAAAGTAGAATAAGCAATAGAGACCTATGGCATGATAAGTCAGCACCAGGTATTGCTCAAGGTACTGGGCATATCAAGGGAGAATGAGACATTTTGTTCCAGACTTGTTGGGACTTACTCCTGAGTGGTGAAAATTAAAAGGGAGCTAATGATTAATGAACAATACCACTACAAAAGTGCTTCAGGAAGATGCATGTGATCAACACAGAAAGCAGGGGGCTGATTTAAGTAAATTTTAAATAGAGAGGCACAATTCAAAATGAATATAATTGTATGGCCAGGAAGGAGGGGAAAAGGGGTAAAATTCCATGAATCATTCACTACAGAGCCATCTGAGATGAGTCCTCTATAGCACTTCCCAGTAGCTTTAACATATTTTTGTGATGTGCCTGATTACCTTCTGGGAGAAATGGTAAATTTAACACAAAGAGAAGGGTGTTGACCCTTTGTTTTGCTAAGTGCTGACTTTGCAAATTGTGCTCTATAACATGTGGCAGTGTTCTTGGGAAAAAAGGTGATTTTAAAAAATATTTATTTTATTTGAGAGAGCGAGAGAGAGAGCGAGAGAGAGAGAGAGAGGGAGAGAATGGGTGCTCCAGGACCTTCAGCCACTGTAAACAAACTCCAGAGGCATGCACTACCTTATGCATCTGGCTTATAAGGGTTCTGGAGAATTAAAGCTGGGTCCATTGGCTTTTCAGGCAAGTGCCTTAACTGCTAAGCCATCTCTCCAGCCTATAAGTAATATTTTGGGAAGTGCTGTACTTATGTTTTTGTTGCTGTGACAAAATATCTGACCAGAAGCAGCTTATGGGGGGATAGGGTTTATTTCAGGCTAACAGTTTCAAGGGGGAAGTTTCACCATGGTGGAGAAAGCATGGCAGAGCAGATAACTAGGTCACATCTTCATACACCAGCAGCAAGGAAGGAGTACCAAGACTGAACACCCAGTAGGGATGGATTAATCAACTTCAAGGTGACACACCTCCCCCAGCAAGGCTCCACCTCCCAAAAAATCCACCAGCTGGAGACTGAGTATGAGTCTTAATCACAAACACATAAGGCTATGAAGGACATTCAAATCATCATGAGAAGGCACGTGCTTCTATTTATACAAATCATTGAGGACACACAATGATCTGAAACCTCATGCAACCAAAGCACTGGCATTTGGTGAGATGTATGTGAAGATAAGAAATACACCCTTATGTCACAGGAAGAGGTATTGACAATTATGCTTGACCATCGCTGGCTGGAAAATGACTTATGAATCTGAGACTTAATAAGGAAAGAACTAGCTTGACATACAATCTGTACTTGATAATAGTCTATGAGATTTTGTGACTATTAATAGTGACTTCTGGTTGGCTCAAGTTGGGTAGGCTCATTTGAGTGAGTAATGCAGAGGAGTATATTCAATACTACATACTCATTGAATGCCGAGCACAGAAGTCGGCAAAAACAATACTGAGTCTCATGATGAGAGGGAGTGTTCCAAAATTTTATTTCAAAGGTTCAAAAAGTTCAAAGGGGGCTGAAGAGATGGCTTAGTGGTTAAGACACTTGCCTGAGAAGCCTAGGGACCCATGTATGACTCTCTAGGTCCCATGTAAGCCAGATGCATAAGGTGGCACATGCATCTAGAGTTCAACTGCAGTGGCCGTAGGCCCTGGTATGCCAATTCTCTCTCTCTCTTGCATAAAAGAGTTCAAAGGTTAATTAATCTAGACTAGTTTGAGTTTAATAAAATAAAGCCGACATTTCTGATCACTTAACAATAAAGAGGACTTCTATCATTATTATTAAGAACACAACTTGAAAAATGCTTATTATTAATACTTTATAAATTACTGTCACACTGACTGCTGCTCTCACAACTTATAACCCACATCCCCATGGGGAACACCAGAACACCAATGAGGTGGGCCTTCAATGGAATGGGGGCAGGAAGGATGAAAGTGATGGTAGCAACACATGATGTGTCCATAAAAAGTATATATTAATTTAAACAAATATGAAAACAATTACTGCCACAAATAGTATTTCACTTGATTCTCAACCTTTTTGGTAAGACAGGTATTTGCTGTTATTCACATTTTACTGATGAGATAGGGATAGAGAAGTTATATGCCTGATTCTTGGAAACAGTTATGGGGAGAAAGTGACTCAAAGCAAATAGTCTCTCTCTTAGCTAGACCATGCTACTTCTCTTTCAGATTCCTTCTGGATTTTCTTTTTTTGCACCGTGAGAAGGGATGAGAGGTGATGATGTTTACAGTATAGTTTTAGAGCTAAGATAGATAAACAGGCACTTATTTTCAAATAACTATTTAAGAATTACCTAAAAGATAAGTCATCAACTGCTCTCCATGACTCTTAAGAAGAGAGTACCTGTAGGAGGAACAAGTGGAACAGAGCAGGGACTTGAACTGGTATCTAGAGAACAAAGTCGAGGAGTCTGAAGCGCTGACTGAATAATCCAAGTTTCCCTACGTAATAAAGGAGAAATTGCGTACATCTAACTCCACAAAGATTTACAGTTACCAACTAAAATCACAGGTGTGAAACCACTTAAAACTATCTAATTTACTCCACAAAGAGTTACTGAGCAGCCATTCTGAGCAAGGCATTAAGTTAGGTTCTATAGCGAGGTTGAACAGTCTACTCTATGTCAAACTGAAGCTACAAGTTCATGAAATATGGGGAACTGCTAGGAACCTCAGGGAATACACACAAATGGGGTCTAGGATAGGGTGTGTCAATCAATAAAAAGGGTAATAACTTCCAGTGATGGAAGGCTTAACATGAAAAAAACAAAAACAAAACTGAGTCATTGACTCCCTAACTACCAAATAAAGGCTAAAGCACAGATATTTTTGAGCCAAAAGAAACTACATACAATTTCCTAAAAAATGAAATAAAAAGGGAATATTAAGCTAGCACCTTTTCTTTAATGATGGCCATATTATAATGACATGTGTATCTGATGCACCAATAGCTGCTTGTTTGGTAATAGTGGTATGCTATATGTTCCGTATCTATTACTGGCAGTTTGGAATGTTGATTATAAAGCTCAGCCAAATATTTGAAAGTATTCAATGATAGAGTAAATTTGGTCCTGATTATATGCAAAACCATGTTTGAAAAGTAAGCATGTGGAAGAGGTACAAATATGTAAGCATTTCTAACTGTATTGACACTGAACTAAGTTCATAGATGTCATTTAATAAAGGAAAAACCAAATTATGTTACAGTATGTTAGAAAAATTAACTATAAAACCTACAAGATGACTTTTGACCTGTTCACTGCAAAGTCTATGATTTAATAAAACAAGTGAACCAATAAAACACTCAATATAGTTCCCCTTTCCATATGCTTACTCAAGCTATGAAATTATTCCAGAGGAATGCTATTACCCAAAATAGGAAATATAGATCAATTATTTTGGCTTCCATTATGAACTCATAATTCTCAGCTCTTATGTTGTAAAATGTAAGATGATATTTTAGCAGACTGTACCATCATATAACTCTGGAAACCCATGATACTATTAAAAAGATTACTTCAGAGTAGCCAGATGCTACAATTCTAAAACTTTTAACTCAAAGTAATTTCTTTACTGCTAACTGTAATAGAAACCTACATTTTGAGAACTAATAGAACTTTTACAGAGTTGATACAATAAAATTCAGAATCAGAGAAGGCAAGCTTGAAAGCTATTGGAAAAAAGGTCTAAAGGAATTCATAAAGTTTATCTTGACCAAGATTATGGAAAGGTGAGTTATAAGAGATTTTTCTTGGTTATAAAATGTATGTTGGGTTATGATGCAGAGCAGGACTTAGGGGCAGAACTAGGACAAACAGGCATAAATAAATCTCTTATAATAACTCTTGTATAGAATTAGAGGGGACTATTTTTAGGGATGGAGAGTCTCCTTCCATTGGAATTATCCATGCAGTGTCTAAATTATTCAGTTATGGTCTCTTCCCAAATCAGATTCTTCTAATCTCTCCATTCTGCATAGACTGAGAACCATAAAATGTTCCACATAGGCTATTGGTGTGAAACTGTGTATCCTGTGAAGATGGTTAAGAGAAGCAGCTGTCAGTTTAATACCCTCCTTCCAAAACAGACTGGGAGGTTAGCAGGACCAAGTGCTACACACAGTGGATATAAAAGTTGCATTTACAAGGGTGTATCATGTCCTGGTAACAGCACAGTTAGACATTGGCTGGGGTTGTTTATAGTGCAAAACTACACCAGACTGTGATGTCATCAGAATGGAACAATGCGGGGCTGGAGAGATGGCTTAGCGGTTAAGCGCTTGCCTGTGAAGCCTAAGGACCCTGGTTCGAGGCTCAGTTCCCCAGGTCCCACATTAGCCAGATGCACAAAGGGGGCGCACGCGTCTGGAGTTCGTTTGCAGAGGCTGGAAGCCCTGGCACGCCCATTTTCTCTCTCCCTCTATCTGTCTTTCTCTCTGTGTCTGTCGCTCTCAAATAAATAAATAAAAAATGAACAGAAAGGAACAACGCAGAGAGGTCAATTCTGGTGACCTGCGCGTGGAGGGACTGGGATGTGCCCCAGATATCTCCTGAACAGATAGATATGAACCCACTTCCCTGAACAACTTCCAAGCTTGGAGAGAGGAACAGAGAGAGAGAGAGAGAGAGGGAGAGAGACTTGGAAAATCATGTCTCTACTTCCTGGTTTATTAGAATAAATAGTTCCCCAACAGGACATATGACTCAATCTTGATTAAATACAATGGTTCCAAAAGGCAGAATGGATGAAAGCCAGAAAGCACAGAATTAGTGATGAGGACTGTGACAAAGAAGAGTTTCCTATATTAGAATTACATGATGAAGACCGTCACAAAAGAACCACAGCCTGTCAAGAAAAGGTGTCGCAGCTGGGCATGGTGGTGCATGCCTTTAATCCCAGCACTTGGGAGGCAGAGGTAGGAGGATTACCTTGAGATCAAGACCAGCCCGAGATTACATAGTGAAATCCAGGTCAACCCGGGCTAGAGTGAGACCCTACCTTTAAAACCCTCCACTCCCCTGCAAAAAAAGAAATGGTGGCATAAGGTGCCTTAATATCCACACACAGAATTAAATTAGGTCCTGATTTCCTGCCACATATAAAAATTACCTCTGTCATATAGACTGAAATATAGGGTGTAAACTATAAAATTCTGGAGCTGGAGAGATGGCTTAGTGGTTAATTCACTTTCTGGTAAAGCTAAAAGACCCAGGTTTGATTCCCCAGTACACATATATAGCCAGACGCACAAGGTAGTGCACGAGTCTGGAGTCTGTCTGCAGTGGTAGGAGGCCCTGGAGTGCCCATTCTCTCTCTCTCTCCCCATAAATACACACACACACACACACACACACACCCCTGCCTCTTTCCCTCTCCCTTTCAAATAAATAAATAAATCTAACTAGAAAACTCTAAAGGAGAACTGGAGAGTTGGCTTAGTGTTAAGGTGCTTGCCAGAGAAGCCTAAGGATCCAGGTTTGGTTTTCCATACCCCATGTAAGTCTGATGCACATGGTGGCACATACATCTGGAGTTGATTTGCAGTGGCTAGAGACCCTAGTGTGCCCATTTTTTTTTCTCTCTCTTCAGTAGAAGAATAGATTAATGGGGGTGAAAAGGCCCAAAGTGAGGTCAGGGGGAAGAGATTGAGTAAAGGAAAAGTGGAAGGAGGGCTAATCAAAATCTAAGAGGATGCAAATAAATCATATGGAATCCTCCAGTTTCCGACAATGGAACACTCAGGAGCCATAGATTGTTGTGAGAAAAATTTTCAGTGCCAGGGATGGGATATCTCCAGTGAGTTGTTGGCCAGGGAGGTCCCTGATGCCCCCAAAACATTATAGGCCATTGCTGAGGCCCTTGGTTTCCCACCAGAAATAGATGGTAAGACCCTATTGCTGAAGACTCCACATACTTGGGCTGCAAGGCCACTGAGAAATCCTGCTGGAACTGAGCTGATAACCTCTTCCATGTAGACCAGCTGACAGAAAGCTGGAAGAACCCATTCTACATGTAGTTCAGTGGGAGAAAGAGATACCACCAGTGAAGATACTCAACAGTGGACACTGCAAGCCATATAATTGGCCAGCCAGGCCAAATGAGCCAATGGGTGCAATAGTGGCACGTCTGTTATGGTGGAAACCAACTGCCCTCCAACTGGACTGGAGGCCCACTCCATGGGGGTGGGGGGAACACATCCCTGATACTGAAAACTTAAAACAGGGGTAGTCATGAGCCCTACAGTGTAACATCTGCTGATGTCTGGAAAAATGTATATACTATGCTTATCAAACTGCCCAGTAAGCACTTCTCTTAATATTTATACCCTTTTATTAATGTTACTCTCACTTTGGGTAGAGAATCTTCTCTTTTCAGATGGCAGTGACCTTGGGATGACTCAGAAGGTATCATAGTGCTGGAAAGAAGTGACTGGAGTACTGAGTAACATCTTTCTCTAATAAATAAATAAAAACAAAATATTTTTAAAAACTCAACGGGAAAATAGGATTCAATCTCATGACCTTGGATTTGGAAGCAATTTCCTATGCCACCAGAAACACAAATGAACAAAATAATAATGGTCAATTAGATTTCTTTGAAAACAGAAAACTTTGTATTTCAAAGAATATAATGAAGAAAGTGAAAATACAACCCTCAGAAGGGGAGAAAGATTTGAAAAATGTATACCTGATAGGAGACTTTTAAAATCATATATATAATAAATTATTACAAACGGTCACAAAAATAGAAAGACAACTCAATTACTAATGAACACAATATTTGAAATGCAAACACAACCACAATAAAATACCACTGTAGTCTCACTAGAATGAATTTAATCAAAAACACAGACAATGTTAAAGATAAGGAGCTGGAGAGATGGCATAACCGTTGAGGCACTTGCCTGCAAAGCCTACAGATACAGGTTTGAATCCCCAGTACCCACGTAAGCCAGATGTACATGGTGGCATACACATCTGGAGTTCATCTGCAGTGGCTAGAGGCTCTAATGTATCTGTTCTCTCTCTTTCAATAAATAAATAAAATAAAATATAAAAAAAAGCAAAAGTAGAATCCTTATATATTGTTCGTAGGAATATAAAATAGTCATGCAACTTTGTGAAAGAGCTTAGTAGAGTTTCAAAAGGTTAAATTCAGCTATGTACCCTAGAAGTTCTATTTCCAGGTATGTGACCAAGAAAATTAAAAACATGTATTTGTATCAGATCATGTATACAAATATGGAAATAATCCAAAAGTTGATTATATGATAAAAGTAAATAAAATGTGGCATATGCACAATATATAATATTGTCAGCAACAAGAAGGGAATACTGATACATGCTATGACATGGATAAACCTTGTAATCATTAGGCTAACTGAAAATACCTAGTTACACAAGATTACATACTAAATAAACTTATGTAAAATAGGTACTAGATAAAATCAGAGGCAGAGAGTAGATGAATTTACTGCCAGGGACTGGTGGGAGAGAAGATTGGGAGTGACAGCCAGCAGATACAACTCTTAGGGGTGATAAAGATACTCTAAAATTATAATGCTGGCTGTACATCACCATGACTATTCTGTAAGCCACCAAGTTGTATACTTTAAAAGAGTGGATTTTGGGCTGGAGAGATGGCTTAGCAGTTAAGCACTTGCCCGTGAAGCCTAAGGACCCCGGTTCGAGGCTCGATTCCCCAGGACCCACGTTAGCCAGATGCACAAGGGGGCGCACATATCTGGAGTTCGTTTGCAGTGGTTGGAGGCCTGGCACGTCCATTCTCTCTCTCTCTCTCTCTCTCTCTCTCTCTCTCTGTGTGTCTCTTTCTCTCTCTGTCTGTTGCTATCAAATAAATAAATAAAAATAAAAAAACTTAGAAAGAAAAGAGTGGATTTTGCCGGGCATGGTGCACACTTTTAATCCCAGCACTTGGGAGGCAGAGGTAGGAGGATCTCCGTGAGTTCAAGGCCACCCTGAGACTACACAGTTAATTCCAGGTAAGCCTGGACCAGAGTGAGACCTTACCTCGAAAAACCAAAAACAAAAAACAAAAAAACAAAAACAAAAACAAAAAAACCAAGAGTGGATTTTATAGCATGTAAAGTTGATGTAAAAATATGCTAATATATGTTAAAAAGCAAATCTCTGGCTGGAGAGATGGCTCAGCAGTCAAGGCACTTGCCTACACAGCCTAACAACCTGGGTTTGATTCCCCAGTACCCATGTAAAGCCAGATGAACCAAGTGGTTCATGCATCTGGACTTTGCTTATAGTGGCTGGAGGCCCTGGTGTGCCCATTCTCTCTCACCTTACAAATAAATAATGAAGCATTTAAAAAAGCGAATATCTACTTTTACACATGGTTAATTATGTGAGTAAGAGGCATGTCCCTAAATCTTTTTAACTTAAAAAAAATGCAGTTACAAAAGCAATACTCACTTATTTTAGAAGGCTTAGAACAGCCCACACATGAAGAAGTCATTGCTAAGGCACCCACAGCCCTGAGAGGCACCTTGCCGTGACAGTGCCTTTTTTTCTGTTTTTTTTTTTTTTTTTTTTGTAAAGTTTATAAAGTTAAAAATGAAGGCGCTAGAGCAATGCTTTGCTTTTCATGCAAGAACTATCACTAATGTTATATGTTATCATGACATTGTTGTTATTTCCCCACCGTGATGTCTTTGAACTATAGGGGTACATGTAGGGTCACAGTCAAGAGACTTGGAGAGTGGTTATGCAACCAGTTACACAAAACTCACTCTGAAAGTCTGAAAACACCACCCTCCTACTCCAACAAGACCAAATCAATTAGGGGAGGGGAGGTGGAGCGCAACTCTATTTTTAGTTTCTAAGTAAGTCTCATGTACAACTTCGTGTAAGAAACACTAGGTTTCACTGAGATTTCTGTCATTCCAGATCTCAACCTTAAGGTCTAGAAGCACCAATATATATATATATAGATAAATATAGATAGATCATGTGTATGTGTGTGTGTATATATATATATATATTCTTAGAAGGTGTACTTTGCGCTTCTTTTTGGTATAGTTAATGTGTTTTCATAATTTTGTCATTTATATTTCTCTGAATGGTATCCATTCTGAGCCATTTCAAATATAGCTTTTGTATGACTGTTATTTAAAAAAATTATTTATTATTTGGACGTGTGTGGTGGGAGAAGTCTGTAGGCGTGTCTTGCCACTGCAAATACATGCCAAATCCTTGGGCCATGTTTTGTGTTTGGCTTTACATGGGTACTGGGAAATTGAACCCCACCAGCACAGCTTTGTAAGCCAAGTGTCTTTAACTGCTGAGAAACTCCCTCACCAACTAGTCTTTTCCTTTTCCTCATTCCTAATAAATTTCTTTTCATATCATGCCATTAAAAAAGGGAAAGACTTACAAAGACTTATTAACTTATTCAATGTCACAACATGATGAGACTAGTATCATCATTTCTATTTAAGGTATGGAATCTCAGCACAGGTTAATTAAGCAGTAGATGCAGGATTGGAAGCCATATATTCTGTTTTAAATATCCCTGCTAACAACTGAACTATCTCTCTCTCTCTCTCTCTCTCTCCATATATAAATATAAATATAATATAAATATATAAATATAAATATATATATAAATATATAAATATAAATATAATATAAATATATAAATATAAATATATATATATATTTACAAACAGTCATTTTGGTGCTTTAAGTGTAAAATGTCCCCCACAGCCTGAAGTGTCTGTGATTAAGTGCTCAGCCAGTAAAGCCTTTGGACAGTGGAGCCATGCTAACAGATGTGTATTCTGAGGGGTAGATCTTGGCATTGATTAATTCAGTCTTGCCGAGAGTTAGAAACTGGCTCACTCAAATAATTTTCTTCCTGCTTTGTGTGGATCTGTGGTGCTCCAACTTCTAGCTCTGCCATGCTGAAACTTCCCCCTTGTGATGGCAAGCCTGAAATCCATTTTCTTCCCACCATAAGATCTTCTCATAAGTATTTCTTTTCTTTCTGTCTTTTATTTACTTACTTATTTATTTTTTTATTTTTATTTTTTTTGGTTTTCAGGGGTAGGGTCTCATGCTAGCTCAGGCTGCTCTGGAATTCAGTAAGTAGACTCGGTGGCCTTGAACTCTTGGTGATCCTCCTACCTCTGTCTCCCAAGTGCTTGGGTTAAAGGCGTGCACCATTACGCCCGGCCTCATCAGGTGCTTTGATCTAGCAATAAGGAGCTACAGTGGTCTTAATAATGTTAGTCAAGATGACAAACCCCAGAAAACATGTAGAATCTGATCACTGCCAAGGCTGTGGTAGGTGTTATTTTCTGGAATCGCAATGTCCCATATGCTTGCTGCATGCTGGCAGTGAGTACATTGGACAGCTGGTCTAAACTTAGATGTGTGGCAGTGTGAATACATACTCATTTCTGTGGTTTCAATTCGCAATGACCTCGAAATAGGCTCTTGTGTTTGGACACTCGGTCCCTACCTGGTGGCACTGTATGGGAAGGTTGTGGAGCCTTTAGGGATGGAGCCTTTCATCAGCAACTCAGGCTAGTGTGGTAAAACACTTTATCCACTGAGCTATCTCCCCAAGCCCCTAGTTGCCAATTTTTTAATGCTACTAATTATAAATATAAAATTATTATGAAGACTATATTATTTTCTATTAGATAGTGTTTTCCATAATGATGTATTATAGCCAACAGAGAAGTATGGAAGGCAAGCCATAGTTCTAATAGTGTAGCTGTTTTTTAAAATATGTATGGCAAGAGAGTAAGAGAGTAAGAGAGAAAATGAGAATGAGAATGAATGAGTATGACAGGGCCTCTTCCTACTAAAAACAAATTCCAGATTCATGTGCCACTTTGTGCATCTGGTGTTACATGAGTACTGGGGAATTGAATCCCAGCTGTCAGACTTTTTTTTTTTTTTTTTTTTTCAAGGTAGGGTCTCACTCTAGCTCAGGTTGACCTGGAATTCACTATGTAGTCTCAGGGTGGCCTCGAACTCATAGTGATCCTCCTACCTCTGCCTCCCTCTGCCTCCCAAGTGCTGGGATTAAAGGCGTGTGTCACCATGCCCAGCTTTCCATCAGACATTTTTTTTTGTTTTTTATTTTTTAGATTTATTTTTATTTATTTATTACAGACCGAGATAGAGAGAGTGAGAATGGGTGAGCCAGGGCCTCTAGCCACTGCAAACAAACTCCAGACGCATGTGCCACCTTGTGCATCTGGCTTACGTGGGTCCTGGAAAATCGAACCTGGATCTTTAGGCTTTGCAGGCATGCACCTTAACCACTAAGCCATCTCTCCAGCCCCTGTCAGACTTAAACAAACTCCTTTTAATAGCTAAGCCATCTCTCCAGCTATGGTGTAGCTGTTTTTGAGAAGCATGAATCAAGGACGGAGTAATGAGTCATGTGTTCTTACACCTAGAAATTACAAATATTGTGGTGGTTCATGAGGAAATTCAAATAGGAGGAACCCAGAAGATGTTTCTGGAGACTCCTAAGAAAAGGGTTGAAAAACAGCAAGCAATAGAGGGCAGATGGAGTCATTTTGTGTCTCTTTCCACCTGAAGTGCATGTCTCTGAAGGAGAAGTAAGTCTAGGAAATGCTTGTTAGAAATGAAGTCTAATGTGCCCCTGCCATCTTAGTCTCCATGGGTATGTGTTTATTTACACATTATGGCATATAATATTTAGCCAATAAAGACCTTTAGCATATGCAGTAAAATTACACACACACACACACACACACACACACACACACATTTTTTTTTTTGGAGGTAGGGTCTCACTGTAGCCCAGGCTGACCTGAAATTCACTATGTAGTCTCAGGGGGTCCTCAAACTCACACCCATCCTCCTACCTCTGCCTCCCGAGTGCTGGGATTAAAGGTGTGTGCCACACATGTATATACTATGAGGTATAATGTATTATTTAGCCAAAAGAACTTTCCAATCTATGTATTAAAGCTACTTAAGTATAAAATATTTGCATTATTTATGTCCTCCAAATATTCAAACAATAATGTATAATTTCAAGTCTCCTTTTCCACAGAATGCTGAAAGGACCTGTAAAGGCTTTAAACTATAGGCCCTAGAGCTAATTGAGTACTCAGTGCCTAGCCCATCCTGATTTCCTAATAAATATCCTATAATTCTTCACTAAATACATAAAATATGGCAGTACTTTGGAAGTTGAAAGTTCACAGGCGCACTGGAATTGGGAGGTAAGCAGTTTTCCAAAAAGGTACTTTTCTGAGAGGTGAAGGAAATCACAGATGCCTTAGACTATGACAAACCTACATGTCTGTCTTCCACCCAGAGGAAACACACACATGCACATACCCCCATACACACTCATTTCGCATGTAGCTTAAAGGTCATTGGTCAAAAGTTACAAGGACCCAAGTGTTATCCAAGAAGGTATTTTCTCTTGATCAGAGAAATTGATTGACTTTCAGAGCAGAGGAATGGAAGAAGAAACTGTAGCCTGTAATTAGAAAAACTTTTTTTTTTTTTACAATACTAGAATTTCCTAGTCTACAAGGAATTTTAAAATCATTTCAAAATTCTAAAATAAATGCTGTTTGTTGCTGTTCTTTATGTAAGGGTTTCAATACTTGTAATGCCTATTGCATTGTGGCCATTGAAGCAAGATCAAAATAAAGGTCATGCAAGCAGCAGCATTACTTCCTGGACATGCCCCAGAAGGATTTTAGTCATTACTGTGCAACTATAATAGCAATGGGTACCAAATTGCTTTCTGTACTACAAGAAATACAAGATTTTCCTTCATAAGTTGCTTTTGAAAAACTTGGTGGCACGAAGCAGCATGGTAGCAGGCAGTCCACAGCATTTGCACTAGAAGCTTTCGTTTTATATTAGGTTTCAAAGGCATTTCTAAATATAAGTCATCATAACAGGCCATACTTATTAGTGATCTTAGTGGCATTAGGAAGGAATTTCTTTTTTCTGTGGATCTGTGTTCCACATAACTCACCATAGTCTAAACCTTAAGGACTTTCACTTGTTAACGCAAAGGGAAGAGGACAGATGCATCACAATTTTTATTTCTACCCTTAAAAAGAATGAAATAAATCAAATAACTCAAATGATACATATTTCTTTAAAACTCAGGTTCTCAGAAATAATAAGTAGGAAAAGCTATAATTCTCAGAAATTATTCCTTACCTTTTGTTTGATTTTCTTTCATTTTTTACCACTAGCTTTGTTAATAATTTTGAAAAGAGCTTTGACTTAGAAAGAAGTGTAGACATATCCTTTCAAAATTATTTCGGTATTTGCAACCTTCATTTATAGTGAACTATAAAGAGATTTTATAAACGTCTATGGCAAACACAGTGTTGCTGCTTGGAAATGATTTGTATAGTAAGTGTCGAAAGTGCTGTAACCCTCAAGAAACCGTGTCTGTGTGTGTGTGTGTGTGTGTGTGTGTGTGTGTGTGTGTGTGTAGAGGAAGTGTGGGTGTGTCAATTACTCATTAATGCAATTTTAATGATGGACATTATTCACTAAAAGGCCCCAACATTAGTATGGTTATTCTGCTATAGTGGCAGAATGTCCAAGTATTATTGCATCTTCATTTTTCTACTTTCTCCAATTCTCAATGCTCGAATTCCCCAATCTTTCAGAATGAAGACAAAAGAAACTAAAATCAGTGGCAGACTTCAAATGATATGGAGAGTTCACTCCATTCCCCATCCCTGCCAATCAAGTAATAGCCTTTCAAAAATCCCATTAATGAGAGTGGGCCTATTTTCTGTAGAAAGGACTGCCAAATTCCATTGAAGTCTCTCATATCTTTTTCTTAGCTCTCAACAAAAGAAAAGCTATCTAGACATTAAGGAGCCACAGAAAATTTCAGGGGTTATTTTAGTTGTACCTTCCATTCTCTTTTCATGGAAAATCCAGCTGATGAGACCTATTTGGGACAGGGGCTCCCAAACTTCACTGTGCAGCTTAATCATCCTCAAGACTTATCAAAACAGATAGCCAGTCTCATATCTACAGTTTCCGTTTCTATGCTGTGCAAAATATCAGGACAGAATACAAGTCTCTTCTAGAAAAAGCCAAGCTATTTCTTACGTTCTTCCTCTCCTGTCTTTAAACTTCTTACTAATGATATGGAGCATAATTCAAGAGGAAAGTGTAACATAAACCTTATTTTGAAGGAGTGTCTTGATGAGGAAAAAGATTGGCATACTCACCAGAGAGGAAATATGCCCAACCGTGTGATGATAAAAACCATGGCAAACATAACAAACAGGAGGTCACACATTTTCTGAAACTTGGCATAATTTGCCATTTTGGCAGCCTATAAAGGGGAGGAATGTAACATATTACTATTTGGTTATATTAATCAATGAAAAGTTTCCTTCAATATGCATGACTCCCTTATAAGATATGGCTCACCAGATGCATAAAATTGCCTGCTACTTTAAAATGTCACGCACCACACATCAACATTTATAAATCACCCATAAGTTGGGTAAAATGCAGCATTATCTACAAGTAGAACTACTGACTGTCACAGATCTAATAAAATATTCAGCAACCTGAAAAATTCAATTATATGGTTGATTTCAGGAAAACAGAGAGTAAAAATAGGAAACTTCTGCAATATAAATGATATTAGCAAGGCAGAGACACTGAAACAGAAATCTGATGTGACAGGTCAAAGCAGAAAGTGTTGGAAAGTCCTTTAAGCCTTACTGAATCTTAAATACTTAGGCCACAAACTTCATACAGGAAATATGAAGCTTATCGGCATTTGCCTTCCTTTCTACTTAGAACTGTGTTCTTTCTTTCAAAAAGCACAGTGAGTATTTTGGGCTGATCGTTTCCTGGCTTATTCTCATAAACTTAGAGATGAAGAAAGTGTCAAGATTATGTGACTTCAACAAATCTATTTCAGTAGATTCTAGTTATATTACTGGGTCATTTTCTAGATGAAATTGACCAATGTTCAAAATGTCAATAGGAAATACTCTCATAATTTGTGACAGTAATTTAGGTGATCATCAGTGATCACTTTGTTTCACATTATTATAGGTTAGTCAGGGAAGAACATACATTCCTTTCCAATTATAATTTTAAAAAATTATTCTAAGTGTGAATAGGTGAGATTGGAAGCAGAATTTTGCTCCACATTTTTACATTCACAGCACCTACATCAGATTACAATTTGAAGACATCTTCTGCATGCATAACACTGTTTTCCTTGACTTAGAAAATTAATTAGCTGAGTCATACTTAAAAAGATGGTTGACAGTATCTTTGGAAGCTATAATTTAATGGTGTGAAGTAATGCACAATTCTATGAGAGAAATGTATTCCTAAAAGGAAGTATATATTTCCTATGTGGTAGCCAGGTTTATGAGCTTTTAATTTCATGAATTCTTGGGACATAACTTCATGGGGTATATTAAAAGAAAAATGGCCCTTCTGCCTTATTATTGCTATGTAAAATAGGTAATTTTTCTTTCATATTCATTCACTTAATAAATAAGCAATAACATTAATGTCAGAAAATTCTAGGCCACAGAAGTCATTTTGAGATTGCACTGATTGGCTATCCTCAAGCATTAGTTATGATGCCCAAAAGAACCTAGGTGATAGAAATATTTGGTTTTAAGCCACATGCTTGGATTCCTGGATTATCTTTCTTTTCTAGATGAAGTGGTAGATGATTTCCTGGATTATGACTCTACCCAGCACTATCTCAGAGATTTCCACAGGAATTAAAATTGGCAGATGGGACAAGATTAATTTCTAGACTGCAGGTTGCTGGATAAATTTCTACTTAGAAGCACACAGAGGATACCATCAAATTCGAGCTGATTTTCAGAGGGCTGCCCTCCTACGACATACAGTTTGTATCTTAAAAAATATGTTGAATGCTGTTTAACTTGAATTGCTTAGAAATCATAGCCCCAAATTATCATCTAACTTACCTAGTATAATAGGACTATTTTTTGTTTGTTTGTTTTATAACCTTAAGGGCACCAGGGCTATTGGTAAAATGCTGGTTTTAGGAACTATGAATTCTAGATTTTGTATTCTTAAAGACAAAGGAAAAGTTTTACCTCTAGAAGAGCATCAGCCGAGTCATGAAGACAGAGGACCAAGGTCCCTACTCGGGCCATGTTGTTGACATATGAAAAGATAATCAAGCAAATCGTTATAAGGTGGTGCAGGAACATAATACCAAAGTCCTTGAGGGAGAAAAGACACAACCACATTAGGCTTCAGCAATGTCAAAATATTCCCGTTGATTTATCCAAATTCTAAACCATTCTACTGAGAACTTCCAGAAACCTAGACCTGGGGATACTAAAATCAGTATAATTTCTACCTTTTCAACAGTGGGAGAGAGGCACATGAAACCAGTCACTGTGGAGAATGTTATCAACACCAGAATAAAAACCAGATCATGAGCAGAAGGCATCATCACAGGGTTTCAAGGACGAGAAATACTTAGAGCTGAACTTTGCTAGGTTTTGACTAAATGTCCTCCAAGGCCCATGGTGCTATTGGAAAGTGGTAGAATCTTTATGAGTTGGGTCCTAGAGGGAGGAAGTTAGGTTATTTGAGAAGTGCCCCTGATGAGTATACTGGGATCTGGTCCTTTTCTGTCTCTCTTGTTTCCTGTTTACTAGTTGCCACAAGGTAAGTAGCTACTATTTCTACACTGTCTCACCTTGATGAACTGCCTTGCCATAGACCCAAAAGCCAATCAACCATTGATAGAAGCCTTTGAAACTTATAGCCAAATTAAACTTTCTGACTTACAAATTAATTTATCACTGGTATTTTGCCATCATAACATAAAGTTAGCTAACACAAACTCTGTGATCTTCAGTAGTACAGCGCAGGTCCATTTGTCTTACAACTAGAAGCTATAACTTATGAACATCAGACATGTGCTTATGATGCATGTGTGTACACACATGTATATAATGGAGATTGAACCCAGAGCCTCTCCTATGCTAGGTAAAGACTCTACCATTGATTTATTTTTTTCACTAATTTTGAGACAGGATCTCACTACCTCGCCATGGCTGGCCTTGAACTCACTCTGTCGCTTAGGCTAGCCTTAAATCTTCAGTTCTTTTGTCTCAGTCACCTGAGTAGATGACATACACTAGTGTCAGTAGATCCAGCTTCATTCTGGATTTTTAAAGAACTGTGTTTGTTGTTATTTTTATTTATTTATTTGAGAGCAACAGACAGAAAGAGAAAGAGGCAGATAGAGAGAGGGAGAGAGACTGGTGTGTCAGGGCCTCCAGCCACTGCAAACGAGCTCCAGATGCGTGCACCTCCTTGTGCATCTGGCTAACGTGGGTCCTGGGGAATCGAGCCTCGAACCGGGGTCCTTAGGCTTCACAGGCAAGCACTTAACTGCTAAGCCATCTCTCCAGCCCTATTCTGGATTTTAATCATATCTTTGAAAAGGTAGCCATGTAAACTCAGAGGTAAAGGGCATTCCTGATAAACCTCATAGGAAGAAGCATTGCAAGGTGGTGCTGTCATTTGAATTCTCATGTCTTCTTTCCCCTCAATTTTGTATGTTAAACTCTTATTGCCAAAGGTGATGGTATTACGAAATAGGACTTCAGGGAGGTGACTAGGTCATTACTAGGATTAGTTCTCTAAAAATGAGGCCCCAGAGCACAATGCTGTCCCATATGTCACATGACAATATAGCTAGAAGTGTTGTGGCAACTGAGAGCAATGAAGTCCCTCTGGGATCCACATGGGCTTGAAACTCTTCAAGCCAGTGGCTCTCAAGATTTTGTCTTACCACTAACAACAACAAAGAAGGATAGGTTATAAATAATTTATTTTAAGAGAGTAGAAATAGGAGAAAGTAGAAGTAAAGTAGAACAACTCCCAAGCTGAATGCCACCCCTTTAGCTTAGATGAGAGGGTTTCTGAGAGGGACAATCCCCATGGTGACTTGTGTATGGTCTTCTTCTCACCTGGGAGATGTAAATTAGGCATCCGATTAGGATAAGGCTCATTGCCAGGTTCAGATGCATGTGGAGGACTATGGTTGTTGGTGGGCCAGGGAAGAGTAGTACAGACTCACAAAGAGCCTGTCCATAGTGGAATAAAGCCCATGCAGTGTTTACGGAGCAAAAGCCAGGAAGCTGTCTTTGATCACCATGTTGAGTCAGATTGGAGTTTCCTTCTAGTCTTGCCAGGGCAGACTGACATCTGTTCTTTTGGGCCTGTGTCCCTAACTGACTACCTACAAAAGAAGGCTACCTTATTCCTAACTTCTGTCAGAAGGTGCCATCTGTGATCAGGAAATGGACCTTCACCAGATCTCAAGTTCCTCAGTATCTTGAGCTAAGGCTTTATAACCTCTAGGATTACAAAACATAGATGTGTAGATGTGTGTGTTTTCACAAGCTACCAACTCTGTGATATTTTATTATACAAGCTTGAAACAATTAAGACAGGTGGTAACTGTTTTAGGTTACTGCATGGATTTCTTGGATTGTGCACCTCCATGTTAGCATCTTTGTCTGGACTATGCCCACTGGGATACTAAAATAAGAATCCTAACATGTTGGCTTTTCTGTTTAAAAACAAGCCCTGAATTTAGCCATTATCTATTCATATTCATTAAAAAAATTGGTAAATATAATAGTGACTAAGCCATCTTTTATTTGGATAGCTCTCCAAGGGAGCCATTTCCTGGCTCAAGTGAAAACAGCATTCTTCTGTGACCTATTCCCTGATCAAATGGACATAGTTTGTTGTGATATATAACTTCTGCTACTTAGAAACATAGTCCCTTTGACTGACTTTCATTCTAAATCAATTTGCATTTTCCCCAGAATGAACTTGAATTTCTATAGAACTTTAGTACTGATTTTGCTCTTCTTGAAACTCATTCCTCTATTAGCTATGCAACTAGGGACAAATAAATTGGCAAAAGTGAAAAATAGATCATAAAATTGAACTATGAACAAATCCGGACTAGGAAAAAGAAAGTTACATGTGAGTTAACCTTGGGGAACTGTTTCTAACTTTCTATCGTTGGAAGTTAAGCTTCCTGTGGCTATTTACTCACTGAAAACATTTATTGTTTACTATCTTCAATCTAGAAACTGTTCCAAGTTTTTGGGCAAATAAGTAAAATATGCAGATTTATGCCCTTTTGGAGTTAATTAAGATGCAAGGTAAAATGTATGGGTACAAAAATGAATAAGGGTGGGTAGGGAATCCCAGCTAGTCAATAGTACAGGGTAGGCTTGTATGGGTGATGCTTAAGGAGGATGAGAGAACTAGCCTTAGAAACATATGGGGAAAAAATGTCCCAACAGAGAAAAGCAATAAAGCAAAGGTTCCATCCACCATCCTCTCTCTATCCTGACACGTCTGAGCAATAGCATGGAGGTTAGCATGACCAGTGTCGAGTAAGAGATGAGTAGCGGTTACCGTGACAAAAACCACATTATTTTAACTGGTTTCTTTCTACCTATTACTGTTATTTAAAAGAAAAAGCAGTTTAACTTTGATGGATGGAAAGCAATCACTATATTGTTTAGTCACTGTGTTAACTATTCTAGGTAACTGACATCCGTACTTGCAGATGAATTGGGAAGTTAAGGAGTCAACAGTGAAATTACTTCTGGGTCTTCAAAGGTGGTTTTATTGACAGCACTGGATTAAAAAACAGAATGTTTACAAGTACTCTCCAATAATACTGGCAGTTCTTACCATAATGAAAAGGGCTAAGTTCTCATAGGTGGTGATGCCTTCATGTACTCCTTGTATATCCCTTTAGGAACACTCAGTTTATCCTGAGAATGAGTGTAGATAGCAATCCTCATGTTGCTGTTCAGCTATGTAACCCTGGCTCTGACTTATAGAAGCACTCACAATGTGGTCAGGTATAGTCATCAGTTCTCTGTAGATTTAAATTCATCTTTCACTCCCAGAGAATGTGATGGCCATAGGGCTTGTCTCTTCTTTGCCAGAGCTGCTTTGCTCTTTTCCTCTGCTGCTATTTTGCTCCCATAGCTTCCATCCTGGTCCCTGGCTTGCCCAGTAAAAGAGCCAATGTCTTTTGTCTCTCACTTACCCACCCTGTAGTTACCTTTTCTGAAACTAAGTGAAATGTCTACTCCTAATTTCTACCTTGTAGTTCAATGTAATTGAACAATCATTTTTGATCAATTTGCCTGTGGCTGTCAAATTCTATTTTAACACAGAAGTTCCTGAAAGTTAAAACCAAGGACTTATTGACGTAACTAGACTCCTGAAGTACATTTGTATCTTTCTTAGGATGGACAACTCTGGAGTGCACACTGTTTAACAGAGCCAATTTGTAATCTAGGCTTCAATGCACTTAGTTCTGTAGTCTTTGGTGAGGGCATCAGTTTCCTTATCTGTAAGATTAAGTGGTTGGATTAGGTTATTTTAAAGTTGCCAATTATATAAGTCTAGGCTTGGTAACTGCAGTGATTAAATGGCATCTGAAATTTTTAATATAGTAACTTTAGACCTGTGTGAATTACAAAGACCAAACAAGACATGCACTTAGGCACATGCAAGATAACACACACACGCATGCACACACGCGCGCGCGTGCACACACACACACACACACACACACACAGAGCAATTCTTTAGCTCAGTGGCTTTTAATGTCATTATAGTTTGTGGTTTGAAAAGTCATCTTCAAGGACTGGGGAGATGGCTCAGTGGGAAGAGCTCTTGCGTACAAGCATAAGGTCCTGTGTTTTATTCCTGTCCCATGTAAAGTTCTGGGCATGGGCAAGAATACCTCTTAACCTAGTGCCAGCAGGGGTGGGGAAGGCAAACAGGAGGATCACGGAGGCTTGCTGGTCTGCCAGCTTCAGTGAGAGACTGTCTCAAGGAAATGAGGTGGAATATTGGTAGAAGAAGACATGTGACATCCTTCTCTGGCTTCTGCACACATGCATGCACATAGGGAATGCACATCTGCACACACATGCACACATCACATGCATGCATACACCATACATACCACACTATGCAGACATATGCAGGCACTCATGTGCAAAGCCAAGTCACTTTCAATAGATTTGTTTAAAAACTTTTGTGTTTATTTTAGTGAATGTGCCTAAGGGTCAGTTTTATCTCCTGGAAAGTGTTATGTATAATAACACATATTGATTTGTTATAGACAAGCCACATGATAGTTTCCTTAATGAGTTTAGAATTTAAAAAAATGAAATAGGGCTGGAGAGATGGCTTAGCAGTTAAGGCACTTGCCTGTGAAGCCCAAGAACTCATGTTCAACTCTCTAGGTCCCATGTAGCCAGAGTTGCAGTGATACAAGCGCACAATGTCACCCATGTGCACAAGGGGGTGCACATCTGCAGTTTGTTCACAGCAGGATGAAGTTCCTGGCACTCCTACTCTCTCTCTCTTCCTCTCTCCCTCCCTCCCTCCCTCCCTCTCCCTCTCTCTCTCTCTCTCTCTCTCTCTCTCTCTCTCTCTCTCTCTCTCACACACACACACACACACACACACATATAAAATAAAGAAACACAGCTATTTCTTTTCATTTACCCTAGTCTTCAACAAATTGAATTGCACTGGATACCACCACAGAAGAGCATTCTACCTGGTGTCTGGGAATTCTAGGGCCCACACAGAACTGAAGATTGCAAATTCTTGCTATTTGCTAGCCCACTATGATCCTTCTGTGAATGCAGAAAAACTTTACATCATCTCTTGCTTACTGACAGATGAGACATGATGACTGTACTTTGAGCAGAATGAGAAATTATGTAGAAGTACAACATCACTGTTTTGTGACTTCTGAATTTCTGACATTGTTTACAGGGTCTCAAGGTTTCCTAAATTATTAAAAGTAGACAATACCAAAAATGCCTGAAGCAGACAAGAAAAATTGTACTGATAATGTTTCCAATGTAAGATGAAATCTGTTCTCGCTAGGCTATTGTTGGTTAGGCTCCCTCACTCAGAGAATGGTGTTCTCCTAAACAACAGCATTTTGAACAATGGCTCAACTGAAGTAGAGCTAATTCATCAATTGATATTTTGTGCTGTTTTTCTTAAACTAAATTAAAACATACAGTGCTTAATTCATCATTAGTGAGCTTGTATCTGGCTACACTTAATATTCAGGTTTTGAGGTCTAACCAGCTTAGTACCTAACTCGAATAACATCCCCCATTGTTTAGCCCTGAATGGCTGCTCTTGGCTCACTGAAAGAGAAAAAAGAGTTTTTCCTGTATTTAATTTTAAAAATGATTAACTATAAATTGATTAAAGCACTATGACATATTAGGAACACTTAATAATTAAGTTTCCTAATTCATATGTGATACAAATGTCAGTAATACCACAATGCTGTTGGATGTAACAAAGCCCCTTTAAAAATAAAAGCCTTGGGGGAGGCAGAATAGGGGCAGGGACAAAGGTAGAGAGGGTACCGACACATGGTGTATCCATACAAAACATGTTGTTAATAGTAATAGTAATATAAAAAATAAATATAAAAAAAGCCTTGGTTCTTTCAATAATGTTTGTTCTATGAAGACGATTTTTGTATATAATCCTCTGGTTCTAGAAAACATTTGTTGTATTACTGCTGGTGCTTTCAGTCTTACCCATAGCAAAAGACCATTTTTTAAAAAATTATATTTGTACCTGTGTGAATATGAAAGAAAGAGGGAATAATGGATTTGAACTCTTACATTTCTGCTTCAGAAAGTATTAGGTACAATGAAATACCTTTAATAAAAGTCATACTGTTCTGATCTCATGTATTACTCGTATCCTGTCACCCCAGCACATTTCTTTGGCACTGAATCTAGTTCAAAACTAGTTTTTAAACAACTTATAGATTGGATTTTATAAGTAAAGGGTGAAATTTTCCCATTCTCTTATTTGCAACTGCTGAAAATGACAGTGTGTATGTAGACACGGGCTTGGCTGAAAGCATACGAGGACTTTAGAAGGGAAATCCTTTCCAGCATTTTGTGCAGCAGTAGTTAAGTAGAGAGAATGATTTATTGCTGGTCAGATTGCTGACTGACCCCAAGCCCCTTATTCAAAAGAACCTGGCTCAGCCTTTGCTCCAGTGGTGACCCTACATTTTGCTTTTCTGCCATCCTGTTTATGGTTAGGTGTGCAGTCATGCTCAAGTTCTATGTTCCCTGACTAGTGTTTACTTGAACCTCAAGTTTTATATCAGTGGTTCCTTTTATGTTAATTGTCAGAGAAGAAGAAGAAGAAAAAATCAGATGTGATTTGTATCGATATTCACTTAAGAAAAGTATGAAATGAAAGAACTCAAGGATGAGCCACCATCTACTTTAGTGCCTGAAGTTAGTAAGTTAGGGCATGTTTTATCCCTTATTACATTTCCAAACAGTATTTAGAAAGCCTAGTGGTTTTGTTACTGATGGCTGGGTGCAGGCACAATCCAGCTAGATGAGCTTAGTTCCTAACTGTTAAATGAGAATCAGGATCTTCACTACACTAAAGGGATTAAAAAAAAAAATACTTACTTATTTATTTGCAAGCAGAGAGAGATACAAAGAAGAGAGACGGACAGAGAGAATAGGCATGCCAGGGTCTCCACCCATTGCAAATGAACTCTAGATGCAAAAGGTAGCAGCTCTCATTAAGATATAAACACAGGTTATCAGAAGTTGCCAGAATTGTGTTTGTCAGTAAAGTTTGTTTTAAGGGTATTTGTTTATTTTTTGTCTATGGCAACTTTCTTGCTCCAGTGGCAGAGTGAAGCAGTGAGTCCCAACAGAAACTACAAGTCCCACAACTATTGACACTATCGCCTAACCCTTAGTTTTATGACACTTGCTTTAGAATCACATTAAGGAGGTGATGGTATTTGAGATGTAGCAATTGCATTCTCATGACCAACATTGCCCCATTTTCTTCTCACAAAGGATATATAAGAGATTTGATATTTATAGCCATTCTGAAGCAACTCATTAACAATTCCTCTGGAAATTTAAATAAATTATAAGCAAGGAGTTCTAGAAAGTAACTTTATCAAATGACTCATGATCTATCATAAAGACAACTTAAGAACAATTTTAAAGGCAAGAGCTCTGGATTTGGGCTCAGTATTACTTTCTGTGCTGCTGGAGGTGCCATTACTTTATGGCTCCTGGAAAGAAGGGAAGTGCTGTGTAAGCAGTGTTTACCCAATCTTTTTCCTGCGCAGCAT
Source organism: Jaculus jaculus (assembly GCF_020740685.1). Taxonomy (NCBI): domain Eukaryota; kingdom Metazoa; phylum Chordata; class Mammalia; order Rodentia; family Dipodidae; genus Jaculus; species Jaculus jaculus. The sequence continues at coordinate 70,603,286 of NC_059105.1, forward strand.
TTATGGTGTTGTTTCAAGATCAAGAGCTCATAATCTTGTCTGCTGTGAATTATTTCGTTAATATTTAATCGTTAATTGATTTTATTGCTGTAGAAAGGGTGCAATAAAATTTTATTTGCACAATAGAAAACAACACGATTGTGCTACCTATCACTTCCAGTGGGCCTGGTCAGAGCATAGCGCTTCACTCGTGGTGTCGCTCAGCTAGTATTCATGTTTTCCTCTCATTCCCCAGGAAAATATGCTCCTCAAACTCACTCTGCTTGCAAACGATTTAGATGTGTTCACTCTTACATACATGCTGTTTTTCTCATTGAGCCTTAGGTACTCACTATACAAGTTGCTAAATCACATGCACTTGGAGTCAAAAGCCTTTATAATGGACTTTATAATGGTCTGCTTAAATTACCTTTGGCCTGGCCATACTAGTTTACACAGACTTTAATAGGAAAAAATATTACTCTGAGACATTTAACATACAGTCTGTATAACACTGCTCCATAGGCTAAGAGATGTAACTCTGCATGTTATGAAGAAATCCCTGGGGACAGAGGCAACCACACTAACTTTGTGTATTTTCATGAAAATGCCTGCTGAGAACATAAGTTGATGCACAGTTTGTCACCTGTTCTTTCATGAAAACATATGACTATAGGGGAGACTGATCAGCAGGTAAATATGCTTGCAAAGCCTGCTTGCCCAGGTTTGATTGCTGAGTACCTACATAAAGCCAGATTCACCAAAATTTTTCTATGAAGATAAAAACAAAGCACTAGTTCAGTTCACAATGCAAAGAACTAATAACTGCCTGTGGGATATATTGAGACATCACTGCATACTGCCATCAATTTTGCCCATTGTCACCTTTGCAACTTTCTGCATGGGGAGAAAGGCAAATGGCATCTTAATTCTATTATGAAAACACCTTTGATCATCCAGACTTCAATGATTACTAAGGCTTTGAAGATCACTGTGGATGGTGGTGAACAGGTAGAGAGAGTCTATAGTCCATGGTTTTATCTTTAAGCTATAATGCCCTTAACAATGTTTTCTCTAGTCTAGGACAAAATGAGAAAAATAATAATCTTCTTATGATCCTTATTATAAGATGCCATTTCTCCTATTCTGCTTAAATACTCTTTCCCTTGGGAATTAATGGTGATAAAATAGCTACTTTAAAAATTTCCTTACCTGGAAAAGGAAAGGTTTGGTCACCTTAAGTTTAGTTACTGCTCATAATTACTTTGTTAATTTTAACTAACTAAAAACTTATAAAAAGTCTGAGCATTTGGGGTTCATTTGTTTTAGTTCTAGGCTTTGATTCAACCAAATTTTGATCACTATGTCCTAGGTTCTATTTGTAAAGCACAGTACTATGACATTTTATGTTAATTATTTCATCTCAATCTATGAAATGTGTCCTTAAGGAATGGATTTTTCTTAACCCTAAAGGAAAGACCTAGACCATGGCTAGGCTACAAAAGTCAGCTAAAGCACTCACAGTAGAATACTGGTTATTTTCTGGGAAAAAAAGCAAGTTATGACAACAAAGCAAGTTTGTCAATACATTTTGATAAACTTCCCCACCATATTTCTTTCTGTGATGGCTCTGATGACAAGATGTAGTGCTGCTCTCAAGTTAAAGAGAAAAAGAACAATGAGCTGATCCCATCAGCAAGACCCTGGAGCTCTGCCAAGGATGTGCACTTGAACATGAGCAAAGCCCATTGACCAAGGGCCCAGGCTTTTGAGCCAAACAGCAGCTTCGTTCAAAAGGATGCATGGTTTAGACATAAGCAAGCTGTTCTGAATGGGATTTATTAGCCTTGGAAAATGCAGACATGCAGGAAAACTGCCAAAGGACAGCACTGTAACCAACTCAACCTTGAGGGAAAGATGTTTTAGTGTTGGCAACTAAAAATAAGCCTGTTGTGTTAAGATGATATTTTAATTATTTTTAACATAAGAAAGAGAGACAAAGCAAAGGAGTGGAGTAGGGGAGGAGGGAAGAAAGGAAAAATATCCAAAAAGATTTACATGTATTTGTAGCATATAATATTTAAGTTACAAGTCCATTATATCTAGGCTACTCCCTTCACTCTGGTAAGGTTAATAGTATATTTCCTCACTGACAAGTAAATGCCAGTTTGGTAAATGAACAAGAAGCCATGTGCTCTCTCAACACACAGAGGGAATAAAAAGTTCCCCCACATTTTAAAACTTTCTTTATGGAAAGAAAGAATTATATTTTTTTCAAGGTAGTATCTTGTACTAGCCCAGGCTGACCTGGAATTCACTATGTAATCTCAGGGTGGCCTTGAACTCACAGCCATCTTCCTACCTCTGTCTCCTGTGTGCTGGGATTAAAGGTGTACACTATCATGCTCAGCTGAAACAAAGATTTTTTTTTAAATGATGAAAAACTAAGAGTTCGTGAACATCAGAGGCACTTTAGGAAGACTAATGAAACTAGTCAGTCAAAATTTAAAAGAAGGTTTCTGAAGCTGGACATAGTGGCTCACACTTATGATGTCAGCACTTGAAGAATTATACTGGGGCAGGAAGAATGCCAAAAATTTGAGTCAGCCTAGGCTATATAGTGAAATCTTCCACTGTCACCCTCCAGAAAAAAATGGATATATATATATTTTTTCCAAATCTCACTAAGGAGTCTAATACTGATTCAAAGTGCTTTTGGTATGAGTTCATATGCAGTGTTTATGGATCCTGGCCCTTGCTTGAAAGTGATCTCTGGAGTTCACTGTAACAGGAAAGCCAAAGAGTTTTGAAAATCTCTTTTAAATACCTCCTGAACAGTCAGCCTCCAGAAGCTTGTTTCCACAGTGCATTGCCCTCAGGTGTCTTCAACATCTCTGTACCACAATTAAGAAGCAGAGTGTTTTCAGACAGCTTAGTTAATACCTCACACTGATGGTGGAGACTGTGTCTGACAGTCAGAACACACTCTAAGTCATGGCTGATGGCAGGAGGGAGGTCCTCCAGGTGGGAGTGTAGTGAGAACAAAGCTGTTGAGGACCATGGGGTCAGCCGGCAAGATGTGAAGGGGCAGAGACAGAGCTGCAGTGCTCTAATGAGATGGCAGCAGAAGGAAAGGACTTCCACATTAAAACCTGTGCCAGCTAATAAGCAGGTCTGGCAGTGGCCAGATGCCCATGTTATGTAGAAACCAAAATAGGCCAGCAGTCCCAGGAATACACAAAACTATTCTGACCAAAATAAGAGAGAGGTACCAATGGTAACAAACTATTGGAGTGAGCCTGAAGAAATATATAGTTGATTTCTAAACATTGTTACTACACGCAAGCCCAGGATCAGTTCTATAAACCTTATTCACTGTAAAGTTATCCTCTTCATAGATGTTTCCTATACTGGTGCCAAATAGGTTTAAAAACATATAAAATGATGTACTTCAACCATTAAAAGTAATCCCCCCATGCAAAACAATGAAATAATACTCATTTGGCTTAAAGCAAAGGAAATTCCTTTGCTGTGTGCTATACTGGCTCAGGAAAGACAAGTTCTATGAACAATGAAAAAGCTCAAGCAAATGAAGGGGGGTTCATGACTTTCAGAATAGTGGTACCTTCTAGGATAAGTTCCTGGAAGAAAAGGATAGCTATTCCTCCTTTAATTAACCTCTTGGACTGTAGATGGCACTCCTAAATCTCAGAAAAGACAAACCAATAAAATGGCAAAGAGCTGAAAGAGGCTTCCTCTATTGTTAGAAGCCAGGCAGAGCACTGCAAGAGTTGTGTATGCGGAGCTGGGCGTGGTGGCGCACGCCTTTAATCCCAGCACTCGGGAGGAAGAGGTAGGAGGATTGCCTGTGAGTTTGAGGTTACCCTGAGCCTACAGAGTGAATCTAGGTCAGCCTGGACCACAGTGAGACTCTACCTCAAAAAAAAAAAAAAAAAAAAAGAGTTGTGTATGTGTCTAATCTACGAGTGAACTGTTAAGACTCTGTTTGGCAAATGGGCTCTAATTCATTTCCACATTGCATGGCCTTGAGCAATTTACATAAACTCACTGTGTATCAATTTTCTCAAGTTGAAACAAAACAGGGGAAGAATGGTCTACATTTCTGTGCCGTACAAGTATTTTATGTGACTATCAGGACTAATGGGCTACTGCAAAAGAAAAATATAAAATGAGCTCTGCATAATGCCTGGTACAGAGAAGATAATCGGTCTACAAATTCTGACAACATGAATAAAGAAGGCTGCTCACAGCTGCCAGAGGAGATCTAGTTGGCAGATTTTTTTTTTTTTTAACTGAAGAATTTTTAGATGTTTCCAGAAGTCGACCCAAAGTGCTTAGTACAATGAGTAAGGAAGCCACAAATTGTGGGTGTCAATGAATCATCCAGTATGGCCAAGCTAGTAATGACAGGGACTATTTACTTTTCTGAGGATCAGAGGATTAAGACATGCAGGCATAAAAGTCAGGAGAGACTGTTTTTTTTTTTTTTTGCCAGCTAAGCCCATCACTGCCCATAGAAGGATGAAGGGAAAAGGATGTTATTCAGGTTCTAGATCCTGACTCCTAAGTACATTTTTGCTATCACTTGGGTACCACTTTGTAATTTAGATAAGATTATTTGTCTAATTAAGAATGTTAATTACCACATGGCACTCCATCATCATGTATAGTCCTATTTGTAAAAGATGTGAATCCATTTGTTCACTCACCCTAGACATAATGATCACCAGAATAAGCAGGCACACTGCTGGTCACAGTGGAGAAAAGATGAGCTACCTTGCTTATGGACTGAATATCTGTACCACCTCCCCATTTATGGTGAAATCGTAAATCCCAAATTAATAGCATTAGAAGGTAGGGACCTTTGGGGAGGAGCCCTCCTAAAAAGAATTAGTGCTCTTATAAAAGAGGTCCCAGAAAGCTGTCTTGTCCCTTCTACCATGCACAGTGAGAAGTCATGTATGAGAAAATGGGCTCTCTCATAAGGCAATGAATCTGTTGGCACATTAATTTTGGACTTTTTACCTGCTGTAATTGTGAAAAATAGGTTTATGTTGTTTATAAGCTACCTAGTCTATGGAATTTTGTTACAGCAACTTGAAAGAACAGAGACACTGATTTTCAGCCTCCATGTCTAGTAACAAGAAGAGGTAGGCTGTCATGCTGTTAAAATACAATACAGTAAGTATGGCATTGTAAGCTACATATAGAAGTTAAAAAATCTTGAAGGACTAGAATAAGGCTTCAAAGAAGAGGTACATCAGTATTTAGAACTGACTGGGAGATAGTCTAGCCATGCATAAGGTCTTGTTAAAACAATGTGCAGACAAAACTAAATATTTTTGGACACTGGTGAGAAATTATTTGCATCTGGCATTTATCTGTGTTTTGGATGTGAGCAACAGAGTGGGAGATGCAGGTTCAAATCATCCAAATATGTAGTACATGTGACATTCAAATGGAGACCAGCAGGACAACTCTGGAGGACTGACCCAAATATGGGAATCTTGAGAAAAATAGTATCACAAAAAAGTAAGCAGTGAATAGCTAGGGGATGGCAGGATGGAAGCCAGGATGAGGAGACCTAATGCTTAGCAGTTCAGGGGGACTGTCAGTAACAGCAGTTCCAGTGGAGGGGAGAGCTGAAAGCACAGTTTAGGAATATTGCAATTCATACCAGATAACCCTTAACTAAAGAATTCATTTTTCAGGGCTGAACCACTAAGCCTTCACTCTCAGGAGGTACAAATAATTTTTTCTTTTTAATTAATTGGGAAAATATAAGGACTTGGGAGTCAGATGGAGAGAAAATTACTGCCATCAGGATTCAAGATGTGTGTGTTTGTGTGTGTGTGTGTGTTTGTGTTTGTCTTTTCAGACACAATCTCCTGTATCCTGGGCTGGAATCAAACTCACTACGATGTTGAGTATGACTTTAAACTCCTGACCCTCCTACCTCTACCTTAAAGGAATGTGCCATCATGCCCATCTTTGTTGTTGTAGTTTTGCATGGAGAAAAGAATACTGGGTTTGGGGGAGGGGACTGAAGAGACAATAGGAAAAAGTAAAAATCAGCACAAATAGGGAATTTTCTATAATAATGCAGAAAGTAATGCTAACCTAGCACTGCTGGAAGACAGGTGCCTTTGAGACTCTTCAACCACATGCTGAGGACCATAAAAGACACCGTTTTCAAGCCCTATATGACATAGCCACTTACCTTCCTTTTGATATCTGTGAACTGGGAAACCACTAAAGACCAATAAAATGATAGCTCCAGGATGTAATAGTAGTGAAGGTCAGTTGTGAGTGGCTGAGGATAAAAGAAAAAAAAAGAAAAGAGAGAGAAAGGTTAATAGTGAATAGAGCACCTAATTGGCATCCCAAACATCTCAGGCTCAGTGCTGAAAGGTAGCATGGTCTTATGCTGTCTTGTTCTCTTTGTAGATAATGGATCTCAAGGATGCCTCTAGTTCACAGCTTGATGACATTATTTTCATTTCATCTCAAATCCAAAAAGCATTAAGCAGCATGAACATTTGGGATCCTATTCATTATTCAGTTTAACAGCAGCATTTGTGGTTTTCCATAAATGTAGCTGCAAAATTCCTTAGGCAATCTTTAAAAAAAGAACACAAATGGAAACAATAAAAATAACCCTGGACAACTACTGAGAGAACCTGAACCTATAGGGACAAGGAAGATAGGGGATAAGAAACAAGTTCTATATGGGCCAATAAGGCATTAGTTCAAATTCTGCATTAATCAGAAAGCCTTTTTGGTTTTAGAAAATGTTTAAAACATTGAAAAATTCAATAAGAATGTTCAAAAATATTTATTAAAAGATGAGAGGGACAAGAAGTTTGCCAAGAGATACTGGACTAAGCAGGCTCCTGGCTAGGAAAGCTGAGACGGAGGCCTAGCTGCACAGTTTTGTATTAAGTTTACTTACATGTAAGAAGATAAGGGTGTGTAGAGTGCTTGTTTCAAATGCTTAGGAAACTCAGGGGTGTTGGGAGGTTCAGAGAGACAAATTAAGTCGGGAATCTTTATTTTGCACAAGAATGCACAAAAACAAAAGAATTTACCAAAGCATTTTTTGATGAGCTGTTCAAACTGGTTTTCATTGGGTTGTAATGAAATGCACTGGCTAGTTAGAATGAATGGAAAACCTCTGAAACGTATTAGGCAAACATGTCTATATCTCTCCATAGAAAGTGATGATCTATACTATAATTGAAATGAAAGTTATTTACCTTATATATTGATAACAATATAACAATGACTATCACAAGAAGATTATACTCACCTTGCAACTCTAAGCTCAAGGACCAAGGAAAACAACTGTCCCTCTTATTTACTTGACAACAAGATATGAGATAGCATAGGATTCTATATGGCTAGGCTCTAAGCAGAGCATTTCTATGGGCTGAATGTTTGTGTCCCTCCAAAACTCATGTGTGATATGATCTGGAGCACAGAAGATGGCTGAGAAGTCATCAGGTCACGACAGTGGCGCATTCATGAATGAGACGCCATCCCTTCTGTTATCGCATTTTATTATGGTAGTCTGAAATGGCCTAGACAAGCATCGATGCTCTTAGCAGCACTTTAAAAAGAATGTATTTCTCACAAAACTGCACTGTTAAGACTGGAAGGCATTAGCAAGGAAGGTTGAGTATTCAGAAAGATGTTTGTGGCACTGAAGTCTAGGAAAATAGGGCTCTGGCTTCCACACCCTTTGAGCCAAGGTCAAATTTCAGTGTTAATAAGATTCTGTTACTCATGGCATCATAATCTGAGAAAGTGCCTTGCAAAGGTTAAAAGGACAAGTTAGATCAAGTCTAGAAACTGCAGAGTTCATGAGAGAGCCTCACAGTGTAATTACCATATTCATGAGTGGTTCTGCAGTTGAAGCATATTCACATGCCAACTTCTTTGAGTTGCGTAAAATTCCTATGAAATTAGTCCTCTCATTCTACATCTAGATTATGTAGTTGACTGGAAATTACTGTCAGTTGATTCAGGTTAAGAGGACTCATGCAGGTCTCATAGCTAGTGATACAGCCATGTTAGGGCTTCTTCTGCCCAACTGTGGGGTCCTCATAACAAGTTGCACATGTTTGTCCATGTATGATTCTGTCATCTATGACTCTTTAAAATACATGCACATGTATGAAATTATTACATTGTAGCAAATAGATATGTCTGCATAAAAGGAGAAATGTGTGCTTAAAACTGAATTAGACAATTTTTTCCATCTAAACCTGTTCAGTTATTATATAATACATATGTTACAGACCTAATAAATATTTCATGAGCATGTTCAGTCTTAGAAGTCCTCTGAAGACTCAAGGGTTACTTCAAACTGTGATCGGCTGCATGTATTTATGTAGACATGATTATGTACAAAGTGTTATAATTGCATCCCCACATATGGCATTTTCCTCTCCATACTACTGATATTTTCTGTATTTGAATAGAAATGTATCTGCCTTTCATGTTGAATCTACAGGGCTGTCATGAAACAGACCACAGATACATTTTGGGACACAGTCCTAGAAACTCATCTCAGGAGAAGCAAATTCTCAGCTTCGGCCATGAACATTTAAGTTAGTTTGGATTACAGTTAAGAAGAAAGTAGGTGCTACATTTCACAGAGCATTTATCTCAGTGTCTTTTATGTGGCAGAATTTATATCTTAAACGTGGAGTATTATAGCAAATGAAATGCCAACATTCTAGTTAAGGTTCCTAATGTCCATTTATAAACAGAAACTTATATATATATATATATATATATATATATATATATATATATATATATATATGGATTGTACTGTACCAGTACAGAATTCAAGAAAATCTTAAATAAGATACTGAAAGACCAATTAGGCTCAGGAGTTACAATTGTGTAAAATAAGTGACTGGCTCCCACCTGGCCTCAGCATCTATCAGCTATCCTTGGAACGCTCAGCTCTCTCTAAGTATGTCATGTTGCTTATTTATATTCTTATCTAATTTGAATAATGCAAACTGGAATTCCATTTTAATGTGTTCTTAGCTTTGAGCTTGCCTAAAGAGTATCCTGAGGAGTGTCAGTCCTACCCTGTTGCAGCTCTGCGGGTAACAGAGAAGATGTGGGGCATGCGACTCCCTGTTAACCGCATGTACACAAAAACACCTAAATGCCTTTACAGAGACCCTCAACATTCAAGTTGCTTATTATAATACTTAGTTGCACTTGATTTCCTTATATGATATATCCTGAGCTTGGAATTTCCTAGCTAGGAATTATATGAAAGCCCCATCTTTGACATGCAAATGCTGACTGACCAGGGGTGACAACAACACAGATAGTATTCTAAATTCATGGAGAGGTGCAAAGGAGTATCGTTAGGCAGGAATCTAAAATTCTCCTTTCTGGGATATGGTTTAATCTCACCTTCAATGACGCCTTGTTGTTGTTTAAGAAACAATTCATCCATGTGTAATGTACAGTACCCCCCCCCCTTTTTGTGCCCTGATGGAAAATGGTGCTTGATTTATATATTTACAAGCTGCTTCTAGGCTATGAAGTGAATGGAACTCAGCGGGCCTGCTCCAGCTGTATACTTAAGCATTCCCTCTGTTGTGGAAGCAGCCCTGTGCCGACAGCAGCCTTCATTCAGACTTTTCCCTCTGCAAGAGAAACAGGAATCAGCCACCTGTTGAAGTGACTGCATCCTGTTCTCCAGCAAAGGGACTTTCTAGATTTACCCTGTCTGCTAAAGCAACTGGATTTTGATTGGAGCTTTCATAATAATACACAAAGGAATGGCCTCACCAAGCAAGGCCCAGCAGTAATCAGCAAGGGCAGGGCTAGGAAGTAAGAAGCGGGTACTTAGTCTGTTGGGACACAAACTGGGAGTTGGCCTCAGGAAGATCCCCTATGGGTATGAACGCCACAACGTTGGGTCTCCTTACCTGGTAGGGGTAGTTGTACCAGCAGTGCTTTGTATTCCACAACCAAGGGGTCTGAGAAAAAAGACAAAGAAACAGACTTTATATGCTTTAGAATATTAAGAGGATAAGAGATGATTGTGATGGGTACTCAGGATTTCAATAAATTACCTATATGAGAATAAGAGGGCATAAAACAGCTAGGAATAGGATATTAAAGCAGCTAGTATTGCATCATATATCTTCTCTCTGGCATGAAGTTTCTTTCAAATATATATATGTATATGTATGAGTATATATATTCTGGAGTCACTTAGCCAGCCCTGCAATGTAACCAACCTCAATTGCAGTGCCACCAGGACTAGATGCAAATCATCCATCTTACTTATGAAAAAGACTATGCTGACAGGTGGTTCAAACAACCCTAAAACTCCTTGGACTTAGTGTTTACAAAACAACGTTACTCATGCATTGACTAAAATTTGGTGACATGCAAGTATATCGATCTCACTTCTGCAGGTCAGCCTGGAGTACCCTCACCCCACATGACTCCTCCAAACTTGTGGTCCAGACTTTTATGACAAATCATTCCTCATGTGTTTGCAATTCTCTGCCCTATAAAACTTTATAATTAGACTCAACACCTACCAAAGCAGATATCCAGACTCCTAAAAGCCCATTATTGTAGTTGACTTAAAATACACCCAACATAGCTCAGAGAATTTTGCAGAAAAGGGTGCAGAAAGATTGTTACAGCCACAAGTTGGGGACGTTATGCACAGAGCCACTGCCTCTCTCCCATAATTAACTGTTGCCCCCACAATGCATGACCCACAATCCCCATAGGGTTGACCGGCATCCACAACCAGGAGGCCTTCTTTGAAAAACAGGCAGAAATGAGGGAAAGGATGGTATCAACATGTGTTATTTACATACTAAGTAATTAAAAATAAATTTTAGAACTTATAATTACAAAAATCCAAGGGTACATAAAGATTCTAAACCTTGTAATAACCAGAGATAGGTTGATTTGGTTTAAAACAGTGCTGAACCATCCAATAATAATAGTACAAATTTTCTTACCCCTCATCCATCTATAGCAATCAATATTCTGTAAGATACGTCTCCATACACTTGATATATATCTAAATATTTCTCATAATTCATTCCCCACTTGTGGCATTTTGAATGAGATATTTCCCAAAACTTCAACTGTTTGAAATATTGGGTCTGCAAGCTGGGGCAATTTGGGAAGTGGGGCCATGCTGGAAGAGGTGTGTCACTGGGGGCTGACCTTCAGACTTAGTAGCTCAGCTGGCCAGTGCTAGTTGGCTCAGTTTCTTGCAGCTTCCTGCTAGCTGATGTGGCAAGATGTGCTTCCCAGGCGTGGCTCCGCCATGCTTTCTAAACCACCACAATAACGCTTCCTCTCAATGATAAAAGCCTGAAATAGATCCTTACTTCTAAGCTGCTTCTGGTTGGGTGCAACGCCCCTGTCATTCTTGTACCACAGGAATGAAGATGATTAGTTTCAGACAACTAATATTTGTTGAGGACTCCCTATGTTAGGTATACTTTTAATGGTTCTTACTTAATCCTCATAAGATCTACTAATATATTTATCTTATTTTTTCAATGGGTAAATATAGGCACCAAGTCTGCAAACACTATGCCAGTTAAATAACTCAACAGAGTCCAAATTGCAAATAAAATAGACTGCTTTGTCCCATACTGAAAAACAACTACTATATTTAATCTCTGAGTTTGATAAAACTGAATCAGACCTGAGGGTGGGAGAAAGATAAAGGGAAAAGAAAAACATTTCAATGTGCTAATCTTCAAAGAATTCTCAGCTCTTCGCACTTCCCCTTCACTTAGCATTATTCATTTTCTTTCCTTTGTGAGATTTTTACTTTGCTGCTGGATTTCCACTTGTTCCCTATCAATACTTATCATAAAGTCTCACTGCTCTTGACAATGAGAATCTGTGTTTCCTCCACACCTTTTACCCGTAATAGTGATGTTCCCTATTGACCCCATGGGCTGAATATAAGGAACAGATGAGATAAGATATATAAAAACAGCATGACAGACAACAAAACCCCTCAAAACACCAAAACAACTTCTAAAATTCAATATGCTATTGTATTTTCATAGTCATATAGTAAATACATGCACACAGAAGAAGATATAAAATGGAAAACAAAATAAAGAACAAATATATATTTAAGCATAGCCTATTTTGTTTCTTTCTATACAATATAGAAATAAATACACAGATTTATTTTGTAAAATATTTTTATTTATTTATATTTTATTTTTTGGTTTTCTGAGGTAGGGTCTCACTCTAGCCCAGGCTGACCTGGAATTCACTCTGTAGTCTCAGGGTGGCCTTGAACTCACAGCAATCCTTCTACCCCTGCCTCCTGAGTGCTGAGATTAAAGGCATGCACCACCACACCCGGCTTTTATTTATTTATTTTGTAAGGAGAGAATGAATGAATGTGCGAATATGGGTGCACAATATCCTCTTATTACTGCAAAAGAACATCAGATATACAAATCAGGGATTTTTGATTAAGGTTAATCTCCCAGCTTAAGTTTATAGCACCCTGCTGGAAAAGGAGTCACTGGGGGGAGATTAGGTGAACAGAGGCAGTTTGAGCCTGGTGGTGCATGTTTGCTGACTGTGTGGGTGCTGGCTGCTGCTGGTTGTCTCTCTCTGCTGTGGATGCTGAAGTGAGCCAACTTCATCCATCACTGATGGTATCTCCTTGGGAATCTGTAAGCCTGAAATAAACCCTTTCCTCCCATAAGCTGCTAATGGTCAGGTGTTTCTCCCAGCAATGAGGAAGTACCTGCTACACATGGGTATTGGGGAAGTGAACAAGAGCCATAAGACTTTGCAAGCGAGCACTTTGAACCATGATGCCATCTTCTTAGCCCAGATTTATTTTTACATATGCACCTACATGCATAAAATGTGGACACATCATTTTGAAGTACAGTATAGATGTCACTACCTTACATTCTGATAAATTTTCCTTCACAATTAACTAAAAGTCCCAAGGGAAAAATATGTCATATGCATGTTTACCTCCAGCTTGGCATCAGTGTTCAAGCTGACAGTGCAGCATGTTCAGAATTCAAGCAAAAAGAATTATATTATCAAATGTGAGATCTATAACAAGACTGGTAGTTTTTATTTCAATGTATCAGTCATGAGCTCCCAGAACCTGCTGGCTCTGATTAACCTGCACAGGGGCCACATGGCTGGTTCTTACCAGGCTCTTGCCTCTTGAAACCAAAGCAAAAAATCTGGACATTGTAAATTTAACAGAGCCACCAGGACCTCAACTCAGTTGGCAAACATCTTTGCCAAACATTTTAATAACACAATCTTTCACACAAGTAGGTATTCCTTTTTTCCCTTCTGACAATCCAAGATACTAATATCACCTTCTACATAAGAGTCCATTTTTCCAAGATCTTGTGTGATGCCCCGAAACACTGTGAGGCAGGCAGCACAAAGGTCTTTACAATGTGCAGAGAAGACAATGGATGCCATGGGAAGGCAATTCTCCAAATGTGTGGTTGCACATCTTCAGCATCTGTAGTCTGCTAGCTTAACTCAGAAGTACTCCACGTTACAAAACTTTAAGTGCTATGTGCACATACCCAAATCCCAAACCAGTGAAATATGAAATGGGCTGAACTTAGCATCTTGGTAAGTGATATTCAACCTGTAAGTGTGCATTGGTCTATGAATCTGCAACTTGTAATATGATATATTACATATGATTGTTGTAATTTGAGGTGGTCCCATATTATTGCTTATTAATTCCTATAATCAATTTCTCCATTGACAAAACATCCATTTACTAACTAGATTTCAAAAACATTTCTGTATTTACTTAATGTCAAACTCTATATATCTCATCATACACATTAAAGGATATTATACTTAGAGACTATAAAAAGCTGATGTATTTACACACTTCAAATGAGTAATGGTAGTTAAAAATGCACTTAAAGCCCTCAATTGAGAAGCATGCTGTACTGTTTTTCTAAATAATAAAATCATTGTACCTAACTCAGTGTGTGACAAAAAAGAGTTCAGAAATCAAATGTCAGGATGGGGAGATGGCTTAGCAGTTAAGGCACTTGCCTACAAAGCCTAAGGACCCATGTTCAACAATCTAGATCCCACATAAGCCAGATGTACAAAGGTGAGGCAAGTGCAAGGTTGCATATGCCCATTAGGTGGCACAAGCATCTGGGGTTTGATTGCAGTGGCTGAGGCCCCGGTGCACCTATTCTCTCTCTCTCTCTCTCTCTCTCTCTAAAATAAAAATCAAATGCCTTTTCACACGGTTATACTGTATCAAGGGCTGTAATAAAGTTTATGAAGTCTAAAAGCTCCAATGATTCTCAAATTTTGTTCTAATAGCTTATGAGTATCATAATTCCTCCTTAGATCCATACACTGAAATAATGTATAAAATAGTTCAAAGATTTAAGATATTTTATACATAGTATCTCATTTAATTCTCATACTCTTTGTCACTGATCAAAGTAACATAGCCAGCAGATGCCTTAAAAGATTGACATAGGACAGCGTCAATGAGTTCAGATCTCCAGGACCCCTGTGAAGCTGGAGCTGTAGCATCTATAATTCCAGCATGCCTAGGTGACACTGGAGGCAGAAACAAAAGAATCCCACCAAATTTGAGGGCCAGCTAGCCTGGAAAATGCAGAAATGAACATTGAGTTGAGACTGCCTCAAACAAGGTAGAAGATGGGACCAATATCTGAAGTTGTCCTCTGACCATGATGTAGGTGCATACACTCACATGAAAACACACACACACACACACACACACACACACACACACCAAAAAAAAAAATTTACAAAGGAAATGGCAACTAAGAGCCTGTCCAATTGTTAAAATACAGATTCAGTAGATCTGGCCAAGGGGGTAAAATTCTGTGTTTCGAAAGCTCCAAGGTGGTATTGATACTGTTAAGATTCATGGACCATACTTTTTCAGTAGTAAGTTGCTAGGAGATGTAAGAAGGGCGACTGCAAACACCTTAGGATATTTCACAAATTCAGTGTAGATGAATGAGTTATTGAATTGTTTCTAATCTTTATGATAACCATTGCTAGTAAACTAACAGCTAGAGGCTTTTCTCTCCACCTTCCTGTTTGATATAACCATACATCTGATCTCCAGCAGAAGTGCTGTGAGCAGAATTTATGTGAGCCACTTTAGGATGTTGTTCTTAACAGTGACTGTGAATAAGTTTATCACATTCCTTCTTTATTGCCATTGGAAGGGAGATAATGAAAACTTTTGGCTCTGAAATGGAAGTTTTTATTGAGGCTAGTGTCAGGGGCTCCTTACCAGCCCTGGTCTGCTTACTTTTGCATTGTTTATAAAGGTCAATAAATCTCTATCATTTCTCTCATATCACAGCTAATATCTCTCTCTCTCACACACACACACACACACATACACACAGCACACCACACCACCACATAGCTTACTTTCTAACATGTGCATCAAGGTAAGTATCACTTAAAAAACTACCTCAGAGATATATAGTAATAAAAAGAGCTACTCAGTTAGTAAATAGTAAATGTGGGATATAAACCCAGACTAGTCAGGCTCTTTCCTTTATGAGTATACAAAGAATAGGTAACAAAAGAAAAAAAAAACACAAAATGGATATGGAGAAACATTCCTTAGTTTTAGGCTGTTGTTTAAAAACATTGAGGTCTCAGGCTGGAGAGATGGATCAGTGGTTAAGGTGCTTGCCTGCAATGCCTACAGACCCAGGTTCAATTCCCCAGTACCCACACAAAGCCAGATGCACAAAGTGGCATGTGCATCTGGAGTTTGTTTATAATGGCTAGGGGCCCTGGCACACCCATTCTCTTTCAGTTACCTGCCCCCTCTCTCTATTGGTCAAATAAGTAAATAAATAAAAATGTATTAAAAAAACAAACATTGAGGTCTCATTAGAAATGACTTCCAAATTCAGTTTAATATTTAGAACAATCCCTATGCTTAGATGCATAGCAGGCCTCTTCTAGTAGGGAGCTCCATGTTATCAATGGCGGGGAGATGCCCCCTAGCTTACTTCCTGTATTTTTCTCCTGGTCAAAAGAAATTGTATCACATGTTTTTAAAGCTATCACAGACTGAACTGCTTCTCCCTTTCATGTGACTATATCTGGAGACAGGGCCTTTAGATTTTTCTCTCATGTATGAATACACATGCTCAGAAGGCAGATTTAAGCAAGATGTCCATCTGTATGCAAGAAAGTGGGCTCTCATTCAACACCAATGCCTAACAGACCTTCCTCTGGAGCTTCGAGCCTCCAGAAGCATGAAGAATACAGTTTGCTGTTTTAAGCCACTCAGTGGTATTTTGTTACAGCAGTTGAACTGACTCACACAGCACTATAAGACAATGCCTCTTAAATGATGCTTACCAGCTACTAAATTACTTATCAAATGAGTTCTATTCAGGAGGACATAAAATATCTCAATAAGGCCACATAATAGTGGATGAGAAATTACCTCTAACACTCGCAATTTAACCCACAATGTACAATGGGATTTTTCATTACATTATCCACATCTACTCACAGACACCAACTCATTGGCAAACAAATCCATCAACAGAGTCCCAGAGGAGGCATCTGTGTCTCTTTTCACCCTGAGCAAACCCAAGTACAGCAGCGGAACGGAGACGGGGTGCTGCCGAGGATCACCCTGTAGCCTTCATCTGCATTTAGAGCATATGTATGTACATATGACTCAAGTGCTATTTCTTATTTCACATTTTTCATTTAAATACTAGAGACATCTCCTTAAGTGCCAGTACATCTATTTTACTAAGTTTCTTCTTGTGTCAGCTGTACTAAAGAGGTTCCAAATGGATCAGGTCTGATCACTTTATCACTTGGTATAATTAGGTTAAAGACACAATAAATTTTGAAACAAAGACCAGAGAGAGAGAAAAGGACATCGAGTTAGCTAGAATAAAGTTTTAATGTTTAAATAGAAATATAAACACACATGCAAACAAACACACTGTTTCCAAGAAGCAGTGAGTTTCTGCCTGAATACTGGTTTATTTCATTATTATTCTGACTTAATAAGAGAATATAAACCATATGAGGTATTAAATGTGTTGTTTCATCAACGATATGAGAGGTGTGTGGGTCTTGACCCAAAACTGCATTTTTGGCTATTTCCATCAAGACTCCTCCCGGTTTTCACATAAGATAAATGAAGAGGGTCTAACCAACATGCTATTCTCTACATAGTTTAAGTCTTAATAATCCTTGGATTATGCATGAACATGCCAGAAAGGCAGCTCCCTGAATCTCCATCAGCAATGTTACATAAGCATTGCAAATCCTTTTAGGAAACCACTTTCACTGAAACTACCCTGAAAACACTTTCATTGAGTTATATTGAAAATTTTAGACCTTTTGCTTACATTGAAGACTTGCTGTTAGAAACAGACATTAGAAATATGCTTCCGTGTCTGTAATAAATGTAAACTGGAAAGATACCATTAGTCCATGTTGAGACTATATACCAGTGTATAATTCCATGTGAATTTATTTTACAAATTTAGTTCAAGGGAAGAAACAATATTTTTATTTTCTTGAGCAAGCTCAGTAAGTTACCTCTTGCCACATGAAACTGAAGTTATCCCATAGTGACCCTTTACTTTGGTTGTAGAAAGCAGACATCTAACCGTAAACCCAGTAACAGCCTCAGTGATCATTTTTCAAAGTCTGCCTATTTCCCCTTTCATGTATATTCTTAATGTTTAATATTTACATTAGAGAAATACTGAAATTCCTTTTGGGAAACACTTAGCTGTGTACTTTATTATAAATCAGATCAATTCAGAATAATTAGTATTAATTAAAACTCAGGAAGAAAAGATATATTTCACATATTATGAGTTAAAAAATATATAAACAAATTGTATTTCTTTGTCTCTCAGCCTAAAGATGGTCCTAGCGAGTCATGAGCAGTCTGAAATTCTCCCCAGAATGCAAGAGGCATCCTTCCTTCCTTTTCCTGGGCTAAAGGATACATGACTATAAATCTACAGAGTAGAGTGGTAATCTTTCCCTGGAGGCCCATGCCATCTGCATTAGCTTTGAAAGCTCTTGTGATGTGAAGATATAATTTTGACTTGACCCTGTGGCATCAGATAAAGGTAGCAGACTTTCATATTGATCAGGTTTTAAAAAGAATTCTAGTCTTCTAAACCTGGTCTTGCACTTATCAGCACATTCGTCAATCAATTTGGAAAGTAACTGGTACATCTGCTAAGCATATGCAATTAGTAGTAGATCTGTGGAGATGGGTCCTGAGGTCACATGACCTATAAAAAGGTTTTCTTTCAGAAATAAAGACAAGAAAACATAAGTGGTATTTCCATGTTGTCTTAAACCTTTCAGCCAGTAGGCCTCAATGCTTTCTGCCTCTGCTCAACTGAAAGGATCCAACTACTGAACATCACACAGGCATGCTGGCCATGGTTATCAACAATGTGACAAGCTACCTCTGTCACTTCTGATGTGCACTCTCCTCTATGCATAGCAAGAAACAGTACAAAGCCAGCTGGTACAATTCCACATTTAGAAGAGGAAACATGGATAAAGAAACAAGGTAAAGAAAACAGAATATAAATTATCTAGGACTATAGAATGGTGAGAAGGTCAACACAGAGAAGATAGATGTGTAGCCTAACAGAGAATTTGAGAATGAAACCAATGAGAATGACTGTTAAGAAACACAAAATTAGTCAAAAGGCAAATGTGGGGATCAATTTATAGTATATGACAAAGGAATGATATCTAATATTGTTGCAGTCAGGTTCACATTGCTGGAAGAAATCACCCGACCAAGAGCAGCTTTTGGGACAAAAGGGTTTATTTTAGCTTACAGACTCAAGAGGAAGCTCCATGATGGCAGGGGAAAATGATAGCATGATCAGAGGGTGGACATCACCTCCTTACCAACATCAGATAGACAATAGGAACAGGACAGTGTGTCAAACAGTGGCATGGGGAAACTGGCTATAACACCCTTAAGCCTGCCCCCAATAATACACTGCCTTTAATTCCCAAATCTTCATCCACTAAAAATCTAGCATTCAGAACACCTAAGTTTATGGGGGAAACACCTGAATCAAACCACCACATTCCACCCCTGGCCTCCATAAACTGATAACTATGCATGATATAAAATACAATGCATTCAGTCCAACTTTAAAAGTCCCCATAGTTTTATTAATCCTAATGATGTCCAAACACTCCCATAATCCAAGGTCTTTTAACTAAGCCATAATACCAAAAATTCCCAAACAACCCATCATGGCACAGAATAAACATTCACACTGCAAAAGCTGGCATTGGGCATAGCAAAGAAATATTCAACCAATATAACATTTAAACAGGGCAAACATCAAACTCTGAGCTCCAAGTCCAACAACTCTAGTCAAGTCTGATACTTCTAACCACTGACAAGTCTCTGGAGTTCCAATTCCCCTCCAGTTAGGCTACTCACAATCCTGGAAAACTTCATTAGGCAGCTCTCCTTAGCAGTCATCTCGTGGTCCCAGCATCTCCACTGGGTCTCCAGTGCAACCCACAGTCCATATTCATGGCTCCATCAGGTCTCTGTGTTCAGGCATCCAGCAAACCTGCTTCACACTGCCCATGGCCATTTACAAAACCAAGACCATATTGCAAATTCAATGATCCTCTATTTGCTACATTTCTTACTCTCTACAATACCAGGTAGGGTACCAGTTTGCTATTCCAGGGAGGAATAAAGCAGAATTTGAAGAACAGGGCACTTCTTGCACTCAGACCCCATCAAAAAAGCTTACATTCTTCCTGTTGCCCCAGTGCTAGTCAGCTGGCCCAATCTCAAAGGTTGTAAGCTCTCACTAATTGTAGCTAACCAGGCAAAAGTTTCAGCTCAATGATTTAATTTATGTGCCATATCCCCCCTTCTCATACCAGTCCATTTCTGTGCAAAGCAACCCTGAATGAGTTCTTAGGACACGGGCATAACAGCAAGCCTCACATTCAAACTACTTCAAGCCCAGTCCAAGCAAAGCTCTTTCTGACCCTCGTAAGCCAAATCTCACACTCCATAGTTCTTATTGCATTCAGGTCTGAGTTTGACCAGAATAGTCCATCAAACTGTACTTACAGCACTGCAAGGTATTTCTTAGGTCAAGGTTTCAAATCCTTTCATATTCCTCTTGAAAATCAGCTCCAAAAGGCCAAAGCCACACAGTCAGGTCTAGCAGCAACAGCACTCTCAGTACCTACTTTACTGATGCAGTCAGGTTTGCATTGCAGGCAGAAATCACCAACCAAGAGCAGCTTTTGGGACAAAAGGGTTTATTTTGGCTTATAGACTTGAGGGGAAGCTCCATGATGGCAGAGGAAAATGATGGCATGATTAGAGGCTGGACATCACCTCCTCACCAACATCAGGTGGGCAACAGAAACAGGGCAGTGTGCCAAACACTAGCATGGGGAAACTGGCTACAGCACCCATACGCCCACCTCCAGCAATACACTGCCTCCAGAGGCTTTAATTTCCAAATCTCCATCAGCTGGAAAACTAGTATTCAGAACACCTAAGTTAATAGGGGACACCTGAATCAAACCACCACAAATATATAAACATCCAATGAGAAAAGTAGAGTAAATATATAGACATGGCACTTGGTAGATTAAGAATATGTGGCCAATATATGCTTTAATATGTAAAAATACAGTTCAAAAGTAGACAGACTATTTTTTAATACAGTGCCTGGCAAATCTTTTAATATTTATGCAAGGGCTAAAAGTGTAAGGAAAATCTAACACTCTTGGGCTGGAGAGATGGCTTAGTGGTTAAGCGCTTGCCTATGGACCCCAGTTCGAGGCCCACGTTAGCCAGACGTACAAGGGGCTCACTCATCTGTAGTTCATTTGCAGTGGCTGGAAGCCCTGGCATGCCCATTCTCTCTCTCTCTGCCTCTTTCTCTCTGTATGTTGCTCTCAAATAAGCAAATAAATAAAAATAAACAAAATATTTAAAAAATCTAACACTCTGAAAACTAGAATATTATTTTTAAGTTTTATTTATGTATTTATGTATTTGAGAGACATAGAGAAAAAGAGAGAGAGAGAGAGAGAAAAGTCAGGGCCTCAAGCCACTGCAAATGAACTCCCAACATGTGTGATACCTTGTGAATCTGGCTTTATGTAGATAGTGGGGACTTGAACCCGGGTTCTTAGGCTTTGTAGGCAAGCATCTTAACCACTGAGCAATCTTTCAAGCCATTATAACATTTTTTTTTTAAATTTGGCAACATATGTTAAGAGTCTTTAAAATGTGCAGCCCCTTTACCCAGCATTTATTGTAAAAAATGGTTATGTGTGAAGGCATTAGCGCGCGCGCACACACACACACACACACACACACATATACATATATGTATGTATATTTACTTATGTTTACTTTCTAATAATAAAAATTTGAAATAAGTATAATTACCCAATGATATGAGGTTGAGATTTTCTGAGTTTGGTATTTTTTAGAAGGTGATCATGAGATAATTAGATAGATACTGTTTTAGACAAAGTAAGATAGATGAGAGAGGAATGCAATATGGTTACTGCTGCAGACAGCATATCTGAATCCCACTGGGAACGCCTGCAGAACTTCTAGCAGCACTTCCTAACAGCCCCCACTCAGACAAGACACCAGGGCATTTATGCAACAACTCCATCCCCTGTTGGTTGAATGTTACAATGCTAATCCCTCATAGGTCTAGACTGTACTGTGTCTAACAGGCTTTCACGGCTCTGAAGAAAACAGAGGAGGGAGGTGACACAGCTTGATTATTGTGCAGGGCACATGGAGCTGTCCATCCATCTTTGCTGTGGTAACAGCAGGTAGGCCTAGCAGAATTAACCTAACAGGCAAATTTTCAGTTCAAATAAGATTATAAGCAAAACATACATCATACTTCATATATAGAACATATGGTACTTTGTATTTATTTAGTCATTAGTCAGAATCTATAGGGCATAGGTTCTAGGACCCCCTGTAGGTACCAAAATCTACACATGTTCAAATCTACGTATTAATTGGGGCATTTGCTTATAAGTTACATATGCCACCCCACAGACTTTAAGTCATCTCTAAATTACTTATAACATATAACACAAAATAATGCTCTGCAAATAGTTGTTGCATTGTATTATTTGTAAAGTGTTATAGTTACCTTCTCAATGCTGGAACAAAGCCCTCAACCAAAAGCAGCTGGTGGGCAGGAAGTATTTATTTTAGCTTATAGTCTCAAGGGGAAGCTTCATGATGGTTGGAGAAAGCACAGCATGAGAAGAGTTTGGACATTACCTCTGCCACAGCAGGTAGAAAATAGCAACAGGGGAGCAAGCCAAACTCTAACACAGAGTAGATTATATAACACCCCTGAGCCTGTCCCCACCAACACACCACATCTAGCAAAGCTTCACCTCCCAAATTGCCACCATAGGAGGACCAAGCATCCAAAAGTCCTGAATTTATGGAGATGGGCATCTGATTCAAACCATCACATTCTGCCCCTGGCTGTCATAAACTGATGACCACCATAAATTCAAAGCCCAACTTTGAAAGTGCCCACAGTTTTTTTTTTTTTTCCCAAATCAATTCCAATTCTATCCAAACATCCCCATAGTTCAAGGTCTTCTAACTATAAAACCAAAAACACACAATGTCACAGAGTAACATTCACACTACAAAAGATGTTACTGCGAGGAAAGATTAAATCAGTGCAAGGTCTAAAAGAAACAGGGCAAACATCGATTCCTGTAACTCCAAGTCTGGTATCCGTAACCAGTAACAGTCTCTGGGGCTCCAATACTGCACCTCCAGCTGGGCTGCACGCAGTCTGGAGAAAACTCCAACCTGAGCTAGCAACTTTTCTTGGCGGCTGTTCTATAGTGCTGGCAATTCCAAAAATTCTGGGGTTTCTGCTGCAACCTACGGATCATCCTCATTTTTCTGTTAGGTCTCCATGCAGGGATTCTAACAATCCTGTTACATGCTGCCCAGTGGCCATTTAAATAAAAACACAGTGCAAATTCAATGAGCTCTCATTTCCTGCATTTGTTATACTTCCATAGTAGCAGGTAGGGTACCAAATTTGTTAACTGGGGAGGATAAAGTTGGTTTTGAAGAGCAAAACTTCAATATACTAGCCCCCTATTTTCAAGAGTCCACATTTGTCCTGAAGTCCCCATGCAGAACAGCTAGCCCAATCTTAATAGTGGTAATCTTTCAAACAAATGCAGATGAAGTGGAATTCTGTCTCCTGCCCAAAAGTTTCATTTATTTCTGTGCCATACACTTCTGTTATAAAAGTTCATTTGTCCTAAATTCAACTGTGTGAATTTTCAGGATACCAGCAGAATTTGTAATGATAAAATTTCCTTCCTCTGATAAGCCAAGCCTCCCAGTCAAGTTTTTTTTTTTTTTTTTTTGTATTATATCTTTCAATTCTGACCAGAATAGCCAATCAAACTCTTCTTGTATATAGCACTGCAAGGCATCTCTTAGGCCAAGATTTCAAATCCTTTTGCATTCCTCCTGCAAATCAGCTCCAAAAAGCCTCAAGTCAGATTTCTATCAGGAATGACCCTACTCTTGGTGCCAATTTTCTGTTTTAGTTTCTTTATTACTGCTGGGACAAAGCACCCAACCCAAAGCAGCTGTCAGAGGAAGGTTTATTTTGGTTTGCAGTCTTAAGGAGAAGCTTCATGACAGCAGGGGAAAGCATGGCATGAGCAGAGGCTGGACCTCACCTCTGCCACAGCAGGTGAAAAACAGCAACAGAATAAGCTGAACTCCACAAAATGGGGAGTTGGCTATAGAACCCCTAAGTTTGCTCCCAACAACTCACTTCCTCCAGTAAGCCTCCACCTGTCAAACTGCCACCAGACTGGGGACCAAGCATCCATAGCTCATTATTTTATGGAGGACATCTGACCTAAACCACTATGTGCAGTAATGACAAGAAAAGATATGAAAAAAAAAATACAGGGCATTGCCAAGACTCTAAGTTTCTCACCAGGAATAGATGGTAAGGCCCTACCGCTGAAGATTCCACATATTTGTGCCGCAAGTTCACTGAGAATCCTGCAGCAGCTGAGATGAAAATCTCCATGGTTTAAGCCAACTGACAGAAAGCTGGAATAAGCTATGCTGCATGTAGTTCCATAGGAGACAGAGAAATTGCCAGTGGAGATAAACAACAGTTGGACACTGAAAGCCTTAAATTTGGCCAGCCAGGCCAAATGAGCCAACAGGCACAGCAGTGCCAAGTCTGTTATGGGGGAAACCAACTGTTCTCTAATTACTGGAGGTCTGCTCCATGGTGGTGGGGGGATAATACATGCCTCATACTGGAAACCTATGATGGGGGAAGTCATGAACCCTAGGGGTGTAATGTCTGCTGGTATCTGGATAAATAGTTATATTATGCTCACTAAGCTTCCCAGTAAGCACTTCTCTTAAAGTTCATACCCATATATTAATGCTACTCTCACTTTTGGTCATAGAAGTTGCTATTTTCAAATGGCAGTGACCTCTGAGATGACTCAGAAGGCACCACAGTGCTGAGAAAAAGTGACAGAGGAGTTTTAGTGTTTAGCACTAAGACATATCTAACACACCTTCCAAGGCTCAGGGTCCATCGTTGAAGAGGTGGCAGAAAGAATTTAAGAGCTAAAGGAAGGGTAGGACTCCTTACCATACACTCTTCCAGAGATAAAATGGCCTGGATACACGACCTCACAGTCCCTGACACTACCTAAATAAGACCATCATAATAGGAGGAAAAGATGATAACATCGAAATGAAAGCCTGATTTTGGGGGGAGGGAATACGATGGAGAGTGGAGTTGAAAAGGGAAAGTGGGGGGAAGGGAATTATGGTCTATAATTATGAAAGCTGTCAATAAAAAATATCAAAAAAGAAAAAATTATAGAATTTTAGTATATTTACACAATTTTTTGACTATTTTGTTTTTGCATGTATATCATCAGTGCTGTGATATACACATGTGTATATTCAAATACATGTGCTTGTAGGCACACAAAGAGCAAGCGTCCTTCCTATATTGCTCATCTGCACGTTTCCTTGAGATTAGAGTTTTTCTCCACATGTGGAACTACTTTTTCTCCAGTCCCACTGATTCTCTGGTCTCTGATGCCCACAAGCTGGGGTTATAGACATGTGTGGCTATGCCTAGCTGCTTACATTAATCCCAAATAATCAAACTCAGATGGTCTTAGGCCCTCTCAGACCCTCATGTTTGTAGCAAGTGCTCTTTCTTGCTCAGTCCTGCTTTTCTGAGTATTTCTG